>NC_092358.1:25671719-25994219 GCF_030848805.1 Temnothorax longispinosus
CATATCAATTTATATTTTATTGGACTGGATATATTATTCAACAGACAAGTTATACGTTTCGATGGATTATATTTACGTTTGAATGAACCGCTGATGCTTGCTCTAAGAATAAAAAAATAGTTGTTTTAAAAGCATTTTTATTTGATATATATTAATTTATATTTTATTGGACTGGATATATTATTCAACAGACAAGTTATACGTTTCGATGGATTATATTTACGTTTGAATAAATCACTGATGCTTGCTCTAAGAATAAGAAAACTGTTGTTTCAAAAGCAAGTGAATTTATTTAGATCATTTAATATTGTTGTCGAAATTGTATATTGCGTTGTTTGTAACACAATTCCTAGTTGCAACTATTGTTCATGTTATCACATTATAATAATGTGATGTTAAAACTGCTATCATATTCTGTTGCTTTAATTACATGTGTAATTCGCATAATTATTAATGTCTACTAATATGATTACCAAATAACATGACAGTATGTTTGAAACATACAATCGCAACTGTTGTTTTTAATAGATGTAGAATTCATAAAAGCTATTTTTATTTTTTTTTTCTTTAAAAAAGAGAAAATTATAAATAATTTTCGATTCAATGTAAGCAATTAATCCTTACATTAAATAGGTAAAGAATAATTGTTTACATTGAATCAAAAAGTATTTATATTTTCCTTTTTTTTTAAAAGAAAAATACATAAATAGCTTTTACGAATTGTACATCTATTTAAAACAACAGCAATGATTGTATGTTTCAAACATACTATCGTTTATTTGGTAATCACATTAGTATATAAACATTAATAATTATGCAAATTATACATGTAATTAAAGTAATATAGAAATGATAGAAGTTTTAACATTACATTATTTTAATGTGGCAACATGGACAACGTTACCAACTAGGAATTGTGTGACAAATAACGCAAAATACAATTTTGATAACAATATTTACGTATTTTACAAATTCTACTTAAAACAACAGAAAACATGATATTTCAAGCATTTTGTGATTAATACATACTGTTAAATATCGTTACATAATTGTGAAATGTGAGAAAGTTAAAACAATTAAATGTTTTTCTGTTACAAAGAACTTTATTAGAATTATCATCAAAAACACTTATATATTGGCCTAGTTTACGCCGATCTCTTGATACGCGTATCAAATAGTATATATTTGAACTGATTAGCCAATAATCAGACTTATTTACTAGTTATTTACTATTTAATACGCGTATCAAGTGATCGGTGTAAACTAGGCCATAATCACATAGCATACTTAAACACTATGAACAGTTTAAAGCACAGGAATATTGCTTTTACCCTCATAAAATTATTATTACAAGCTTTATAGATCACAAAGAAATTTCTTAGACTAATCGCAAAAAACACTTATATATACGTACTTATATAATTACATCGCATAACTTAAACTATAAACAGTTTATCTCATATGCGTATAAAAATAAAAATTAAATTGTACTGTTTTTAGTTCCTTATACACTACCATAAGTTTGCTTGCGATTTTCTCGTCTCTCACGGAAAGAAAGAAAGTTTCACGTAAATCATTTTTGCAATGCAAGAGTTAAAATTACAGAAGAGGCAGCTGAATAGTGAAGGGAAGAGTTTAAAGCACTGGAATATAGCTTTTACCCTCAATAAAATGCTTATTACAAGTTTTATACATCTCAAGTTTTGACTGAGCCATAAATCCCCAAGACTGTGTGTCTTCTATCTCATATGCGTAAAAATGAGAATTAAACTGCACTGTTTTTAGTTCCTTATATATAAAGAAAGTTTCATGTAAATCATTTTTTAAAATATATTGAATATTGCCAAATTTGGTATTAGTTTTATCTATTACAATAACCATGTTTGGTTTATAAAATGTTCCATTAACTTTTATCCAAGATAAAGATTTATAACCATCAAAAGAAACAAACGGTAGTATATATTTAAAATTATTGAAAAGGTCGATATCTATCAAATTTTCATGCAAGATGACACCCGACTCTAAACGATTTTCAAACCCCTTATTTGAGATAAATCTACAATTTAATTGTAGTTGATGTTTCATAGCTAATGAATATGCAGGGTTTTTTCTAGACGTAATAGCGTTTGCAGTCTGTTTAAGTTCTTTGTGTTTTGCTTCGAATCGTATGGACGACATATATTTGAGAGGACTTATCTGTTGCACAACTCGTGGGTAATGAAGTAAAAGATGATGCTTCGGTTTTAATGTATCATCAAATAAATTTATATATAATTTATGATGTTCACTCGTTAGCTTTTTCAATAAGCTACAATTTTCATCGGTTACTTCTTGTGCCATTATAATTGACATCAGTTTTCTAAGCAGTATGTATAATTTCCACGTTTTATTTTGTTTTGGAATAAGATCGCCAATTATAAAACCTAAATATTTCCAAAGACATGCCATTTCAGCTGCAGAATAAATAATATATCTTTTTTTTAAAGCATCCCTGTTAATTAAAGGCGGTATGTTTGTAGAATAATTATCCCCGTAATCGAAAGAGTAAATTCTATTATTTAATTGTTCGAGAGAAAATAATTTGTCTTTATTTATTAACCTGTTTAACAATTGACCTAAATCGTAGCGACAAATTCCCTCAAATAAATCGTGCATTACATCGACACTGAGATTTTTTGTGATGTGAAAATTGGTTATTGAATGGAAAGTACATTCCTCGATAATACCATGATTTCTATGACTGACATCTGTTGCATAATTTTCAACATTTCGAAGTAACCCAACATCTTCAAGAATCTGTTTTTTACGAGTTAATGTATCTACAAGGCATATTCTACAGGAATAATTAGAATTGAAACTTGAATTTAATCCGAAAATAGCATGAATCCCTAAATTATCTCCAAGAATATTCATTAGCGCAAAATTTACCTTTTTTTCCAAATTTCCGATATTTATAGTTATACCGTTAACCTGAAGTTTATTAATCTCATTAATGAGAGGTGCAAAAATCTGTTTATTACCAACTTGTACGTAATCAGTAACGTTATGTATTTGCATCAAAAAAATATTTTCAAGCATACTCGCGTATTGTTTCTCGATACCACCGATAGTGCAATATACCACTCCAAGCTTATGTAAACCTCGATGAGTACCTAATGGATTATTTATCTCCAATTCATCGTAATAAAGAATCAAAGGTAATACATCGTTGTTATGCTGTTGTTTAATAGAATGCCATATTTCATTCTGTAATATACTTGATATTATTTCGTTCTGTTCACTTTTTCTAATGTTGGACATTATTTTGTCATATACATCAGGCAACTCTAAAAAGGTCTTTAATATTTTTTCGAGAGGTATAATGCACATTTTTCGATTTCTTATGAGCGTGTGTTTAGCAGAATTCATAAGTTTAGAATCAATAAACGCGCCGATGCATATTTCTTGCGGTACTATTAAAGAATTTAATGATTTAAAATAAAGCATTGTTTGGTATTCCGAAGGATGATTTGCAAATGCATTACTCAAAATATCAAACATAGCACTTAAATCTTCATTAGGATTTTATGAATCAACAATATTTAAGCGTAATATCTAACAAATAACCGATTTGTAGCAATATACACAAAGTATACAGATTAAATAAATTTATATTTGAATCAACAAGATGATGCATATGTAGTAACCATAATAATATTAACTGTGCCGTTGACTTGCTTTAAGTATTTTACGTAGTTGCCGTACTTAAATTAACAGTATTACGCGTGTCAGGTGTTATAGTTAAATATTATTGAATCATATGCATTTTTTTATTTAGAGGAACACGGAGAGAAAAATCTTACCTCTGTGGTATGAGCGCTTCCCATGCATAAAAAGCATGTAGCGCTGCCTTGCATCAAACGCATGAATTTGTCCGTTTAAAGCATGAAGTAGAATATTATCCTTGCCTTAAACGGACAAATTCATGCGTTTGATGCAAGGAAGCGCTACATGCTTTTTATGCATTGGAGGCGCTCATACCACAGAAGTAAGATTTTTCTCTCCGTGAAATAGAAATGTATTCATATTGATTACACATTTGTTTGATACGATTGAAACATGTACTTATAATATCTTGTCTATATATGTACACAAAGATATTAAGGATTACACGTGTCGATTGCATCGAGTATTTGTATAATTAATATACACACATTTCTATTTCCTCTAAAAAACAATTGTACATGAATCAACAATATTTAAGTGTAATATCTAACAAATAACCGATTTGTAGCAATATACACAAAGTATACAGATTAAATAAATTTATATTTGAATCAACAAGATGATGCATATGAAGTAACCATAATAATATTAACTGTGCCGTTGACTTGCTTTAAGTATTTTACGTAGTTGCCGTACTTAAATTAACAGCATTACGCGTGTCAGGTGTTATAGTTAAATATTATTGAATCATATGCATTTTTTTATTTAGAGGAAATAGAAATGTATTCATATTGATTACACATTTGTTTGATACGATTGAAACATGTACTTATAATATCTTGTCTATATATGTACACAAAGATATTAAGGATTACACGTGTCGATTGCATCGAGCATTTGTGTAATTAATATACACACATTTCTATTTCCTCTAAAAAATCATTGCACATGAATCAATAATATTTAAGTGCAATATCTGACAAATAACTGATTTGTAGCAATATACACAAAGTATACAGATTAAATAAATTTATATTTGAATCAACAAGATGGTGCATATGTAGCAACCATGATAATATTAACTGTGCCGTTGACTCGCTTCAAGTATTTTACGTAGTCGCCGTACTTTTAAATTAACAGCATTACGCGTGTCAGGTGTTATAGTTAAATATTATTGAATCATATGCATTTTTTTATTTAGAGGAAATAGAAATGTATTCATATTGATTACACATTTGTTTGATACGATTGAAACATGTACTTATAATATCTTGTCTATATATGTACACAAAGATATTAAGGATTACACGTGTCGATTGCATCGAGCATTTGTGTAATTAATATACACACATTTCTATTTCCTCTAAAAAATCATTGCACATGAATCAATAATATTTAAGTGCAATATCTGACAAATAACTGATTTGTAGCAATATACACAAAGTATACAGATTAAATAAATTTATATTTGAATCAACAAGATGGTGCATATGTAGCAACCATAATAACATTAACCGTACCGTTGATTTCCTTTAAGTATTTCACGCAGTTGACGTGACAGCAGATGTAGTTACATAGATTACATGGTATTCAATTATACATCAAGAAAGTTATTTAATTCATATGTAATTATAATAAAGAATTATGTGTTTGGGATGAGTAGATATATGATTGATATAACGAGATATTCCAACTACAATGATATTATTGAACCAAATATCTGGATTATAAATTGACTATCTGATGCATTTTGTTCATTAATATTGATGTTGAATCAACCAATTTTATTTCAATTACACTGATGCTGTTGATACAACATCATTTTTTTTCAGTGTACTATTATATAAAACCCGACTGTTTGTCTGTCCGTCCGTCCGTCCGTTCGTCTGTCCGCGAACTGCTTATTCGTTAGTGGACCGAATTTTTATCAAGAGTACATGAAATAGGGGTAGAATTTCCCGGGGAGTGCTATAAAGTGTATAGTTTATTGCTACCAATTTTCTGGAAACCGAATTTTTTAATTTTTTGGAAAATACTCGACCGAATCTCAAAGAATTGTATATGAAACGGGGATAGAATTTTCCGGGGAGTGCTATAAAATGTATAATTTTTTGTTACCGATCTTTTTGGAAGCCGGTATCAGAAATTTTTCCAATTTTTCGGGAATTAATTGACCGAATCGCAAAGAATTGTATATGAAGTAGGGGTAGAATTTTAGAATTTTACGGGAAGCGCTGTAAAGTGTATGATGTGTATAGCTTTTCGTTACCGATCATAGAGATATATATGTGGAATTTTTCGGGGAGTTCTGTAAAGTGTATGATGTGTATAGCTTTTCGTTACCGATCATAGAGATATAAGAATAAAGTGCGCGAGTCATATGTTAGCACGTAAGAGCCTGCGATAATTAAAGTGATATATTAATATATAGTTA
This sequence comes from Temnothorax longispinosus, assembly GCF_030848805.1. Taxonomy (NCBI): domain Eukaryota; kingdom Metazoa; phylum Arthropoda; class Insecta; order Hymenoptera; family Formicidae; genus Temnothorax; species Temnothorax longispinosus. The sequence continues at coordinate 25,677,859 of NC_092358.1, forward strand.
TAATGTTTCAAATTGGTTCGGCATTGTACAAAGAAATTTGTCACATTTCATTTCGACGACCACAAGTTTACGTTTATCAGCTGAATCGGAATTATTTTTTCATCTTGTGCTTCGCTAGTAACTTGTAACATATGATTTATTCTTAATTGATTAGACCGCATGGTTGTCAGAACTTTACAAACGACAAAGCAACATTTATTTACAATAATAAAACTTAATATTTCGATAATTGTATCATCGTCTAATTGTACTACAGAGAATCGTTGGTTTTAATAGTTTTACTGTACGCTGCAGTGTGGAGCACAATTCCGCTAAATATGCACCTTTCATATACATGTACCTCTTTATTATTCATGAAATTCTTATAATAGTTACTATGACACTTTAACAAGCTATAATATTTATCCGCATTTTGTACTAATTTTGGAGCACCTGAAAAGCACCTCCCAAGTATTTTGCAACGTGAGTTTCTGATAGAATACCGTAAATAAACGATTCACTAATTATATTAAAAACGATAGAAACTGATATATAGCTCATAAGATATTTACGATAGGATTCCAAGTATTTTGTAACGTGAGTTTCTGATAGAGTACCGTAAATAAACGATTCACTAACCATATTAAAAACAATAGAAACTGATGTATAGTTGATAAGACATTTACGATAGGATCCCAAGTATTTTGTAACGTGAGTTTCTGATAGAGTACCGTAAATAAACGATTCACTAACCATATTAAAAACGATAGAAACTTATAGTTGATAAGACATTTACGATAGGATCCCAAGTATTTTGTAACGTGAGTTTCTGATAGAGTACCGTAAATAAACGATTCATTAACCGTATTAAAAATGATAAGAAATTTTTTTATCGTTTTCTATCGGAAATGGTTACCAGGGATATCCTCTTAATCGCTTTCTCTTTTTCTTATAATGTGCGAATATTTTCTTAATTGCTCGCGACAGTCACGAATTGAAATGCCTGATTTATTAGTTTTGACAGATAATATATGAAAGTAGCAACTTATCATATAATTCACTTAAAATTGTTCGACTTATGAACGATCTCATTTGTTAATTTTTTTAATTTATTCCAAAAAATCGGTAACATGGAGATCGCATGCGCGCGTAGACAAAGACAGAAAGGGCCTATATGCAGCGTTCTTTTTCTATTCCTATATCGCAGCCTCTTACGTGCTAACATATGACTCGCGCACTTTATTCTTATATCTCTATGATCGGTAACGAAAAGCTATACACATCATACACTTTACAGAACTCCCCGAAAAATTCCACATATATATCTCTATGATCGGTAACGAAAAGCTATACACATCATGCACTTTACAGCGCTTCCCGTAAAATTCTAAAATTCTACCCCTACTTCATATACAATTCTTTGCGATTCGGTCAATTAATTCCCGAAAAATTGGAAAAATTTCTAATACCGGCTTCCAAAAAGATCGGTAACGAAAAATTATACATTTTATAGCACTCCCCGGAAAATTCTATCCCCGTTTCATATACAATTCTTTGAGAGAATTTTAAAATTCTTAAAATTTTTCGAGAAATAATAGGTATTAATGAACAACATTTCTTTAATAATAATACTCATTTTTGAATATTTTACTGAATAAATGAAATAGTTTAAAGAAAAACGACTCTCGGGCGAAGCCCGAGACATCAGCTAGTAATTTTATATTTTAATTCTCCGTTCAATTCATATAGGAACTTTTGGAGCCGTTCAAATACATCCAAAGTGTAGAAAATAATAGATGCACAAAATTAACGGTGGCGTTTAACTACTGGCTAAGGATACCAGATGATAAACTGCGTCAAATCAACAATATAATAAGCATCGTTTACAACGTGTGCATTTTGTAAGTTACATTTTATTGTAAAGCATCATCGACTTTTATGTATATGTGCGTTGTTAATTTTATAAACTTAAACGCATGTAGATAATATAATAGTTAGATTTGCTTTTTGCATATTGTATTTATTTATGTTAAAATCAAGTGCGCACGACAAAAAGTAAAATATAATATTTTGCAAAAAAATTAAATTTTATTCTGTTACTTATACTACAGTTTCTCTTTTTCCAATTATTAATAATATATGTTTTGACTAATGATGCATTTTGATACGAGAATCTCGAAATCTCGTCTCAGAATTTCTCGTCTCGTTAAGATAATATTTTCGAGATTATTATCTGTCATTTGTTTTTTCTCGTCTCTTCTCGGAAAAACGAGATAAATACTTAAATACTTAAATTAGTTAAAAATGTTAAAAATACTTTGGAGTCGCAAAAAATCCTTTTGGTATATGTGTTTTTTATCTAAAAGGAACCTATTCACAAAGTTTGACCTAAATCCTGAGCACGGACATTTTCGGAAGTTTTGCCTAAATTTTTTTAATTTTTTAGATTCGACGATATACAAGATGGATCTATTTGGCGGGATGGCATTCCCGTTACCCATTCCGTATATGGGCTTTGTGATACAATAGGTACCACAAATTATATGCAGGCTATTGCTTTAGAAAAAGCAATTGAATTACATCCCGAAGTAAGTATTAAAAACATAAATCAAAAAATGTGAAATAGATACTTTTCGTAAATTCAATATCCCTCATTACTGAATTGAATTTAGACTTTTCAAGAATGTCATATTTTTTAAAGTATCCATATTACTATATTTCAAGAATTGCAATATTATAACATAAATAATTGAATTTATAGCATTAAATGCTTTTTAACAAGTTTGTCCTCAAATAATTTAAAAACTTTTACAAGTAATAAAGACGATGTGTGTGTGTGTGTGTGTGTGTGTGTGTGTGTGTGTGTGTGTGTGTGTGTGTGTGTGTGTATTTAAAAGATATAACATTCTTGAAAAATCTCACGACATGTTTGCAATTAACCACGTATAAAACTGTATACATATTTCTTTACGATCAACACTGTATTGATTACAATCAGTACTAATTCAAAGCTTAACAAAATCGAGCCAATATATTATTTTGTTAAATAGAACATAAATTAAGTTATCTATTTTTATATCTTAATTAACAGGCAGTTAAAATCTTAACTGAAGAATTAGTGGAATTTAACAGAGGACAAAAAAAAGATATATATTGGAGAAACAATTCAATATGTCCAACTGACGACCAGTATGAAAAAAATGCGATAAGAAGTAAATATTTATGATTTTGCGATAACTTTTATTATCTGCTGAAGCAGAAACTCCATTTTAAAAATTAAATTACATATATAAAATTCGTATATTAATTAATTTTATAGAGGCTGGCTGGCTCGTGAAGTTAATGGTAAAATTGATGAAACTATTTTCATCCTGCGATAAAGACTTTTCATCGGTCTTAAATTTAATGGGCTATTACCACCAGATACATAATGACTATTGTAATTTATGTGTTGGTAAGGTAAGTAATTTGTTTAATTTTTATTATTAATTTGATTAATTTTCTATTATGCGAATTGGGTCTCGGAACCTCTTGAATGAAAGGTAGATATAGATTCTCGAACGATAAAAAAAATTACTGTGACGTGAGATTCATTTTCTCGACACTGGGGTGTAAGAATCATTCAGAGTGCCCGTTCCCAGAGTTAATTAAGTAAACTAACTGAATTTGTTATTATCACATTGCAGGACGATAAAAATTATTGCGATGACTTGACCGAAGGGAAATTTAGCTTCCCTATTATACATGCGATTAAACACGATGATGACCGGCGAATAAGAAGTATCCTTTAAAAATGATATACGCATTTACGTTCGAAAAATTTGTATCTTAATTTATAAAATTTAAATATATATCCTTAATAAAGCCTATAGATATTCTAAAACAACGAACTACGGACATCAATATTAAAAATCATTTTGTGGAGTTGTTAGAGAAACTAGGTTCTTTTAAATACACAAGGGATGTATTAAAAGAACTAAACAAAAAAATAAAAATTGAAATTGAACATTTAGGAGGCAATCCTCTATTTATAAATATGTTGGAGAAATATGAGAAAGAGGTGCTGTGCCACGGTATTAAAGGTGATTAAAAATATTATTATTATTATTTTATTATTATAAACAATAATTCTTAGTGTTATTGTTTTTTGTTTCAGGAAGACGTTCAGAAGACCTCCAGAGAAGCGTTCAAGATATCGAAAATTATTTATTATACATAACAATATTGATATTTAGTGTTATAGTTTGTTTTATAATTAATAATGTGTTATATTAGTTTTATAATTATTAAAGTGTTATAATTTGTTTTATTATTATTAAGTAATTTTTTCGTTAAAATATAGTGTTATTGTACATGTTATGTATTATATATTATATAGTACGTTATAATATTAAAATATTGCATATCTTGAACCATTGCCTAAAATCCCTCAATTTCTTCGATCTTTATTTGATGGTAGTAATGTAAAATCAATTGATTTTTTTAATCGTATTCGTAGTTATAGGTGTGGCTTGGTAATCAACTAAATTCAAAGGACTGGGGTTGGAAGTTGATCGACAATACATTGGAACCAATCCAGACTTTACTCCCACCTGCACCGGAAAAACTTCTCAACACAATTTTTTGCAATTGTACAAAGGGATGTAATGCTAAATGCGGCTGTAAAAAGGTTGGATTGTTTTGTTCATTAGCATGTACTAATTGTCAAGGCCAGTCGTGTTCCAATGTTGAATCGCCATCAGAAGAGAGTTCATACAATATCAGCGAGGAAACATCTGATGAATCGCTCTTGGAACAATTTATTTGCACTCAGCAGGAAGAGGAAGAAGAAGAAGAAGAAGAAGACGAACAACATGAAAAACAAGAAGAAGAAGAAGATGCAGAAGTATTTGATGGTTATGAATCAGACCAATAATTTAACCCAATTCATTACAATTCACACCTCTTTCATTATTTTTAACATTTTCCATTTTTTATTATTAAATAGTACAGTATTGAATTAAATACGGTCACAATAGTTCGTGGAATAGGCCTACCGGGGAAACCACGTTAAAAAAAACGCGTCAAGTACACTACCTCACAGGTGACGTGGAAACGTGTGCATATTATGAAGAACACCGTTTTTCAACTTTTTGAATGATTATATCTCGGAAACGATGACTCTTACAGAAAAAAGTATAGAGACAATTATTATAGATAATTGCACGATCTACAATTATTGTCTAAGCTATTTTTATGATAAAACTTACCATTCGGCTGAAAAACACAAAAAACCCATTTTTGCCACCTTTGACCTTGAATAAAATTTTTTCCAGGCACGGGATGTATGGGGACTTTTCACAGTTCATTTATAATGGTGTTCCAAACATTCGTACGAATTTTCAGCTCTATCGAAATTATTGTAACCTTGAATGTCTAATTTGACCGGACTACGGAGAGAGATTCGCTTCTGCAAATAGAGTAGATGCACTGTCACGCGTAAGATAAAACAAATGCCAAATGCAACAATGTTTAATGCAATGTGTAATTATGTATCACGACAAATAACACGGATCAACTCTGCGCTGTATGCTGAGAGCTCGATTATTGAATCAACTGCGATAATCAGAAATTGTGCCATCTGCAGCCGACCATGATTCGGTTTAATGACCTTGATAGACACTTGATAGATACTTCTATTTTTTTTTTTTCTTTTTGCGGGTAAATCTACTACTCACTACTGGGATCCTAGGTCGTAAAGCCCGGTTTGCCCAGTAGCCCCCTCTGTTAAGAGGAGAGGGAAGACCCCCCCGCCTCCGGGGAGAGACGAGGGGAGTACCGGATTTTTACCGGCTAAAACTCCGCGAGTGTCCTTCACAGCGCGTTTTTCGATGAGAGAGGGAGTCCCGGGAAACGCATTGTATAGCAGCATTTGTATACGTTATTGAATTTCAAAAACGTGGTTTACCTCATGTTCATATATTAATTACTATAAAGCAAAATTTTAAAATAACAACTCCTCAAATTGTAGATAAATATATTTCTGCTGAAATTCCTGATCCAAATAAAAACCGTGTATTGCATGATATAATTATGAGACATATGATTCATGGACCTTGTGGTAACTGGTGTTTTGTTAATAGGTTAATAGTCCTCCGATTTTCCGTTTTAACCTGCGTTTTAACCTCCGTTTTAAGGGGATCCTAAAGCCGTCTGTAATACCGGCTTTTTTTCTTATCACTAATCTTTTAATTGACTTTATAGAAATGCAAAATTCTTGTCTAGAATTAAAGTACGCATCAAAATCTAGTAGTACAAGATCCCGAACTACATCGACCTTCACCCATCTGTTTTCCTAATAAAAGGTATTTTTTATAAAACCTAATGAATAAACAAACAAATCGCAGATCGGTTGCCTAATTAAATCAGCTCAAGGCTACCCTTAATTAAAAATAATTTAATTAATTTTTTTTTTATTTCTACATTCATTTGTATTCTCAAAACATTCAATATCAATCGAAAGTACAAAGAATAAGTAGAAAGGAAAAGTTAGGTTGCCTATCTTTTACTGCTCCCTATTACCGGGTTGCCAGGTATAAACAGGTGAGTTAGTATTACTAATTTACACTCATCTGTTTTCTTTAATTGAACTATACAAAAAATAAAGATAATTTTATTGCGAACACAATGGTATTAGGTTGCCTAAGCAAAATCGATCAAGACTTGCGGTTGCCGCGCTTTAAAATAGTACAGGAAAATTAGGATTTTTCTGCGGAATAATTCGCATGTAGCTAAATTTTTGCATGGACCTTTATTTCGTCGTTAAAAACAATATGTGAAAAGTCCCCATTGACGTGACCCCTGCTAAAAATTTTACAGAGGGTCAAAGGTAAAGAAAAACAGTTTTTCGCGAATATTTCTTTATTCATTAGTCCTACGGCAAAAATAGTTATTACAAAATTTGTAGCTTATAAAATTCTCTACAAAAAATGTATAAGTTTTTTTGTACAAACAATACTTTTCACGTAATAAATTTTGCAAGATATGCGCTGCGCGGTAAATTTACGGAGCGCGCTGACAGACGTCAAATAAATTGAAGCGTCGCACGCGCGCACTAAAAATCATATCTTTTGAACGAATCATCGTACAGAAATGATCAAAGAATCGTTGAAAAGCAGAAACTTTCAGCTTTTTAATGCAATTTGGTTCGTTATTCTATGATAATTTTTGCAAATTTTATAATGGTTTAAACAAATTGTTACATGCATTTTTTGCCTTTTTTCATAAAATCAGCCACAAGTAGGTTCCAAATTGTAAAAAAAAAAACGCCAGCAGGATATTATAGTATATACTTCATACTTTGACCCTACCAGAGGAAAAAAATTACAAAAATTTTTTGCTTTAAAATCAAGCAATTGACATTTTCAGTAATTTTTAAAATTTTTGATGAAACGTTAAAATTAAAATCGTCATAACTTTGCGAAAAATTGCGCTAGAAATGACAATAATATAACAATAATATACAAGTAATGCATGTAACAATTTGTTTAAACCATTGTAGAATTTTCAAAAATTATCATAGAATAATGAACCAAATTGCATTATTATAAAAAGCTGAAAGTTTCTGCTTTTCAACGATTCTTTGATCATTTCTGTACGATGATTCGTTCAAAAGATATGATTTTTAGTGCGCGGGTGAGACGCTTCAATTTATTTGACGTCTGTCAGCGCGCTCCGTAAATTTACCGCGCAGCGTATATCTTGCAAAATTTATTACGTGAAAAGTATTGTTTGTACAAAAAAACTTATACAACATTTTTTGTAGAGAATTTTATAAGCTACAAATTTTGTAATAACTATTTTTGCCGTAGGACTAATGAATAAAGAAATATTCGCAAAAAACTGTTTTTTTTTTTACCTTTGACTCTCTGTAAAACTTTTAGCAGAGGTCACGTCAATGCGGACTTTTCACATATTGTTTTTAACAACGAAATAAAGGTCCATGCAAAAATTTAGCTACATGCGAATTATTCCGCAGAAAAATCCTAATTTTTCTGTACTATTTTAAAGCGCGGCAACCGCAAGTCTTGATCGATTTTGCTTAGGCAACCTAATACCATTGTGTTCGCAATAAAATTATCTTTATTTTTTGTATAGTTCAATTAAAGAAAACAGATGAGTGTAAATTAGTAATACCAACTCACCTGTTTATACCTGGCAACCCGGTAATAGGGAGCAGTAAAAGAAAGGCAACCTAACTTTTCCTTCCTACTTATTCTTTGTACTTTCGATTGGTATTGAATGTTTTGAGAATACAAATGAGTGTAGAAATAAAAAAAAAATTAATTAAATTATTTTTAATTAAGGGTAGCCTTGAGCTGATTTAATTAGGCAACCCATCTGCGATTTGTTTGTTTATTCATTAGGTTTGATAAAAAATACCTTTTATTAGGAAAACAGATGGGTGAAGGTCGATGTAGGTCGGGATCTTAGACTATAGGTCATGGTGGTCAAATTTATATCGAAAACGAAAAAAAATTAATATTTTTGTTAATTTTTGGTATACGTGACGACAATATTTGCTTTGTACAAAAATTCCACGATAAATATCCACAAAATTAGACCGGCATGACCTAGGGACAACATTTAAGAACAATATCGTGCAATTAGATCTAAGATTGAAAACCTAGAAAAAAAGATTACTTTATATAACTTTTATATGTGCAAAAGCACATTCAGGTTGACAGGATAAGCAATATTGCGTGTGGCAAAAGATGGCGCAGTAATCGAACAAAGACAGATGCCTCTCGTTAGACAAGGACAGATATAGATATATGACAAGAAAACAGAATTAGAAATGTTGACATTATCGACGTCGAGGAAGTTCAGCCTTCACTTTAGGATCCTCTTAACCTGGACGGCTCTTCTACGATAATCCGAACACTTGGCTGGCCGTACCTGGGGGGTTTGGAAGAACGCAGGTAAGAAAAAAACAGGTTTTGTGGAATTTAGTCGGCGCACAATGTAGCAATAAAAATGAAACTCCTACCACTTGGCAGTATCCGTACCTGAGGGGTTTAGAAGGACGCAGGTAAGAAAAAAACAGGTTTTGTGGAATTTAGTCGGCGCACAATGTAGCAATAAAAATGAAACTCTCGCGCATCATTTACAACGTCTGGTTCTTAGTTAATAGCCCACCGGAGAGAGATTCGCTTCTGCAAATAGAGTAGATGCACTGTCACGCGTAAGATAAAACAAATGCCAAATGCAACAATGTTTAATGCAATGTATAATTATGGCTACGGTCAACATGACGCTACAAATGCTTTGGAGCGTTCTTCTTCTTTTTCTTTTTTCATTGAAAGAAAAGAGAAGAGGAATGCTTCGAAGCATTTGTAGCGTCACGTTGACCGTAGCCTATGTATCACGACAAATAACACGGATCAACTCTGCGCTGTATGCAGAGAGCTCGATTATCGAATCAACTGCGATAATCAGAAATTGTGCCATCTGCTGCCGACCATGATTCGGTTTAATGACCTTGATAGACACTTGATAGATACTTCTATTTTTTTTTTCTTTTTGCGGCGAAATCTACTACTCACTACTGGGATCCTAGGTCGTAAAGCCCGGTTTGCCCAGTAGCCCCCTCTGTTAAGAGGAGGGGGAAGACCCCCCCGCCTCTGGGGAGAGACGAGGGGAGTACCGGATTTTTACCAACTAAAACTCCGCGAGTGTCCTTCACGGCGCGTTTTTCGATGAGAGAGGGAGTCCCGGGAAACGCACTGATTCTTCCGGGACCCCACCCGCGCCGCGCCCAAATACTGGACGCCTATCCCGGGGCTTAATGCCCCATGACCTTATGCAGGCCTAACTCTACATAGCGGGTTGAAGGGGACACCAGCCCCAACCTGCCACCCCTCGCATTAGGGGGTTTCTTGCGACGGACGCGCGGTTACCCCGCCCGCGCGCCCGTGCCCCCCTGTTGTTGACCCTCTTTCAATATGTTCTAAATTCATTACAATGTATAACACGCATTAGATTTTCTAAAAATAGAATGCATATATAAAACAAACTTATATTTAAAAAATATAGTTATATTATTACTTATAAATTAAGCATATAAAGATTAATAAGTTAAAATATAAGTCTAATTTCTAGTTAAAAAGTTAAAATAATGTAAACAAAAATTAGTTCCAAGTAACGAGTAAAATGAATTTCTTTTCTTATTCTTTTAATTTAGGAATGCAAAGAATTTTAATTAAACCCTTAATTTCATACATTCGCTCTTGTACACTATGCTCTCAAGTATCTCTCTCCGCAATGGAAAAAAGAGAGAAATAATTTAGTTTTCCCCAAAACATAAAACTGAATCTAATTAGGTACCTATATTTTGCTTGCGCAAATATTCCACACATTCAAAAATTTACGTATACCATAATTATTATATTATGCACATTTCTGTTCTAAACGTAGATATTTTTTCTTGCTTCTTTGACTAATTGAATCGCTAATTGAAAAACTGCTTGATAAAAAAAATATTGAAATACAATATTGCGAGAACAAACTTTATTATTAAAAATTTCTATTTAGTAACTATTTACTGTTATTTATTGACACTTTTACTCTCACTTCTCTTTTCGCTAACAAAGTTAAACGCCACTTGTGTGTTACATCATTTTTTATTTTTTATTTTTTTTTTTTTTAAGTGAATAGATATCAAATGTATATATCAAATCATTTCAGCTATTATGAATCAATGCCATCTACGAAGTAGATACGCGGTAATGATTCCAACAAATACTTGATATTTATCCTCGAGAAAATAAGTCGCGAAAAAATGTTAAATTCTATATTCTTTATACATTACGCTTTTAATATTTTAAATAAAATGCATATGTGCTGAAATTATATTAAAAGATTATAGTTATATTATTGCTTTCTAGTTACATATAAAATAACTAAATTAAGAAACCTGATGTTTATAGTTAAAACGATAAGGCAATTTTAAAAAATAACACATCCGCTCTTCTGCATCACGTGGAAACAATTTATTTTATATCAAAATAAAATACTTTCTTAAAAATAATAATTACATTGTTACTTATGAAGTATGGATATATCTAATGTTTACAGTTAAGAAGGTAAATGTAAAACAATGTAAAGAAAATGAGTTCTAAGTTGCAAAGCGAGTAGAGCGAATTTATCTTCTTAATCTCCTAATTTAAGAATGCAAAGAATTTGAACTAAAAGTTTAATTTTATACATCTGCATACATTATACTCTCAGAGTATACTCTGCACAATGAAAGAAAAAGAGAAAAAATTTATTTTCCCTACAACACACCGCGCTTCGTTGTGTAAAGGTCACAACGAAGCGCGGCATACATTTGGTAAAAGAAAATCAAGCTCGCTATAAAAGCAAACGTTCTCTAGCGTTGCTGAGCCCCGTAAAGATCCCCGTAATCGCCTTTAAAAAAAGTCCACCTATAAAACTCTTAAAAATTTCATATTACCGATAAGTCTATTTGCGCAGAAAGAGAAAAAAAAAGATTATCTCATTTATTTATATCTCAAAACACAAAACAGATAAAACTTACGAGCTATATAACGATCATAAGTACATCTATACATATGTTAAAAAAGCAAGTACTTTTTGTTGATTCTAGAGTTTTGTAATAATTTCCTCGTCATTCTCCTCGACCACAAGACTGTCGTGATCGTCTTCGATCAGCTTCTTCCAGCGTCCTATAAAAGTAAGTATTTACATTACATATATTGAAAGATACGCATATTACAATTAGATAAACAATTAACAAACTTTTAGTTAATGTATGACTTGTTGGAATTATTGCAATCTTAGAAGCAATGTGAGAAATTAATTTTCTCTTTGACACATATATTTGCTTAATAAGTTACATTCTTTCATTAAATGCGTTACATTTATTGCATTCTAATTTACCGCAATTACCTGTTAATTCTTGAATTGTACCATCAGTGCCGTCATGTTCGATGTTAGCTTCCTCCTTCAAACGGTTCTGCATGTAGTGTTTTGAAACGATTTTGTCGTCCTCATTCAAAAGCGAGTCGCGATTCTCCTCGATCAGTTTCTTCCAGTATTCTGCAAAAATAAGTATTTACTTTACATATATTGAATTATATAATGTTGACGTCAGTTTAGACACATATGAACAATTGACTATATGAACTATACTGACAAACTTTTAGTTAATGTTCGACTGCTCAGAATTACTGCAATTTTAGATGAGAAAAGTTCATTTACTCTTCAACACAAATTAGTTTAATAAGAAACGTCCTTTCACTAAACGCGTTGTATTTATTACATTCTAATTTATCGCAATTACCTGTTAATTCTTGGATTGTACCATCAGTGCCGCCACATTCGACGGGCAAGATGTTGGCTGGAATATCCTTCAAACAGTTATGCACCGTATTGTCTGAGTGGACATTGAATCTCTTCTTCAACTTCTCAGTCATGAAAGATTTTAACATTCCTGCAGTATGTGCGAAGATGGGGGGGGCGTTGTACATATTAATTGATTGGATCCTCATGGGATAGTTCTGCCAAAGACGAACCGAATCCATTAACATGTAGGGCGTGTATTGAGCAATGTGACGTACACTGATGTTATCTAAATCTATGAACAATGTATAGCCATGTATGGATGCCGCGGGATAATATTTTATCGCCGTTTCTAGCGCCATCAACCTAAAAAGATTGTTCGTTGAGAAACAATGGATGCGAATTAAAAATATGTCATGGTGACGACATCCGACATAAATCGTTCGAGTATAGTTTCATATTGACCTTAGCTATATCTGCAACTTGATGTTTCCTCGGATTATAAATAAAACGTAAAATAATAACTAATCTTCCTTGATCATCCGGATTCCGCAGAGGCAAATACAAACTAAACGTAAATAAAACATTTCAGATTTCTCGAAAAATTATGAAATTTCATTCTACTATAATCGGATAATCCGCAATGCGTTGTGTGTAAGATAATAATAGTGGAGTAAAAGAGAGAATTTTTTTTTAATTATATAAAATAAAACGCTTTATTATATGTCGATCTCAGATTCACTGCAAAATCTCACGAAACCACGAACTCCAATAAACTCTTACATACTCCGAAATAGTGATCGTTACCCCATATCAAGCAGCTCTTGCAGTTCTGGAAGAAATGGATCCTTATTCATGTACCATCCTGGTAAGCGGGATCGTTGTTCGTAATGGTTTCGAATCCTGGTCTTGGTTTTCTCAAGATCAAATTTGCAAACTCTCAAAAATCGCAGGATAAGGAAGTCATCTGTGTACAGATTAAAGATTCCTTTCAAATGAAAAGTTACTTAAAACAGTACTAAATCTATTATTATTAATATTAGAAATACATACAGAGAGCAGTAATTTTAAGAATAAATTTTATCGTCTTTTTAACAGAAAACATTAAAGATCTGTTTTATTATGCTACATTCTAAGAAACAAAGAAAAATTATTGTTTAATCATTTAATAACTTCTGCCTCTAAATGGAATTAAATTTAGTTATTAATTTTGTTATATTTTAATTTATTTAAAATCAATTTAATCGTATTTAAATTTAGTCATATTTTTGAATTTATATAGTTATATATTTTTTTTCATGTGTACTTATAATTCTGTTTGAACAGATATTCTGTACAAATGTAGCAAGTTTCACATCTCTTGTCTAAAATGGTATATAATCAAAGTATTAAACTTTACATATATGTATAGCAGTCAAGGTGCATAAAAAGGAAGTAGTTAGAAATTCAAATTAATGAATTGCAATTTAATGAAAGACTGATGCAATATCGACTAAAAAATTCAAGAGTTGTAAACACAGTTGAATGGTAAAAAATAATATCAGATAAGTTATGGAAATTGACAATGTAATTGCTGTGCTTGCATAATGATAGCATCACTCGCATGAACTTTGTTCATAGTGTCTAATTATTTCTGAGTTTATTGCAATCTTGATTGAGTTGTGATGTTAGAATTTTTTACTTTACTTTTAATTGGCCTTTACAGAATATGTAATCCAAATAATTTAATCAACATATTTTACGTAATATGTTTACGTTTACGTAAAATATGTTAATTAAATTATTTTTATTCTCTATTCTTTACGAATAAATTCGTTTATATAATTATTAAATTTTAATCTTTGTCAATCGACATTTATAGTGTATCGATATAGTGAAGCGATCTTTGTGGTGAAACTATTTACACTACAAAGTAACAATATAAATTAATAGCAGATGTAACATTTAATAACAAATAAGATTTAATGTATATTATATTCTATATTTTTAATGGAATAAGTTATTGAAATTTGCTAATATTACATTGACGCGGATTTCGCTTTATCGCTGCGGAATTAATAAGCTATAATTGAATTTCAACTAGCGATATTTCAACGCGTGTGTCACATATGGGACTGCTGTTTTTTACCGAGTTGTCCGCGCAATAAGTTATCGTTCTTTTCCTTAATCCAGTTTCTTATCTCCGCGATGGAGTTCTCTCTATTCTTGTCGGTCTCGTTCAATTGTGTCGCTGCATATAACTTGTCGTCGTTGGACAGCTTTGTCCAATCATTATGCATGACGCTGCAACTGCTCGCCATCACGACGATAGTGAACGCTATACTGGTGAATCGCGGAGTCCCGTCACCGCGAAAAGACACTGCGTGTACAATACAAGTCACAATGGCGCACTGTAATACTGTAATGAGCGACGCGCAATCAACAGGCAATATATAAACGCGATTATGCGAAAAGGGGGTAGCGCTTAGCGGGAGAACAGTATGGTTGATAAAGAGAAGAACAGAGTGTGTGCAAAAAGGTGATAGGAAGGAGAAGGATGGAGGAGGAGGAGTGGAAGGCATGAAGAAAGTGGAAAGGAGGTGGAGGAATGGAGGTCATGGTGGAAGTAACACCAGTTAAAGCCATTCCACGTAACAAAGTTTTAGTTATAATCATAAGGCCGTAAGAAAATAGACCAATCACAGTCGATTATTTTCCTCGAAGAATAATCGAATGTGACTGGTCTATTTTCTTACGGCCTTACGATTATGACTAAAACTTTGTTACGTGCAATGGCCTTTGCTGTATATTATTTATATGAGATATATATAGATGAGAGACGACGAGAGTAGACGTATCTTAATAAAAAATTTTCACATTTAGACTTTGCGTCGCAATATCTCCGCTCGTAGGGCACGTAGCGGAAAAATAAAAACACGTACCCCCCCCCCCCCCCCAAATCGACCCCAAGCTATTGATCAAGCCTGCTTAGAACTTGATCCGTGTTTACTCGTTATTAAGATCTCAACATCTCGAGTACTCGCAACTCGTCGCGTCGCGTAAAAGAGTCATATATCACGGTCGGTCTCGCTCCGCGTGTACTTGGCGCGAAACACTACCGTGTCTCTTGATCAGATAGATCAAATTATTATTTAATTTAATATATCATTAAAACTAAATTTTGAGTTTATTTTGAAAAACGCGAATTTTAAATCAATACCAAAAAATATTCTACTTTCCATTGTGTATACAGATTGCTTCTCATTCTGCACCGATCTCTGGGCTCTATATTTTTTTAGATTTACCAATTTTATTCGCCAACGTTGTACATACGCACACGTGCGTACTCGCAACTCGTCTGTTTCGAGTGCGTGGACGCAAACAGCGATCACGCTGATCATCTTCATTTCCAGATTTCGACGGCGACAATCAAGTCTCTCTCGATGACCTGATCGAAACGGTGCGGAGGCTGGCGGGACGGACGAGCGCGGGCATGCAGGCCCGAATCGATCGGCAACGCGCGGAGGACGTGTAGCGCGCAAATGGTCGGTGTACATTCCTGCTGTGCGTCCTCGACGCATCTACAAAGGAATCGGGAAGCGATTAATCCTTTTGCCGAAAGCCGAGAGGCCGCTTTCTATTGCAACGAATTTCCGGTAGCCGTTGCTGGTTCCGCGGCAGAAAGTAGGCGAATTGAAAGGAACTGTCTTCTGCGAGGAGAAATTAATTCTGTAAAATTGCACTCGCTATCTTCAAAGCTGGGAATCGCTTCTAAAACTCGGTGAATTCTCTCTGCTATGCACCTTTTTCAACGAAAAAAAAAAGGAATTGTTTTTACATTCTACTGTTGAATTGCAAAACTTTTGTTTTTTAATAATACACCACTTTTCAAGATAGTATACACACATACACGCACACATTTCTCAATAAGATTTAATGTATATATAGTATATATATACATAAATTGGAAGAGTTTCTATTAATTCCTTAGTTCACCTACATTTTGTAGAAATCGCAATGGACACTGTATAATAAATATACGATTATTATGTTCAATGGTCTTATTGTTTTAAATATTGCAAAAAATGGACTTCTCTAGCACAGGCAACATTACCACCGCAAGAATTTATACATGTGTTCTCCAAAATGCCAGACTTCGCACACACGTTCCAATTTAAAATTAATTAATTTAGCAAAACTTGTCGCGCATGAACTCTCCGACACCGATTCGTTTTAGTACCTACTTTCCTTTATGTGTAAAGAAAATTTTCAATTATAAAAGAAATTGAGGCAAAAATTTCTTCACACTTTTATTTTAGGAATCGTATTATATGTTACGATACAATTTTATAATTGAATTATATTTTGCTATTTCACTCTTCACGTCTCGCAAATATACATATGTATAGGTATTACTGCATAAATATATTGCATAAATATATTACAACAAAATAAACTTTCAATACAACTCGATTTAGCGTTCAACAGTTGACACTTGTAAGCGATGTAAATCGCGCTTATCACTAACTTATTTTGTTACGTGAGAAATTTATAATTATAATTGATTTATGATATATACATACATATATACACACTCGAGTAAAGAATTATTTTATATATTTTTTTTTATTAAATTACAAAAGATCAAGTAACAATCGATTATATATTTATATATCTAGGAAATAATAATGTACATACACACATAGGTTAGATTAGATAGGATTAAAAATAGGTATTTTAATAATCAGTAGAATAATACATAGTACAAAGAGAATATTTATTACAAAATTAAATTTGATACAAAAATAGGGCCGTTTATATTTTACAATCAAGAATTTAAAATTTACAACCATCTAATCTCTTTCCCTTAAACGTAATAATAAATAACGCAATTCTAGTTTCAAGTTGAAATTCGTCTTTTCATATCTTGGAATTTATATTTTATTATAATTTTATTTTGTAATTTAGGCACCATCCTATATCATTATACATCTTACATATGCAGTATATCATTGAGTTTCTGATTGTCACCCGTATCAAGTTTCGGTTTTCTTAAATCCTCTCTGCTTTTCTTTACATGTGAACTGGGTATCGGATTAGGAAACTTATCGTACCTAGCATGTCCTCCGAAGCCATCAAAACTCATACCACTGTCGCTGGCAGTTTTCTGAAATAAATGTGAGAACATTGCGACAAAAATACAGATAACAATAATATATTAAATACAAGAGTAAAGTGACTCACTTGATTCGGTTGATAAAATTTCGATTTTTTCGCAAGTATCGAAGTCTCTTTCAAACTGTTACTGGATTTCTGTCTTTTTATACCGTTATCTCTCATCGAAAAGAAACCTTGCGATTTTATGCTCTGTGGAGTATCCTCGGTACTATCCTGCAACAAGAAATAATAATTTATGATATTGATAATCAAAATAAAACATTTTAGTTAAACGCAATAAGTTATAGTTTACTTACTGGATTTATAATAATGCAGCTATCATTCTTTTCGAGATTTACAGTATCTTCAAGTTTTAGTAGCTCTTCCTTGAGCTTTCCCGTGGATGTTTTATTACATCTAACGCATTTATACGCGTTCGCGTTTGCCTGCATTTCAAAAAGCTGCGTTTGCAGAGATATCTTCTCGCTCTCACAGATCATTAACCGTTCTTCCATTTCTCTAAAAAATAAGATTTTAATAGAATCTAAGAACGATGATTCTAAGACAATTTGATATATCAAGAAATTTACATACTTTCGCTTAGTACGCTCCTCTGCTAAAACCTTGTTTTCTGTAGAGGCACGGGTGTAATCTTGCTGTAATTTTTTATATTTCTCTCTAACCTCTCTGCTCTTGTTATACATGTGTTTCAATTCCCTGGAAAATTTAATAATTAAATTTATGATGCATTCACATGTATGAGTATATTATTGCCATATTATACCTCCATATATATCAAATATATAAAGTACTGAAATATAAAATACCTTTTTAATACTGCTATGTATGTTGCAAGTTTGGAAGGATCACTCGTCATCAGTATTTTATCATCCATCTCATGTGTAGAACTATCTATAAGACTCTGTACGCTGTAAGATAAACATTTAATTGCAAGATTAAGTACAAACTTAAAAATTACACGTATATATTTAAAACTTATATAACAAAATATTATGAAAAAAAAAACATACTTTTTCAAATGTTGAAGATTTTTCTTCAGATGTTCATTCTCTTTCCTGTAATTGTTCGCATCCGAACATTGCTGTTTGTAAAACTTTATCTGTTCTTTAAGCGCAAGAATTGCACTATTCTTGCTTCTCATTTCACTTTCAACATTTCGTACTTCCTGTCTTAAGCCAGCTGTCTGCGTCTCCAATTTTCCATTTGCCTCTGTGAGTTTATTGAGATTTTCATCTCTCAACTTTAGTTGAAAAGTCAAGCTATCAATTGTGTTCTGCAGTGATGCAGTATCTTCTGCGATATTGGCGCTGTTCGAAAAATTGAAATATATCCTGCGTATCGTTCGCTCGGTTGTCCTGTCCCGACATTGTGGGCAGGTCTTTGATCTGCAACAATTCCACAGATCAAGCTGCATTCACGTGCAAGCAACATACAAAATTTTCAAAAATTATAAAAAAAGCTTCTTTGTATGATAGGCAAAAAAGAAAGAGAACTACAAGGGAATGCAGAAATGTTTGATAGTATCGAATATTTACCTTTCTAGCCACTGTATTAAGCACGCGAAGTGAAAAATATGTCCACACGGTGTTTGGAAAACATCGTCCGATGGTGCCAGTAAATCACTACATATTACGCACACGATATTCATTTTATCAACTCCGCTGATGGAAAATCGACAATAATCCGCCTGATTACGAGTGACAATTGGCTTCGTAGATGATCGTTGCGGATTTCACGACGAAGCTCCCATGATATTTCGCTGAACGTTATGTGGTTATGTCATTGTGAGTTTTTTGTTCGCACCGTTAAAGTTAGAAGGTTAGAAAAATATCAAAATGTTCACCTATAGTCTATACGAATCAGCTGCTTATTATTGACTACACTCACTACACCAGAGCGAACAACGCGAGACAACCGCCAAAAACTGTTGTTATTTTAATAGCACCATCTGTGCTGCATGCACGGTTCTCATTATGTGTCGTTAGTCCTTTCCAGAATATGGTAACATATCGACAGGGTACCACTACAAAAAAATTTCAAACTAAGATTTCTTTTGTTTGTGAAAAATTTCAATTTCTTGTTTTTTAATCTTCAAAATTTTTAATTTTAAATCCCAAACTAAAATTTAATTTTAAATTTAGAATCTTAAGGTCTAGTTTAACTTAGTTTTAAGAGAGAGTGGCCATTCTTACCGGTTTCTAGGCGTTTCTAGGCCCTTTTCTACGGTTTCAAATACTTATGGTTAAAATAAATAATTTTCTCCAACGTGAAAAGAGAGAAAAGAGGAAAAATAAACTGTGCAAGAAGTTCAGACAAAAAGAACAGGCCTAATGATTAAAAGAAGACAATAATCTATATCAAGAACATTATATATTTCACGTAGCACATTGTAATTACTATAATTAAGAATTACATTATATTTTATATGAGCATTATATATATTACAAGAACATTATGTATCTCGCTTAGTGTAATACTATTAAAAATTTGTTTTCTGTAGATTCGAGACACTTGTATTCTTGCTTTAAGTTCTTATATGCTTCCCTTAATCTCTCTGCTATTTGCAGACACGGAGTTTTATTCTCTGAAAAATTCAGTAATTAAATTTATAATATTATTGACATACTACATTTTCATATGCCTCAAATAATTAAAGTATTTAAATACCTTTTTAACACGTCTGATATGTATTGTATAACTCTGGATGTATCGATTGTATTAAATTTCCAACCTTTTGGATTATACGTCTTAACTCCTTTGCTTCATCTGCCAGCTTCTTCAACTTTTCAACGTTTTCAACAGTCTTTGCATTAAGATTATGGAGATTTTCTGAATCTTTTGTTCTATTTTGCAGAGACCTAGCACCGTCGTTGTTTGAGAAATTGAAATATATCCTGCGTATGTTGTCCGTGGTTGTCTTTCCCCGACATTGTGGACAGGTCTTTGATCTGAAACAATTTTACAGATGAAGTTAACCTTCCGTCTACGTTCTGTATACGTTTCTTTTGCACCCTTCGGAGCATACATGAGTCTGTCACATTTGACGCTATAATTTTTCCCTCTTTAAAGTATTTTAGAAAATTTGGAAAAATTTACAAAACATCTGTCTACATTGCAGTTGACGATTTTATAGTCATTTTGATAAATCGTTTATTTAATACTTTCTGACAGACTTGCAAGTTTTACAATTACAAGCAGATATCATTTTGGCTCGGACGCCGTAGACTCACGTATACAGACGTTAAGTATATTCATGCAATATACAGAAATTTTCAAGAATTATATAAAAGCTTCTTTGAATATAATGGGCAAAAAAGAGAACTACAAGGGAATGCAGAAATGTTTGATAGTATCGAATATTTACCTTTCTAGCCACTGTATTAAGCACGCGAAGTGAAAAATGTGTCCACATATGGTGTGTGAAAAACATCGTCGGATGGTACCAAAAAATCGCTACAAATCGAGCATTCCATATTCATTTTATGTGGCGTTGATAGAACATCGACAATAGGTAGTCTGCCTAATTATGAATAGTAATTGGCTTCGTAGTACACAATTGTTATGGATTTCACGTGATGAAGTTCTCCTCTTCTTGGTGAAATGACTCCTGACGCCCTGACTGGGTTCGATTTGGTTCGATTATCCCATATATTATCCCTAGGTATTAGGTATAGGAATATAGAAATGAAGTGGGTCCCTTAATTCCCTAATACCAGGTGAGAGAAAGATGAGAGTGGTCATACCCGCGTAATATCAACGATTTTTTGGTTCTCTTCCGTTAGATTCACGATTTTTTGGTTTTATTCCCAAAAAGAATAAAAAAATCGTGGACATAGCACAGAAGAGAACCACAAAAACGTGCACATACCGACAGATCAAATTCGGGTACAGCCAAAACGCGGGCACTCTCATCTTTCTCTCCGAGGGATCTCCAATTCAGCATAAAACCTTATGTTCCAATTTTGGACATGTGCTGTCTGGGGGGCCTCGGTAGCGAATTAAATCTTGGATGATTCTCACTATAGATTACTCATTTATATTTACATAGATAACACGTTAAACATAGTACATTGTATACACGTAATAGATGTAGATTATTAATATTTTACGGATAAAAAAACGCTTAATTCTGCTAAAAAATTTTAAATTAAATTTTAAGAATTAAATATAGTGTACACAATATATGTCGACAATGCTCAATAAATTATTCCAAAAATAAATAATTACATAATTGTTTTATTTCTATAATGATACATTTTATATTTATTATAATATTTACAATATTTACATAAACATAACGACCACAAGTGCGCGCTGATACTTGCTCACAATCACAGTCATAATTAAATTAAACCAATATAGGCAAAACATTTTATGTCGCTAGTCAAAAACCAACGAATAACGTTGTCAATTATATTACTACTTCAAATAAATTTTTGAATAATTATAGTAATCGAAAATAGTTCAGCAGACATATAATTTTTCTACAAAAGAATCTCGCTAGTAAGATTTCTTTAAGATTGTTAAGTTTACATCTCTCTATTTCGATACAGAGAAAGAAACATCGCCCAAATATATTACAATTATTTATAACTTAGAATCTTCTTCCTGCTTACAAGGAGGATTAACTGTGACACTTATTTGCGCGGTCTTCGCCTGCTCTTCCAAGTTCCTCAGATTCGGCGAGCTCCAGGCCTGACTCAGGACCTTGGCCACCGAAGGTATACTGTCGGTGGTTCTTCTGCGGAACTTCAACGGTCTGCCGGATAATCTCGACCGCCACTGAATACCCTTTTTCCTGGAATCGCTTGTCGACCGGTTTCTCGGTCGACTGGTCATCAGGTACTTCGGAGAACTGTCGATCCTCGAACTACTCGGTTCGCCGCTGATCACGGACATATCGATCGTCTCTCGGGTCAATGATTGCTGACAGGCGACCTGCCCGTACGTTTGTGAAGACCTGGACCACGAGCCATCGTCACCTTCCTCAGTGTCATCGCAGTCGCAGATGTCCGGCACCTCGGCTATCCTCTCCTCGGCGAACGCCGAGTTCACGACACCTTCCTGGCTCTTCTCGCCCTGCGACGAGACGCTGGGTCGTCCTTCGGAATCCTCCACGGAAGACCGACGATGCTGGTTCTTCCTCCAACCGTACGAGTCCTTCCTCCAGAGGCCTCCGGCCTCGACAATGGCCGACGTGGGAATTTGCGTCGGATTCGACGAGGTCTGAACGGGGCGCGAGATGTTCGTTGCGCTTGGCCAAGGAGGCAACGTCGATCTGGGCGGTCTTGTCAGACCTGTGAAAAAGGACTTTCCGGCGCGAGATGTCGAACTCTTCAAGGAGGAGAACTTCCGTACAGCCTCGATTACCCGTCGCTGCTGCACTTCGGCCGGTGGCTGCTCTTGACCATCCAGCTGCACAACCGTTTCGGAACAATTGCGAGCCATCTTCGCAGATGTTGAAGGGGACCCGCTGATCTGGCTGAAACAAACGAGTCTAACTTAATAGAGTTCCTTGTTTGATTTGGTAGTGAAACAAGATAGGCGAAAAGAAACTTTGAAATGCCTTACGTATATACATATAAGTATTAGTTTTCTTACACGAGAAAAAAATATGTTAAAAGTAAATTTATATGACTTTTTTTAAGTAACTCACGTAACTTTATGTCTTTTTTATTTAAAATGTTTAAACATACTATTTGTAATTTGACAAAGAAATAAAAACACGTTGAAAGTTGAAAGGGTGCGTCGAGAATATAACTCTTTGTCGTCAAAGTAACTACAGTTATTTACCTAATTCTATTTTTATATAGAAGAGAGTTTCAACTACACTTTATTTATCTAATCTAAATGAGAATTATGATACATCAAAATACACCTCAATTACAATCTTACCGCCTTTCATTCATCGGACTGTCGTTCGGGTTCGCTAAACTGACGGTGGAAGTGCGAGGTGTCAGAATTGTCGTACGTTCTTCCTCCTCTTCCAAAATTCCGGGCAAGAACATCATCTGTTTTTCTTCGGGTACCCTGAAAAGACCGAGGAAAAAAACTAACGCAATTTGTCACAAAACATAGCATTCAAAGTCTTCATACTTGAAACAGTTAGAGATCTCACGAAAAATTGTATCTCCCTCGAGATCTTTAGAAACAACTGCGCAATCAAAATTAATTCAAATCAAGTAACTTTAATCCGTTCTGGCTCGAAACAAATATTGCGATGTACGTGATACTAACGTCATATTCGCTACGCTACCGCGATAGGTCTTCTTCTTGTACGCTGCGGCCGCTTCCGTATATGGCAGGCTCACGTTTTCGGAGTCGTAGTAGATGTCTTTGACGAGCGGCGGACAGCGGTTCATCAGCGTGTCGACTCCGAGGTACGATACCTAATATACGCGCATAAGTACACGTGTGAACGCGTGGTCTTCCCTAAATATTTTTTCTAGACAACTGATCGACATGCTCCTACCTTGGTATGACGATCGATCAGCCAGTTCAGCTCGAAATCCTCATCGTCGTCACCGAAAGGATTTATCAACTGTTCGGCTACCTTCAACAGCCCCATAAAGAAGAAGAACTGCAGAATCGTAAAGATGGGCACGTATTTGTCTATCTTCAATTGGAATTGCTGCTTCTCGATATATTGTCTCTCGGCGACATCGATATATTGTCGGCCGATCAGGGTGACCGCGAAGAAACTGTAAGTGGCGAGTGTCACCACTTGAGTGTACACCAAAGGGATCGACACCCAGTCGTAGCTCCACAAGAGTCCACACTTCGTCCGAAACTCATTGAATTCCTACAAAGGAGATTGATCTTATAGATCATGAGAGGAGTTTTACGTCGATTAATAAATATTATTTAAGCAATCATGTATAAAAGATTTAATTAATTGTGATATCGAAATAAACGATGCTGAGATATATAACGGACTACAAATACAAAACGAAAAAAACATATTTGCTTCTTCTTTTCTAAATTGCTTGTACGTCATATTTACTGATTAATTTATTGTATGTTTTTGACACACCGAGATTGAATCCTGCTTGTTGCTTTTATTTCGAAACACATGAAGAAAAGAAACAGCAATCCTGATCAAGATATTCGTGCGAGCGCATAATGCGTTTGTGACACGCGTGCCTAATCGCGGAAAATAAAAACGTAGTTGATAGACTGCGACACGGTTTACGATGTATTTCGAATCGCCGTATACTGACGTGCCGTCACAGCAGCTGCCCATAAAATCTAATCGTTTCTCTAACCGTACGATTGATTTTCTGGTTACCGCAGTATACAATCGTATCGTATCATGTACTTTGCGCTTCGAACCAACATGATAGAAACGAACAGAAAATCGAAAATTATATGCTCAATACGGACGGTTATGTCTTCAAAATAATATGATAACTTAAATTAATATTTCCTATTTTTGTTGCAAATTTTAAGAAAAAACTAAATAACATAAAGAAAGCAATTTTACGTGATTTTAGTTTCTTTCTTTTTAACAGCATTGAAAGAGCATTATATTTTTATCAATGTTTATATAAAATAATGTCCACAGTTGGATAAAGAATTGCTCTTTCGATTCGTAATTCGTGATCGAAGAAAAATTTCTCCGTCAAGTTTTAAGCAACGAGTGAAAAAGTCAAGGGAAGAACGCATGGAATTAATTTGCACCTCCATTATTAGCTTTAAACCTTGCGCATCGGATATCCGATGGGTCTTGCGTGCCTCCTTGAGGAGATTAATGAACCATGTGCACGGTATCCAATAGGTGTTAAACTCGCTACTTGGCACCGACTGATATAACTGGAGTTCCAGCGCGGTCATGAAGCCTGCAACAAGCTCGTTAATTTTTAATTGCCACCGGGACGACGTTAGCGATGCCGATACTGCGATTTACCAGAATCAACGACGTGATCGAGAGTGGGAAATCGTCTCTTCACCGCCGAGCTTATGGAACGTAGCACGAGTATCAGCGAGAGGTTTAAGTAACGCATCAGGGCTCTGCGCAGCATCCGACTGTAATCGTCGTTTCCAGTGACGTAGAGTGCCACGAGATGCATCACTCTGCGGAAGAAGAAAAACAATGAAGAATTTACAAAGAAGTTTACGGAAAGAGAGTCGTATTTATTTTGGGCTTTTTTGAAACCATTTTCCAAGCTTTATTTTCAAAAACAAAGAGAGAAATAATTTCTTCTATCTTTAAAAAGAAGATTTAATTAAAAATTTGCAGTGCATTATATATGATAACTGCATCCGAACTCACTTGTCGGGCCACGGTATCGCTGTGTATTGCTTCCACCATCTTTGCGCCACGTAGGACACATAAAATCCAAGCACGAAACTCAGCGGGATCAGTTTGATCAAGCTGTCGCAGTAAATGACAACTTGCTCGAATTCTCTGTAACGCATTATAGGTATGTTATAAGTAATCCTCGATGATCAAAAAAGAATTGGTCACATTGAAGCGTTTCAAGAGAGAACAGAAAACGTGCGAACATATGCGCGAATTAGTTAACGTTAGAAGAAACTTTACATATATTTGTGAAACTTTTACATATATTCTAATACTTTTGATAGATAAAATTAATATCAGATATCAGAATAATTTATTCTCTATAGATTTATATATATTTATATAAGCTTTAAGACACCGGGATGTCCACCTTTTTTGCGCGACAGTGAAGGCGTGGCGATAGAGCGCGGACAAAATACCGAAGAGAAGCAGATAGAGCAGCAGTTCCCTGTAAATGAGCTTGTAGAGGGAACCGCGCCACATAAGCAGGAGCCTGGTGAATCCACCGCTGGTGGAACTGGCGACCTCGTATTGATAAGAGACCGTCATCTTTTATCCATTCAGAAGCACCGTGCCAGTTTCTTCTCGAGAACGACGCGTTCGCGAGCACGTTGTCACTCATACTTCCAGAAGTTTTTGCTTGTCGTACCTGGAGAGGGGAAATCGTACTGCAGTTGCAAATCCGCGACATGTGTTCAATCTTTGGAATATTTTATGTCGCTATTTTTGACATCCGACTTTATTTTAATAATAGATTAATAAATGCGTTAATTATTAATTAATAAATAGTTCCATACTACTTAATTTCTATAAAGCGAAATAATAGACAATAGGAATAGTACGCAAGATAAGATCTCGTTTCAATACACCCTAGCATCTGGAAATTTTATTTTTCGTTTCTCCTATGCAATCTCTATTTTAAGGTGGGCTATTGCATCGAAATGGGCTCGTATTCTGGGTATTCTGGTGTAGAATATAGATATAGTGTCTATTTTGAGCCATCGCGAAATACCTGTCATGAGAAGTGATTTTTCTGTTGGCTGTTAACATAAATATAGCATTTTACTACATTTTTCACATTCTGTAATCCCATTTCCTAATTTTTTTTATCACGACCCAAACAAGGGTTGGACCGATTTTCAAGTATAGTAACATCAAATCAAATAGCTAAGAATTTCCTACAAATTGATGAGTAAAATTACTCAAAAGACAGATTATTACATTGATAGTAATATTGTTATGCAAATCTGCCGATATTTATTGCACGACGTCCACGCAAATATCAAATTTTTGCCAATGGTTAAACTATTTAAGCTGTTTTATATCCAGTGCTGGCGAGATTTCGTCACCGCAACTTGCGGCAATGGGCATTTAAATTGTCTTATCGTAAAACGTTCCTCAACTTTTCCACGAAGATGTTACGCGCGTCTATTCCTCGCTTTCAGTTTTAATCTTGTTGAGTCTTGTCGAGAGTTAAAAATCAGTTTACGATCGTTCGCCGAGCCAAACTTTCCGAACAGAACGAGAGAGGAGAGATCCACTCGACAAGAGCGGCGATTTGTCTCGCGATGCAAAATCGTCGCGGTGTGTGAGGTGTGACACGTCGCAGCACGCGTGATCCGCATCATTTGCCAGAAATATTCTGCGGAACGCGAAGTGCTGACTAAAAACGAAATGATCTAGGCCTAAATTTGTCCGTCTATATGCCCATGTTGCGCAAATAATCAAAATCGTCGTAATTTGCGGTAGAAAAGACTCAATGAGGATAAAACTCGGTGAAGTAAACTAAGGCAATCGATAAAATCATTTTTTATCAGATTTCCACGGTTTAATATTTAAATAATTAAAACACTTAATCAAAAAATATTTTTTTTATAATTCCATATTGCATAAAAAATATATATCGTAGCTCTAATTAAATACTTAAAAAAGGTATGCGATTTATATTTGTGTTAACATTTAATTCCTACATTGATTAATTTAATTCCAGGAGTTCGTCTTTTTTTTTTTTTCATTTTTATCGATTTCTTAAGTTTCACTTCGTTCGACTGGGTTTGGGAATCCGTATTCCCGCTTTATGTGCGCTTTAAATGCTTATTTCGTCATAGTTATGAGCGGCACAGTTTCAGGTTGCACCGATATGACGCTAAAAACGGTTGCTCGCGTCACAAGCGAGACGTCATTGCCAAACAGCGAACCCGAGAACCGAGAATACCGGCATGACTGCAATTTTTTTTCCTCTCTCTTTCGCTCTCACGGAAACTCATCGTAAATAATGTCTAGTTGTAATGTCTCTCGGGAATCGCGCCAGTAATGCGATGGTAAATATAACTTTTGCATATCGAAGTAACCACGAAGTGTCTGGGTAAACACACTTATTTGCACGAGATTTCCGGGCGCGCGACCTTTGCGGCCGCACTTTAGCATGCACTTTGTCGATCGACACCTCGAGAATGCATCTCGAAGCTCACTCAGCCAGAAGTGCTTGGCACTTCACTTGTTATTGTTTGACTTCTGAAATGTTTCAAGCATGTGAGAGACGATCCGCCTATGTCGTCTCTGCAATTCTTACGATTATCTTTTTCTTTCTCGCGTGAGAGAGAGAGAGAGAGAGAGAGAGAGGGAGAGAAAGAAAGAAAGAGAAAGAGAAAGAGAGAGAGAGAGAGAGAGAGAGATTTCAAGTATATGAAGAAAGATCCTGCTTTTTTAAAAAGGATGCTTAACAGGAACATTGTACAATGATTGCAATCTTAAGCATTATTTATAATTACATTTACTCAAATAAACTTATTAAAATTAAAAGCTAACGCGGATCTAAAAATACTCTCCATAACAGCTTAATGTTTCATTATAGACGATTTTAGATATGAAAGCATATTTTTCTCTCTTTCATACCTACCTCTCTTTCAACCTAACCTAACCTCCCTCGAGATCACCGTCTCCATCGGCGCGTCTGGCACCTGGCACCTCTGAATCGGTCAGCTGTTGCATAAAGTACGCAAGACGATTCGCTTTGAATCCATATGCACCCGGAACGAATACCTTATTCCCAGTGTAGTAAGCTTTCATCCTTATGTCACATCGCTTGTGCAGTTAACTGTCGCGAGCGCAATGACGCTGTTAATAACACGCGTGTGCGACACTCGATGTCGTCGCTGTGTCTGACGGATCGTCTGACCGTCGCGCTACATTTCCGCGTGACCTTACTGAAAATACCCGCGACGAGAGAATCACGGCCTTTGACGAAATGCAGAATTTGGTATTTCTTCTAGAAGCACACCTCCGCGCTAGGGAAGGTGTACCTCTTCAATTATGTTTCAATATATAGGGATTGAGTTTAGGTCGTGTTCAGTACTTGGACAATAATTTTGCGAATGGTTTCAACGTGCTGCGTTAATATCTCTTAAGAGTTACCTTAAAAATTATTAAAAATAAGTAGTTTTTTTTTATTATTGCGATTATTATGTCTTTAAGAAAAATTTCATAAAATAAGCAACATACAATTCACATACAAATGTTATTGCATTAAGTACAAAAAACTTAATAACGTACTCCTTTTAATCATATTTAAAAAAAAAACATGAATATATTTAGCTTTATACAAGAAAGTCGTCAGCCATGTTTTTAATCATTTATTTTAATTGATAAAATCATAGCATGAAATACTAATTATATTCAAAGTGTCAATGATAGTATGGGATTATAGGATTAATATATATTTTGATTATTATATTTATTAAATAACAAACAACTCGATATTCGCACTCAAATTATTTTTCAAATATCAAACACCGTCATCGCAAAGCTAAAGATTTAATTTAATTAAACAGTAAATTATTCAGTCTTACACGTAGCCATAAGTAGCTAGGTAAAATAAAATTTTGAATATCGGCCAAGGTCGTGTCTAGACTCGCTTTAATGAACACATGGACATAAATTATCAGTTATAAATTCTATCGTTATATTATATAAAATATTATATAAAATACTCAAAAATTTTATTATTAAAATATTATAAAGCAGCATCTAATAGCAAGAGGAAAAATACTTAGTAACATAAAAACAATTATCCTCAGACTTACTTTTTGAAAATTATTATAATCATTTTCTAACAATGTACCGTAGAATTATTAATTAGTGAATCAATCGCATTTACTTGTATGTACGATAGCTTAATTGCGATTGTAAAATCAGACATCACGTGCGGACGTTAAGTGGTGACGGACGGATGATAAATGCACGAAGAAAACATCCTTGTTAAATATTTATAGCTTCGCGGAGAAGCGGCACATAAATTATATCAATAAACAAATTTTCCTTCTCTCTGATGTCTCCCCGCGTAAATCCGCATTCCGACCTCCGATCTTGCCGGGCCTTTACCTCATCCGAACTTCGTATGCAACTTTCGAAGAAGCGCGCCTCGACGTCGCCACGATCTTTATTCTTTCGGTGTCGTGCAAAGAATAATGCACTGAGAAAAAACAATATTTATGACACGACAGTTTGTGACATACTCACCGTGTAACATACTTTGTCAACCATAACTAGCGCACTTGTTATCTTCCTTCTTTTCGCGCAAAACCATTTTTCACTCGGGCACACTATACGCTCACCGTTTCCGCGTCGTCGCGTCGAATCGTCGAAGAGAATTTGATTGATACACGCGAGTCAACGGAGTCCCTTCCGGCTGTGTGATTCACGAAATCAACTGGCTGGAGTGGCGAGTTAATTTGAAGAATCAATCTGGAAACTCTGGAGTCTCTTCGTTAGCGGTCAACGATAATAAATATCGACGTTCGCGGCTCTTTCGCGTTATTTAATGCAACTTAATTCTCAATTTTGTTTCCTCTGTTTGGGAACACTTTGGAGTAAAATTGAATGTTTACTCCACTCTTCGAGATTAAATTAATCAAATAGAGACTATCGGCAATCTTCTTCTAAAATTTTACTGTTTCGCAAATGACTTTAGCACCGCTCCGAAAATGGATGTAAAAACTGGCAGTTATTAAATGTACATACGTAGCTTTCACAAATCACAAAAAATTGCTTTTTTAAATTCTTAACGTCTGATAAATATCAAAATGACAGATGTGTGGGCAATTTTATATCGATTCTGATGAAAAATTTCTTCTGTCTTGATATTCTACTTGTAACTGTCAGTGTTTCGAGTCCACGTGCTTTCTTTTATTTGCAATTTCAAAATCTTTTTGCGACTCGTAGAGTCGTCGCTTCTCAAGCACTGCGGCTATTCAGAGTTCTTCAAAAAAATTCCGACGTCCCCCTCGAGATCTTCCCGAGATTTGAGGACGCTACGGAATCGAGACGGATTGTGTCGGAGCGAATTCAGCTTTGTGCGGGAGATCGATTACGAGGATCGCGAGAATTGCGGTTCTGCTGAAGATCGCGAGGAAATAAAGGGGGCCACCGCGACGTCCGCGACTCGTGAGGGACCAAGAGAGATTAGAGAGGAGGCATCACGTCGCGGGTGCGCACTCGGCGCTCGTCGGCGGCGAACTGGTGGCCGCGAGCCGCGAGCCGCGAGTGAATCGAGGGACTAATGTATAAGTCGCGCGGCTAAGTCGCGCGGTCGGCGGGATATTAAACATTCTGCAGCTGGGCGCGATGGCAGTTGCCCAAGATCTAAAAAGGGCCGAATGTCAAGCTCAGCGTCCGTAGATCGCGCGTGCCACCGCGCCCGGTCGCACCCGCGAAGGTGCGAAGTCACCCCCCCTTCCCCCCCGACATCCCGCGAGGAGGGATGCCGAGGGTATCCGCTGTTAAATATTAAAGGATGAAATTTAAATCGATACCTTAAGTTAAATAACATTTTGTTATTTTTAACTCCATGTGTGTCCAAATTTAATTATTTTAACACAAAGTAGTATTTTATTTTAACTTCATTAGTTTAATTAAATTTAACGACATAGAACATTTTTCAGATGTCTTTGCGATTGCAATATATCTTAGACTCTCCGTGTATGTTGTCTGCAGTAAGAAGCGATTCTATAATGATTTCACACATCGAGAAGCTTTTGCAGTTGTGAAAATGTTACTGAATTCTGAGTAAAGCGTTTTAATAAGATGTAACATAAAAACACTTTTATTCCTTATTCAAGTCAGTTATGTGGATTTTATAAATTTCAATCTATCTTTATTATTTAAATAATACCTTTAATATATATTTCAATTTTCATATTTTTATTAATAATGTTTTAATTTTTATAGATATTTTTTGTAAGTGTGCATGTAATTTTTCTGAATCTTTTCTAATATAATTTATCGAACAGTTTCGCCTATAAGAATGCAACACTTTCTACAATGCTGCAGTAGTCTATTGCAAGAGAAATGAGTGAACAGTGGCGTTATCTCGCAACACAACTCTAAATTCACAAATAAAAATTAAAACGTAAGCGTGTCGATAATGTAAATGACGATTTATATCTTCTGAAGATAACCTGAGATATTTGACAGCATCATATTCCGTTTGTGAGAAATAATTCTAACCTAACATTTCTGTCGTTGTCGGCGAGCGAGAGCGAAACGCAATACGAGACGCTATTGCTATTTCGTGAGTTTCTTTTTACCATGGCTCTTGACAATTCTATATTGATGCAAAAACAGGTGCGGGATAATTCAGAGGATCTGCAGAGCGAATTGCTAGACTTGAAAAATTGGGAGGAGCAAATGAAACGCAAGGAGCAAGAGATACTGAATGAACGCATTGGCCAGGTATTTTCGCAAATAGAGAAGTAATAAATAATGTTGGGGAATAAATAATAATGCGAGTTTATTGATTTATGATTTTTGAGAGAAAGATTTAAATATTAATTTTATATGTGAAAAATTATGCTATTTTGGCTCAAACATTGGCTATTTATGATTTTTACGATTTAACTATTTTAACTTGTTAAATAGTAAGATATATTACACATTTCAGCAAATTATACCGCCTGTCAGAAGCAAAAATAAAAAGAAATGTGAGGTAAAAGAAATGAAAACTTCTACAAATTCTAAACGAATAAAATCGTATGACTACACGTCGTGGGATAAATTTGACATTGTAAGCGGTGTTATTTACATTAAGTTATACTAGTTCTACTCTCAAGACTTGAAATATATTTATAACAAATTATACAGAACAAAGCGTGCAAGGAAGTAGACAATGCGGAACAATCGGACGAGTCGTTTGAGGAAATCTTATCCAAGGAAGAATTGGAAAATAACCACAGCAAAGCGATAGAGTACAAGCAGCAAGGCAATGATTTCGTGAAACAAAAGAAATGGGACAAAGCAATCGCTTCGTACAGCGAGGCGATAAAAATTTTTCCTTATGACGCTATCTTTTATGCTAACCGTGCGCTTTGCTATTTGAAGCAAGAGAAGTAAATTTTACATTTTAAGAGTACAATAAACAGATTAATTCTATTATCTACATGTAACAGCTACTAAATATTACTATGTTGCAGCTTGTATTCGGCGGAAGCAGACTGCTCGTCCGCGATACAACTGGACAAGACTTATGTGAAGGCTTATCACAGACGAGTGACGGCCAGACTAGGATTGAAGCAATACAAAGAGGCAATGGATGACATACAGAAGATTACAGAGCTGGAACCTTGTAGTAAAGAAACCGAGATCTTGCTTAGTCAACTTAAGAAGTTTGGAAGTGGAAAGGTATGTATTCTTTATTATTATTGGGTTAAATTGATATTTATAAATTATACTTATATCTTCTTTTAGTCATTTATGTTTGTAAAAGACGTACGTACAGCTGTTGTGTCTGATCATGAAAAGAAAGATGATAAAGTAATAGACACTAAGAAGGATACAAATAAAAAGAGTAGCGCAAATGTAGATAATACTGTAAAACCAACAACCGGAAGTGCAACAAGTGTAACAGAATCGAAGAAAGACCGACGCATTCCAGATTGGCTTCCCGAAAAGGATAATGTTGAAATTGTGGAGCCTATTGACAAACCTCCTCATCTACGTTCAAAGGTAAATCTGCGCTAATATATTTTCTAGATATAATGTATAAATATGCGTAACAATACAGCTAAATCTTTTATTTTAATTAGGAGCCATTGAAGAGAATACCTGTACAGGTGGCTGATTTAAGCAAACCTTTTAAATCATTCGAAGAGGAAATTAAAGCAACATGTAGTAAAAATCAACACGTAGAATTATCATGCGTACATCCTGGTAATATTACAAAACAAATGGAAAACGTTGCAACATGTAAACCGAAAGAAAATTTTATTGAAAGTTTTAAAGAAATGCCTCCTATCCCGAAAAATGCAGTGCAGTTTTTATTAAATTGGAGAAAATATACCTCATTCGATTTTCGATACAGATATCTAAAGGTAAGTAACAATTTTTTGCACACAAAGAGTACAAGCTATATTCAATTTTTTATTTCTTTCAGCAAATACCATTAGGCAGCCTGCCAAAAATATTTCGAGATTCAATGGAAAGTGATATTTTTAGCGATATCTTAATGACACTGAAAACAGAATTTATGAAACGCAATGAACCTATATTCTCGTATTTAAAAGATCTCAGTAATGTTAAAAGGTTTAGAGCATTTATTATGTTCATCACTAATTCAGAAAAGCAAGGTGGGTATAACAATTGAATTTTTTTTTACGATTAATTTAAAATATATGGTTTAAAATATTTTAATATGGGGTTTAAAATATTTTTAGATCTGAATCTTATGTTTTCGTATTGTAATACGTCTGAGAAGATACCTGAGAAAGAAGTTACAGACTTACAGAATAAATATGAGATTTAAGACATTCTAATAAAAAAAAGTTTTGCATACGATAAAGGTAATCTCGAGTATTGTAATGGACGGTTATATTTCGGACAAATGAAAATAAATCGTTTTTTCATTAAATTGTGTTCAAATATTTATTCATATTTTATCATTTTATGATCACAGAGTTCCGAAAAAAAATTATGTATGATACAAGATTTATAAAAATTTCACCTATATTTTAACATATACGTGTAAATAATAAATAATATTTACAAGAAATGTATAGATATTATACATATTGTATAGATATTATACTTATATTCAAGTGTTATATAATTAATAAATAAAAAATTACGTATACCTATAAAATTGTTTATACAGGAAATTTTCTTCTAAGCTACGTAATTTATGGTGGAACAACCAATTATATATTTCAATGGCTTATAAAAATATTTACAATATAAACAATATAATTACATTATAAATTACCATTAAGTAATCGTCGTATTTTTTGATCATTTTTCATCATTTGCGCTTTTACCTGACATATCTTATCTAACTCAATCTTCATGTTGTTATCAATTTCTTTCAATGTCTCCTTCATGGGTTCTATCATCTCTTGAGTCTCCCTAAAAAAAAAATTTTATATTAATTTTCAGTATAAAGAATTATTAAAATTATTCACTGTTGATTTTATACATGTATCATGTGTACTTTTGTACATACTTTTGTTCTCCTTCCAATTGTTCGCTCAATTGGCGATACTGACTTCTCCAGTCCAATAGTTCTTTTTGCATCATCTCTACGTCTTCCTGACATCAAATTTAGTTTCGTTAAAGAGACTGTGATTAAGATGTAAGACTGTGTGTAAATATATATTACCTGCACGTAATCCAATAATTTCCCCAGAGGATTTGTCGTGCGCGTTAATGTCTGTATAGTTCCGCGTAATTTATCGATTTCTTTAGCCGCTGTTTCTCGGTCGCGTTTCGAACCCGATTCCCACGCCTGTGCCAAAATGCATTTATTTAATGACAATTTACTCAACATTTTGCAACAGCAATCACGACTCGGAAGTAGAAGTAATGGCAATGTATTTTGATTCTTACGATGTCGACTTTCTTCGGCAATACATCGACATTGTCTGTGTTGACCAATTCCCGCTGAGTCTCTAATATTTGCGCCACGAGATGCCCGTGTTCCTGCATCAATTGATTGTCTATCTTGTAATCGCCGTTCTCTAAGAGGTCACCGCCACTTCCCTTCGCTTCCATCACCACCATATCTTCCGCGTCGTCGTCGTCGTCATCCTTCAAGTCGGAATCCTCTACAATGACACTAATATTCCCCACTGGTGTTCTGCAATCGTATTTTGAAATTTATAATGTAATAAAATTTTTTGTACAATATAAATTAAATCTTCATCTTACTGTATCTCCTCGTTGACTATCATCTCCGTCTTTGCTCTCATTCTGGGAGCAGCTGGCCTGGCACTGATGGGTCTGGCACTAGGTGGTCTCAGGGATGTTTTGGGCCTCGCATCTGATTGTTGCAAAACGCTAAAACAAACGTTGAATTTAATATTACTATCGCATCTCGATATCACTTTGTTATCCGTAACGAACTTATAGAACAGAACATTACGTCATTTCAGTAGTTTCGACTTGAGATCCCGCAAGCTCTGACGTTGGTTGATCGCTCTTTTCAACGCTTTGTTGCCGCGAGTTGTCTTCTTCCATTTCATTTTCCTTAGTCTCTTTAGTGTAACCGCTCGTTACCGATTTATTTTGCTCTTCATTGTTAGAAGATGTCTGTAAAGTCGTATTACCTATTTTCTCCTGTGATCCATTTACTTCTGCTGTGCGTCTTGCTCTACTGGAGGAATTCCTGCGTTGCGCTTGTTCTTCCTTCGTCAGGCCATTCGCATCTGAAATTGTGGCATCCTGCTTCACCTTGGCGGACGAAGAAGGCCTCCTTCTTTGCGCCGAGGTGGGAATTTTATTTTGTACCGGCTGAATACAATAAAAGTAAGATGTAAATAGCGTGTTAATTAAAATACACGTTTGAGAAACAAATAGAAAAATTAATTTTAATTATGGAGTAAGCAAATAGTTCGTGAATTTCAAACAATGGAGAGAAATAGAACCTTAATTCTCTTTAATAAATATTTATTCCAAGGCACCGTTATTTAAACGATTTTAGAATTAAGAATTGAGAATGGAGAATTGAGAATGGAGAATAGAGAATTTAGAATTGAGAATTGAGAATGAAGAATTGAAAATGGACATTTTTCTTTGAATTTTTACCTCAGCTGGCGGGATGTCTATGGCTTCGATATTCTTCGAACTTTCCTCCTTCTTTCTATCATTCCCTTTTCTCGCTTTGCTCTCTTCGGTTCTGCCATCCTTATCGCGCTTTGCTTCGCCCGACGCTACTTTCCCCGTGCTAGACGACCTTTTCTTTCGTTCCGCCGAGATCTTGTCTTTCTCTGACGATTTTCTCGTTTGCGAAGCCTGCCTCGATGCAGGATTCTTTGAAGGTTCCTCCTTAATCGTGGATCTTGACTTTGAGCCAGCCTTTGCTTTCTTTTCCAAGCTCTTTTTGTAGTGGTCAATCGCCTCTCTGCTACTGACCTAACACACACAGACGTGTTATTAATTACTACTTTAAAAGTCATATCCTATTTGAGCAGCGAAATTTATTACCTTCTTATCAAGGGCTTTTCCAATGGCTTGCAGCAACTCATTTGTCTTCGTCGGCTCTTGACCGGAAACAATTTTACTTGCTCTGACCGTTAAATTAGCACCCGAAATTAATTCTAAAACACACAATATTCATATAATGTATTTAAATATCATACAATTAGCGATAAAACGATAATAAAGTGATAATCGAACAAAATTAAAATACTGACTGACGACATCAATGAGCTTCGTCAAGAAAGCGAGCTTTGCTTCTTTGTCCTTTATATTGTCAGAATTCAGCTCTTCCTCGCTGAACAATCCTTCTAAGAAACCGGTCTCTTTAATGGTCTGAAATCAATTTTTTTCGCTCACGTACATATAGAGTGTCCTAAATGCAAGCGGAAGTTCATATACTCCGTATAAAAATTAAAAATAAAACAAGTTAAAAATAGAAAGAATTTTAGATATCGAAATATATCATTGTACGAGCGATAAATTACAGCTGTTATGATATCGTGGAGGAAGCGAAACGGCGGCTTGCGGAGCAGTTTTTCGGTTAGTGGCGGCTTCTTGAAATATTTCCCGAGTAAATCCTGCGTTTTCTTTATCACCTCGAGTCGCACCTCGTCCGTCATCGCGATAGATGTTTTCTTTTTTCTAATAATGTCATGCCTAGAGCTGTCACGAACTCGCACGGCGATTCGCGTCCAATCAGTCCAATGTAATGTTAAACGGTTGCCAGGCAACGTGACGATCGCGCTGATCTGCCGAGCTGCCGAGGCCAGCTGCACTGGCTGAACTGGTGCAACGTAGTGCAATAAGTTAGAATGAAACAAATATCTTTCTTTCATTCTAACTTATTGCACTAGTTCAGAAGTGCAGCTAAAACGAACAGGCCTCGGTCTGTTTTCATTTTCATGCAAGTGAGAAGTGTGAGGAGGTTATCCCACGAGGATGAGCGTCTTGAATTTGTTGCCTGCGTTATCGCGGTAATTACGCACGATGACATTTTAATTATCTAAGTAATAATATTAATCTAAATTCATTGATTGAAATAAATTATTAAATAATAGTTTAAATAATTGGTTTCGATAATATGATTTACGTTGTCGATGTGACTCGACCGTAGATTGTACAGCAACATTAAAGTAAGTTTGAACGTTTGGTAGAAAGAAAATTGATCTCCTGCCGTTTTTTCTTTCAGATTATCGGTGCACGCTATACCTGGCGTTCGAAACATCTCGGCATGCACCAATCCGTTGTATTTCAGAGTTAGCAGCGTGCTTTTG
This sequence comes from Temnothorax longispinosus, assembly GCF_030848805.1. NCBI lineage: Eukaryota > Metazoa > Arthropoda > Insecta > Hymenoptera > Formicidae > Temnothorax > Temnothorax longispinosus. The sequence continues at coordinate 25,716,373 of NC_092358.1, forward strand.
TAAGTTGCCATTGTATATTTCTTACAGTATCTTACATACATATTATAGCGATATACAATCATGTTGTAATCCTCTTTATTCGTTTTATAGAGGAGAACCATTAAAGAAAAAGAAAAGAATAGACCCCGCGATTATCAGGGCACGAGAAGAAAGAAAGAAGAGGAAGTTAGAAAAGCAAATTCGTAGGTTACAGAAGCAAGCTAAGCAACTGAAACCAGTCGACGAGTTGGAAGTGCCATCGAAATTAATAGATGAAAGGCAGTAAGTTTTCCGTGCACGCAAGCATATTGTATGAGACAAATTATATGCAGGATGAATATAATTAATGAATAATTTTGTATTGTTCTTATATCTATGATATATTAACTGTGAAAATTGATTTAAGGCAAAGGCTGCGGAAGCTTCCGCCGATATCGGAAGAGGAAGCGGAGTCCAGAGTTTTGTTGCAAAAGGACTGGAACAGATATAAAACTCAACAGCATTTGGTTACCGTTCAGGCGATAGATTCTATCTTTTATTCGCAGCAAAAAGCACTCGACGAACTGAGAGCGGAATCAGAAGACCTGTATCAAGAAGCGATACAAGTAATTATTAATTTTACTCGGACAATTAAACTGAGCATGATTACTTTTTGTCCCGTAGTTATAAATAATTTTCCATAAGAATCTGTTACAGCATAATTTAAATTCATACGTCTATGTTTTTAGATGGATTTAGGGCTTTTACCGTATACAGCGAAAGGTCCGTTAAAAACGCCTGCGATAGAAAATTACGACAGTCCCGATGGCGAATATATAAACACCACTCGGAAGTTTGATGGAGAGGAATGAGCGTTTGATGCTGTACAAAAGAATTTGGAGAGATTTCACTTTACACCAGAGAATACGTACAAATACAACATGTATTTCCAGCTCGAAATATGAATTCATACATTTAATAATGTTACATGAATTTCTGGTAGAATATAGAAAGCGATAGAAGCAAATAAACATTTTAATATAAGAAGAAAAACATTTTTTTCATTTACCGCTCAAGTAAGCGACAAATTACTTAAAAAAAAAAAAACGTATAAGATATTGACAGTTTCAGTGGAATAAGAGTTTATTCTATCTGCCGTAACTCCTGAGAAAATGAAGCTTTGTTAGACTACGTTTTTACATGGTGAATATGAGAATTAGGACTACAGAGAAATCTTTTAATACTATTCGATTTCTTAATTGCATTATCATATGGCTTTTACAAGCTTACTTCATACGATTTCTAAGAAACAAATTGTAGCGTACAAAACTGCGCTATTTTAAAATCTTACTCTATTAACTCTATCGACAATTTGTTGCGAAACAATTTTCCATTATTTCAGATTGTAACAAGCTGTTTTGATTCGTGCAAAACGCAACGGAAAAAATACTTAACAAATGTACATATAAATAACGCAGTTCGCAGTTTTTCCCCAACATTACATTAACGATACATTAATGAAAGATAGTAATACAAAATAAGCGTATTTCCATTCGCCGGTTAAAGTTACGAATTACGTGTCGGTCACGAACTGACCGACATAATAACGTGTAATATATTTTTGTATAATCCTAAAAGTTACACAGAAAAAAAAGTGTTAAATCTATAATCTTGAAATGAGAAAAATTGCCTTAAACGAAGAAAATTTGTTTAAATGAAGGTATTTTATAGTTTAATTAAGAAAAAAAGTTGAAATTGTTATAAAAAGATTACAGATTCTTGCTTATATACAAGTATATAAGTCTTGATTTAACACATCTTTTTTTCTGTGTATGATGTTGATCTATATCACAGTAAAGTATATCTAAAGGAACATGCATTCCCCAGGCGAATATTATCGATATTCCACAATATCGCAAGCTCTTCCCCCCTCTCTGTTTGATTCTTTCCTCGAATAATACAAGGGTTCGAGAATGTCGTCCTGAATCTTCTCTTAAACCCTTCAGAAAACTAAAAAGACGCCGTAAATCTTTTCGACGCCAATGACGTCGTAAATCGAAATATATAAAAGACGGCGTAAATCTTCCAGACGCGAAATGTCATCCACATACGTCTCCCTCTTCCCTCGTCTTCTTCGACACGGCGTGTTCCGAGAATCTCGTAAATCTTTCTGGAGGCAATTAAAAGAGTATATATATTTCCCGACGTGTCGTTTAAATCTAGTCGAACTTGAGCTCGCGTTTGCACATGGGACATTTGTCGCTGGTCTTCAAGCATTGTCGCAGACAGTCCGCGTGGAAAAGATGATGGCAGGGTGTCACCCTGGCCTTCGTCATGCCGCACAGGCACACCGCGCACACGTCGTCGAACCTCTCGATTTCCTCGACGGTCGCCTTCCTGTAGCGATTCAGCACCTCGCGTTCCCGTCGCAGCACCGCGCCCGAATTCGCCGCCAGTTCCTTCCATCGCAGATACACGTTCAGATACGTGGCGACCATCAGGAACCTCCAAGAAGCCGACGGCAACAGTAGGACGCTGAAGATCGCCGACATGGCGATCGTGAAGCAACGAAGTATCACCGGCGCGTACAGATTCTCGATGTTCTCCAACGCTTCCAGCTGCAGGAAGCCCAGGATCGTCGGGAACATCTCGACGAAAACTTTCTCCGTCGCCGAATAATAAATCCACGTGATCACTGTGTAGATCATTGAGGGTCTGCAAAATATTGAGATTAAATAATTAAAGAGATCAGAAAGACATACACTAAAAAAAAATTTTTTCATATTTAAAAAGCCATTCTTGACAACTCCATACTCCTAACAACATATTTACTTAATATAATATATAATCACATATTTATTTAGAATTAGATATTTTTACTTAATTTAAGTAAAGTAAGTAAAGATATCTAATTCTAAATAAATATGTGATTATATTAAGTAAATATGTTGTTAGGAGTATTCAAGTAAGGCTTTTTAAATATAAAAAAATTTTTTTTTAGTGTACAGATACTTAATTATTATACAAATCGGAATTATTAATTTTCTTTGGAAAACACAAAATATAAGTAGAGAAATTACTATACCAACAAATCTACGAAAAATTGAAAGCAAACTTAATAATATTAATTATATAACAAGCAGAGAGACAATTGTGATATTCTTAATTATTTATGTGGATCAGAGATCCCGATTAAGTTTCTCACTTGTAGTTATCAAGACCTTGCTCCAGTCCGAACACGAGAAGCATGAAGGTCAGTGTGACGACGAACGTCACCGCCTTGGTCCACTCGAGCACGATCTTGGTGGCCGACATCGCGAGATGCTTGATCTTGGATCGCTCAGTCAGGGTGACGTATGGCGACCAGTCCTCCTTCTGGATCAGCTCCTTGATGTAGCTCACACAGTAGGCTATCACGTTGTAGAACATAAGCGTGTACAGGCAGGTCAGCCTCTGCTGCGGCAGCAGCACCTTGTCGGCCAGGATCAGGAACACTATCTGGTTCGCCATGACGGAGAGATTGCGCATCTTTAGGAAGAGATTCTCCGCGCGGTCCACCGGCGCGTACAGCCGTCTCAGGAAGCGATTCAAGGGATGCCAGGCTCTCTTGGCTCCATCTTTTAACATCGTAACATAATCCATACAAAATGAGGAATTTAATTCTTTGCCTCGATGCAGAATACGCGGGGATTTAATTTCCTCGATGCAAAATGAAGAATTTAATTTCACCTTGATGCAAAGTAAAAATATTATTTTTGCCTCAATACACAAAGAAAAGAGATTTAATTTTGCTTCGCGCCTCCATTAATGGTGGTTCTTCAAAGAATGTTGACGTAAAAATAATTTGTAATTGTTGTGTTAGGAACTCGAAAGGCGACTTTTATTTAAACGTTTAGTATAGAACGGGACGGGTCTCTTGACGGTTCTTCATACAAAAGGGAACAAGATTAATGCGGTCTACATGATAACGAAAGAGATCGATGTTCAATCCGGATTTTTCATATCATCGCGCCTTAGAGATATCGGGGATATGGCGTTTATAACTCGAAAATGCAGTCCAGCGCCGAATTTCGAATATTCGCGTTCGAAGGAGCGATTAACTTTAATTTATACTTTGAGATTACAACGTTGAAGAAAGCTTTCTTAATTTATACCTCCAAATTATAACTTGAGAAGCGTGGATTCTCGAAAGGCAATTTTTTACTGTTATAGCTCAAGCCAGCGCGGTGCACCGCCGGCATGATGAAGTAACTAACGCAGATCGATGACTTCAATTTTTATAGCGGCCTTATACAAAAAACGTCTATACGTTGCTATTTACGTTCACCACCAGGCAAAAATCGGATGATCGAGACGAGCGTGAAGCCTATATAGTTCGTTCAATCAATATAATCATATTTTGAGGATACAAATCGGCCACGTGACGGAGGCGATTCGTGAAAGATACAACCTGCCTCCGACTGATTCTCGAACGGTTGAACAAAAACCGTTTATAGCCGCTACCGTCCTCATAATTATCAGGGAAGATTATTTTAACGTTTGCGCTGACGAGGCGAGGATATGCGGAGGCGAGCAAAAAAGAAACGCGCAGACACGCGACATCTCGTTATTATTAAACACAAGAACACATTGATATGCGTTCACCACGGAGATAGATTCCTCCTTCCTCTTCCTCCTTCTCTCTCTCGTCTCGCTCTTTTCCATCGTCACGCTCATCCTTCGGTTCCCGAAGAGGAAAGAGAGCAAAGTTGCAGAGAAGCGATACGATAGGAGCGCGTCATCGTGAGTGATTTTCCAGAGGTGGAACCGACCAACGATCAACCCTTCGTTGAGGATTTTACTGAAGGATGACAGGTTGCTGAATAACATGACAGGGCGTGCTTTACGTTAATAATCGTAAACTTGTTGCCAGCTGATGCTGATAAGCGCGAGCGTGCACCAAAGAGAGAGAGAGAGAGAGAGAGAGAGAGAGGGGGGGGGGAGCAAAGAAAGAGATAGATAAAGAGAGCGAGAGAGTGAGGGGGAGGGAGAGAAAGAGTGAGAAAGAGAGAGCCTCCCTCGGCCACCGTTAATTGAGTATAACGTAATTGACGTGGCTTCGATGAATGATCGACTTCATTTTTAGTAACGAGTCCCAAGAGAGAGCCGGCGAGAGAGGATTTGCATATTAATGGACATTGGACGTCAGTCAGGACGAGTCACCGACGACATGGCGGTGCAGGACGAGACAAGGACGGATGCTGGAGGAGGCGACGTAGCGGTGTGCGGCTACGTGGAACCCGTAGGATTTCACATGGCAACCGAAGGATCTCCCATCCCCCGGTTGGAAGACATCGCAGGACGGAGGGCCTGCCTCTGCTACCTATAAAACTAACCGCGCTCCGTCTCCGGCCGTGCATTGAGCGACTTGGCGTCTGCGCGACAAGGATCATCGCCGATTAGTGACGAGACCAACGGTATAGGCAGCGAGAGGATTCTAGAGTTCAGGTGAGTGCGCGAGGACAACGGTCGTGGTAGACGCGACCTAGCCCAATTCCTCGCGAAGCTCGCGGAACGCGGCTACTTCTGCACTACTCGATTTGTATAGTTTGAACCAATTGACATGTACTACTAATGTTACACTGTCATTCATAGTGTCGAATTATACTCAACTTCGATCGTTTTTAAACACTTCTATAGATCGCCATTGTTCCTACTCAATATGTCGTTAATTTAATTAAACTATATGAAGTTAAAATAATACTACTTTTTGTTAAATTTCGACGCATATGGTAGTTAAAAATAACAAAATGTTATTTAACTCAGGGTATTAGTTTAAATTTCATCCTTTAATATTTAACTGTGTACGCGTTATTATACACTGATTGCGAGTACAATGTTCTAATTAATCCTTCCCGATCCGTCCGTATCGTTCAGCTGAGACTGAAACATATCACGATGCTACATTATACCGCGATTTAAATGTTATTTTTTATAAATTAAAAAGTGGACTACCTATATGATTTAAAATCCTACATCCATATCATCTGAAAAAACCGTTAAATTTTTTTTTAAATAAAATTCAGCTTTAGCCGATGTCGTCTCGGAGCTAAAGAGAGAACCATTGCACCGGTGGTCTCGTTGTTAAAAATTCATTTCGAGTTCCGGAAAGCGATATTCTAGAAGAAAAATGATTCAGATCACAAGGATCTGGAGTGGAAAAGTCGGTTTCCCAGTTTAGTTTGAAGATAAAATCGAGAAGCTAATGTGAAAGTGGAGAGGTCAGTGTCAGAGTATCCGTTCGTACCTTTGGCCGCCTCGGCGAGAGTCTTGAGGGTCGGGACCGGGTACCTGTAATTCGCGCTTAAGACGACCGGCAGGACGAGGGCTGAATACAGGACCGGTGCGGGCGACGGCAGAAGCGGCAGCGGGCCGCGCGGGCAATAGGGCAGAAGAAGAACCGCGCTTAGAAGGCAGACACTTTGCGCCGTTTTCTCCTTGTCGACCGTCAGCGAGTTCGCGCGGACGCGACGCCTCACGCGCGCTATCATACCCATCTCGTCGGTCCTGAAATTAAACAAGAAAAATATAGATTTTTTTCGTCAATATCATTTTCAAGAGTTTTTGTAGGTTTTTTTTATTTCTTCTCTCTGAACATCAAACACACAATAATTTTGAGAGCCTCCCCGATCTTTGTATATTTATCCGCAGTCTAGTATGCGTTGCTTATTTATTACTCTTCGGGAACGTATACTTTGACGTTGTATAGCTAGCAGAAATGATATAATCAAATAGTTTCTCTTCTTCCAACCGGTTATCCTCGATGTACGGAATTCCGTCTCATTTTTCTCGCGAAGAGGCCGTCCAAATTTCAAATATTGAAGCCATTAGATATTATTATAAAATTTTAGGACGCGGTTTTCGAAATGTTATTTATAAATTAAATTTTTTCTTCTCTTTCTTCATAAAATTTCGCACGTTGCGTAAGCATCTGTAACATCATACATCAAGAGAAATGCAATATCAAATACCTCAATTGAATCGTGCAACAAATCAAACGTGTTCTTCGAAATTTTATCTTATTATTTATAAAATTAATTAAAAGTCACATATCTATGTAATATTATAGTAATCATATTTATTATTATTGATGTGAATTATCTAATATCCTCAGGTAGTTTTTTTATTTTATCGATTGTTTCGTTAGGTTGCATAGAAATTTTTTGAAGAACGATCGGCAAACCAAAGTTCAATTAATAAAGTCTAATACATTAATCGCAAGCTTGGAAAATTCGCTAATTGCTTAACGACAAGCTCGGAATTCCGAGAGGAGAACGACATTGAGCACAAATGAGCTCGATCAGCGTGCCATGCCGCCAGAAATCGTTCGCATCGCGTCGCTCTTGGCAAGTCGTCTCTAACGTAGATCTTCAAATCTTCTGCATCACGCGGCTTCTCTATATCGGACGCACTTCAACCTATTTCTAACCGCGAGACGCCTCTCTTCACGCAAAGATTCGTGCCTTCTCTCTTTCCCTCTTACTCTTTCTTGAGCGAGGAAGAGAAAGCGATGTGCTTCCGTTTCGCTTTCACGGTTTACCATACCAATCGTTCTGTTTCTGTATATTTATAGTCTGGTATGCGTGATTTGTTTGTTACCCTTTGAGAATTGGGAACCGCCTATATTTCTTGACGTGAGGGGGGGGGACAGTACAGACGATAATCAAATAGTTCATCTTCTTCCGACTGATTTTTTCTCGAGAATCCATCTCACCTCTCTCGCGAAGAAATCGTCCAATTTCATGAATTGGAATTATTAGGTATTATTATAAAATTTTAACTCGCACACACATGCGATTCGCGAAATATGACTTATTAATTAATTAAAATGTTTCTTTTTCTTGGCAAAATTTCGCACATCCATGATGACGCACGTGCAGAGACACACGTCAGATGATTCGATGAGGTATACGTTGGTCAATGTAAAAATGCGGGGGCAACGTGGCACGTTTGGCACAAATTTCGAAAATTGCATTTTGTGGTTGACACACAATGTTTTGGTTGGGTCAGCAGTTAATAGTAAACATGTTTGTTCGACTTCCGGTGTAAATCTAAAGTGCACGTGCATCGAAAATATTGATCCTGAATCGTTAACAGACGACGACACTTACCACGCGCGTATAAAAGTCGGCTGCTTTCGAATTTTGTCGCAAAGATATAAAAAAAGGTGCAATTTTTATTTCGAATTTTAACGATAAATCTGATTTTCCTTCGTTTTGCTTTGATTTATTCTTCTTGCAACTTAATTGGAAATTCGTTTCACCGCGCGGGTCTCGCCTTTTAAGAAAATGTCTAAAAATAACAGGAGGCAATGTGAAAAATTTCACAAACAGTTTATTTCATAATTCAAAGAGGTATTAAATAGAAATGAAAACATAGGTCATATACGTCAAAGCATATTTAGTGCCAAACGTGCCTACCTATCCGATTGTTGCTCCACGTCTACATTGAAGGTGATCTGTGTACGAAGTAAATAAGACGCAGAATCAGACGCCGCATTTAGCTCAAACCACGCGATGGGAATCTTTAAATATGCAATCATCACAGGCCCGAGGCAATCGGTCCTACGATACGTTTGCCTCGTCCGAGACACGTGTTTACTCTTAATTCTTTATTAAATTTCCTTTACGAATTAATTACCATGAGGTGACTCTGATTATTATTCGTTTCTGATTCTATAATCTTCTCAATGTATCAAAATTTAAATTAAACTGCAACGTTAAAATAGTAAAAAGAGAGAATTACTTGCATTCACACTGATACTATAGACACATAATTATAAGCTAACATAACGTAACATTTTTCTTATATTTAATTTTATTCCAATTGTGATCTTATACTGGTTACATACATATCTAACAGTCAGAGATTTTAAAGAATAAAATTGCATTCAAAATTAAAACATACGACTTCGTACAATATATATTGATTTTTTGATATTTATACATGCAAGACACATAATTTGATTGCTAGAATTAGAACGGATTGAACAAATAAATATCGATGGTGCCCCAGCTTACTCACTTTCAAACGACGATGAAGGGGTATTCAACTCTTCACGAGACAATCGCGAATTTCGGGAACCGAAGAAATTCTTTCTCCTTCTCTCTGGAAACCCTTTAGCTCTTCCGTATTATCGAGACTCGAGATTCACTTTCAAGAGATATGTCTTTGCGGGGTCTCACTATGGAACGACTTCGCCGCTGCCGTTTGTTTGATCGCACACGTCCAAAACGAATGCTAACTGGTACGAGACTGACCGTCCAGTCGGTCTTTGTACTAGCGGAGCAACGAAATAAGACGATGTGTGTACGTGAATACGTGCATGTGACAGAAAATGAGCGAGAGAGAGAGAGAGAGAGAGAGAGAGAGAGAGAGAGAGAGAGAAAGAAAACGAAAGAGTGGAGAAGGGATGGGATAAAGGGTGGCAGAAGAGGGAAGAGATATAATCAGAAAGTAAGAAACGGAGAGAACAAAGAGTGGAGGACGAAGAGATCTAACGGTGCGGAGGAAGATATATAAAAATAAATAAAGGAGAGACCGCAGCGGAAGATAAAGAGAAGAGACAGGACCAACGGGGCGGGTGCGAATACTGCGAATAGAGGAAGAAGGGTATAGACGACGAAACGGAGGAGAAAAGAGCGCGAGATAGGGAGAGGGAGAATTTGGCATCTGCGTCGAGCAACGCAAATTTCTTCGGCTATTCTTAGCAAGCAGAGGCGCGATGTCGCGTCTCATCGGAACGCGAATGTTTTCCGAACCGCGAAAGCTCCCTCGCGGATTTTCTCTACGCGTTATACCCCTACACGATCCGGCTGAATGGAGAACGCGCAGTCCTGTAAAATCATTCGTGATTTTCGACTCGCTATATACGGCAGAGTCACGCTTACAAGCTGTCAGACTGACAGTTCGCGATAATCAGGACTTTCCTGACTTGGACTTTTTTATCGCCTATCATCTTATATGTATTTTATGATTTAGCTACGAGTTTTAAAGACCGTGATTTCCTGAGATTGAAAATTTTGCGTCCAAGAATTAAATATTCTGTAAATATTAAATTTAAAAATTACAAAAATTCTATTATGATTTATTTATTTCTTTTTTTTTTCAGCCACGTGCAAAATATACCGTGTAAAATATTTCAATACTTTGGGCTTATGTGTCATGAAACATTTTCCTCTAAACTGCTATTATAAATATTTATATCGCGCGTAAAATAATGATATTAAAATTTATGTATATTAATTATGTATATTAATTATGCACCCGCAATGAAGCAATGAAACTATAAAAAAAAAAACACGAAACCATTTCGCGCAAAATAAATCTGTGAATAATATACGAAATTATTTCGGGCTAAATTCGATAAGGGTTAATCACACCGTGAATTCATTGAGAATTCCATGCGCCGAATTTCAACGTTGTCTGACGATGCGCGTCATTCACTACTGTCGCGGAGAGCACGATTTTAACCGATGATTCCGCTGATTCCTAGTACCGATGATTGCGTCGGTGTGACCACGGGAACATCAATACGCGCGACCGCCACGTGAGATTAGTTCCGGTGCAATAGTGCCAGCGAAAATAAACAGCGACATTTATTGTTTCTTAAAGAAACGTGGGCCGTATTTGTGCGCCACGTTCCAATTCTTATTTATTTAACACGGAGATTTGCACTCGTATATATTAAACGTAGCGGAGTCGCGTTTAGCGCGCGCGTTGGCAGCTTTAAAATTTCTCTTGTTCGCATTTACACGGTGTTCGCTTTTCTTTTCTAGTAACGCACGAAATCGGTTTATAGCCTAAGAATCGGAAATTGAATTTTGAATACCTGAAAATGCATGTTGCACGTGTCATTGACCCGGTTCTCGCGGCACGTATGTTTTCACTCATCGAGAGGGAATCGGCCAGCCGTCGTCTGGGATAGCTAATTTTACGCCGTCTCCCAGCGAAATTTAGAAAGACTCCGCGGTTCGACGCAATGACCCACAATGAGAAGGATGTAGCATCTCCGCAAATAATCAGCGGTCGCGCTTTTGTGCGCCCCGTAAAGCGTGATATTCTTTCGTTCCCGCAGCTCCCTCTCAAACAAAAGGCCGCGAACACGCAAACCGAACGTAGCCGGTGTCTGCGCGAGACGAAAATATTGCACAAGACGCGCCGTCTGACGCCATATCTGAATTTCCATTATCTTATTTTAATAATGATTTTTTTTTGTGGAAACATGCGCCGATTGCGCATTTGCTGACACGGCTCGAGATACACGATATTAGAACAGCGCATAGATGCGCGCTGACACGAATAACAAATATTGTTCGCGGAATTCGCGGAAAAAATAATTACGGCGCGTTCATCAGGATCGTACTTTGGGTTCGTGCATCTCCGAGAGAGTCCAAAGAGAAAAGACAGTGATAAATACGGGATTAGAAGGTCGAATCAGTGTTGTTTTATCATATTTATTGCGCTTTTAGAGGGATCAAAGTCTCCAATTGCAATATTTATATAGCGGCAGGAAGATTATTATTCTAGACTCCGAAAATAATGACCTACAAACATATATAGATAAGATTGCGACACAATTATACAAAACAAGGAAGTTAATAGATAAGGATTACTACATAATAGATAAGGAAGACAAATGCAAGATAAAGTAAATTCTTTTTTTTTTTTGTCGCACCCACATTTACGCTCGTCGAAACAGAACAACGGAGTAAGTAAAGGAGGCCGCGAGATTCGAGTATCAATGCTGAGTCAGCCGGCGCAATTTCCTTGTTTATGAACGGATGTTTATGAACAGTCGTGGGAGGGAAGAAGGGAAGCCTTGTTCGGCGGAAAGTGGATCATGTGGCCGCGCAAAATGTTTGTGTTTATTATTAGCACAATTGGACAGAATAGCGGGAGTGATCCGCTTGTTTGCTTTTACTCCGAGAAACAACGCGTCTTTTCGGCCAACGAACCCGGGGAGAGTTTAAAAAATCCACCTCTCGAATTTGTTTAGCGCAAAGAGATTCCGCAAAGTCGCACGGTCAGATCGCGTGTGACCGGCGAACCGCGGTTAATGCAAATTAGGATTGTATTTATTTAATCTTACCGTTATAAATTCTGAATTATCAAAGTTCACGCTGAACGTACAGTTACGACAGTCCGAGAAAAATAACCGATAAATCGGTAAACAAAAGCAAAGTAAAGATGAGAGACTAATCGCATTAATGACATATTAATGAGACTAATCATGTATGTTGTGGCTGCATCATCTATTATACCGATAAATATCGTTAATTAAAAATCACCTTATCTCAGCCTTACTTTCACCGCGTCGGGAGATTGCGGAACTTATTGCTGTGCAGTCCGACTTTCCCGGTCGCTTTTAATTTCTCTCGAACTCGGACCGTCTTACGCCGTTCTGAATTTCTAGCAAGCTTTGATAAGCGCTCGATCGAAGGGGGACGGCAGATGCATCAGCGGCGAAGGAAAACAATTGGACCCGTTCCTAAGGCGAAGGAGTTCGGCAATGGTACGCCTTGGTTCGGTTACCCTTTCGCTCTTCTACATTTATCGATAAATCACGCCCCGCGTCACGGAGTCACGGAGGCTGCGACTAAACCGTTTCGCTATATGCAGAGTGGGGACCATCGTGGCGATGTGGGACATCAGTTTTGCCCGTTTAATTCGCGCGACGAGTCGCCGGCACGAACGCTTTTCCGCGGTTCTCGCATCGCGGCTGCAGTATCATTTTCGTCATTATTATCGTTATCATCATCATCATCATTATCATCATCATCATCCATCATCACCATGTTTTTGTTCACTAGCGTTTCCATGGAATAAATAGTATAATCGTGAATCTCTACAGACATGTTAGAGTATCATATAGATTCTACTTCATTGTAGATATGTCACGGTTGATTCTTCACGCTACATTTGATGGCCGTATGTCTTGAAGTGCCTTTATGTCAGACACTGAAGTGCGCATCACCTGGTGTGTTTGTGTTTTGGCGAATCTATCGAGATCCACGCATTTTTTATTCTTCAACTCCTGGATATATGTCGTAAGGTAACACGCGAAGCGACCTTCTGGCGGATAGAAGAACGCCCTTCGATCTCTTACCCAGACCTAATTTTATATACGTGCCTTTTCTCGAACGAATATAATTGGATTCTGCAGCGAATCATTTGTACAACACATTTTTGGTGTACCTCGGAGAAAAAGAAAGAGGAAGAGAAGGCCCGAAATACCATTCGCCCTACGTGCTCGCGCTGCAAACATGTAGCAGCTATAGTGGCACATTGGCGATGAGAGATCGATTTTGCTGGCACGGTGATATCTACCTCCTCGATATTTCTGTCGATTCTGTGCCGGATTGCTGCGCATAATGCCGAGACACTGAAGCGGGGTGATTGAACTCGGTAACTAGAAAGATAATCTGCATCCGTGGCGTTGCGATAATTGGGATTTATGAGAAAATCATTAGTTATTATTTTAAAAAGTGAGACAAATTATTTCCTACGAGAAGCAACCGATTAATTATTAATCATCCTTTACAAAGGAATTATATTCTGCGTAATCAAAATGGCATAAATGGAAACTCGCATTGATATTTGATACGAACCGCGAAAGTTGTTAATTAAGCTAATCAATGAAAACGCAAGGCCGCTTCAGCAGAGTTAAATTGATAAATGTGTCGGAAATGCACTTTTAGTTAATAACTATCGCGAGGCATTGTCATAAATGACAAAAATAATGAATTTTTATTTTTAGTGTAAATTTTATTTTTTTTCCTCGTTATTTAATTCATGCTCCAGCCGCTTTTCGAGATACTGTAGATTCATTCAACTATTATAATTGTAAATACAAGAATCGCCGTCTTCATTATCGAGATAAAGGAAAGGTTCGAAAGATTGATACGTAAAAAGATAATGGTTTAGACATATCTAAGGGTTTTATTCTCAAACAAGAATTTCATCGATTTGATTTTACACCAGCTCGTGTAAAATTCTATTTGAAAAGAAAAGCATGGCGATTCACGTACACGTCGTCTCTGTTTCAGATCGGCGCGGATCACCATGCTTACCTTCCAACTTATTCACGCAATCGTCCTCCTGGCCGCGATCTTCCTGTAAGTATTAAAAACAACGTGTGATAACGAAGTATAAATAATGAATAAAGTTTTACGCAATTATTAAAATGTTACGGCAATTAACGTGATTCTGATAATGTTTCCAGGATCGACAAGTGCCACGCTCATCCCGCGATCGCACAACGGCACGAGGCAAGACCGATGTGTGAGAGCTGCGGCGACCAGTGCGATCAGTGCGAGTTCGGTGTCACAACGTCAACCCTCTGCGGTGTCTCGGAATGCCGAAAAGTGAGTAAGAACGCCCGATTAACGATTACACAATAATACGACACGTTGTCCCGCTACAGAAGATCGTCTTTAACCCTTAAATGCCCCCTGGGGTCCAGCGGACCCCAGACCCTTTACAATGATATATTTTCAAATATTCTTGCCAAAAATGGAGCTCATGCTCCCATTGATGATAGTTGAGTGATTGACCTACCCGTTCGTACACTTAGCAGTACTCAGTTTATTTAATTTTTTATACTATGTTGAAATTGAAATTTTAACAATATAAGCATTTTATTCTCTTTTCTAAGCCTTGAACAACATTGAAAAAAATTGTCATAACTAAAGATCAAAAAAGCAATGAGTAAGGAGACATTTTTCATGCTGGGGTCTTTTAGACCCCTCATGTCATTTACGAGATTCTTGAGAGGTGTGGCATTTAAGAGTTAAGTACCGTACTAAAATTCAAGATTTGCTATAAAGTTGAATAAAATTTCGGTTTCACTTTTTATTTATAAAGTTTCGTATTCGAAGCTCAAGTCACAGTCAGACTTCGGGTTACGTTACAGTTTTTTATTTAACACAAAAATTTCATTTATTTTATACAAAATTTATTTGACGTTACGAAATTTAACATAAATTCGCGCAATTTTTATTTCTGTCTTTATCCTCGACGTTTCGTTGGTCCCGATTTGGGAGGTCGATGAGAATTCCACAAGTGCGCGACGCTTTCGCGGTTATTCTTATCGGCGCCGATTTACCGTAGGGCCCCGGGCAGATTTGCGGCGGGCCAAGCGAGTCCTGGGGCGTGTGCGGCGACGGACTGATCTGCAGTTGCAACCGATGCACCGGCTGCAGCGTCGACAACCTCACGTGCTTCGCGAACACCTGTCTGCCCCATCAGAGCCTGGAGACGCGGAGCTATCTCACGGATATCTTCGGCAGAATCGCCAAGTAAACGGATATACCCAACCCGACCCCCGGATGGACGAAGAGGACGACGGATGGATGAGACGGCGATCGAATGTGAGAGGTGCGAATGTGAAATGGGAAAAGCGGAGAGAAACGCGGATATATATTAGTAATTTTCCGAATTATTTATTGCATTTCACGATGTAATCTCATTAGGTATCTGCCAATTGTGATAGACAACTTGTCGGAGCCCGTCTCTATCATCTCCCCCCGCCCCTCTCCCTCCCCCTTTCCCCCAGGAGACGACGGTGCCCCTTGTCCGTGTATAATGGCATTTCTGTGATTTTTTTAATTACTATGTTATCCCTGCCTTTGTACACGCACGTCTCATATAATAAAACGCGCGCCCGTGTCCGCGCGCTCAGCGAGCGTGCGTCGCCGGCTAGATTGATCTCGTGAGATGTTCGATGAATCATCGTGCATGGTTCTTGGCTGTGAAAGGTAGAGGTAGCGAGGGATGATCGACGGGGTCTACGATTGCGTTTCCCACGCCGGGAAACGCCGAAGAGCCGGGACTCTCCGGACTCTCTGCCGAGAGTCGAAAAGCGTCGCGGTGCAAAGCCGGATGGCAAAAAAATGACGCTGAGAACGAAGTGAGCGAGAAAGATACACAAAAGCCCTCCTCCCCTCCCATATCCCTTTCCCATCCCGTGAAACAGTTAATATGACTTTTGACATTCCGATTTGACATTTTAATTACATTATATATATATTCACGAAAGCTATATCGACACTTCGCATTTATCTTAATATTTATTTTTAATTAATGTCGACGCGTTCAGTTCTTTGAAGAGCGTCGCAGGGAGAGTGGGATCTCCCTGCGAGACGACGGATCTCCCGATAAAGCGCGCTCGGCGCTTAGATAAATATTATCAGTATGTCAATACCGTTGCCTCTCACTAACTGACTGTTACTAATATTTATTAATAAACGCAAAAAAAATAGCTAAATATAGTCAACTTTTTTATCGGCACTTCTCTCGCGCCGATTAGTCATCCGTAAAACGCCTCAGGAACGGCGAGCACCTTTTTAGCGCAGCTCTCGATTAATCCTGCGAAAACTGGACACGAATGTTTCGGCGAACGCCGCCCTATGTAACGGACAACAGAATAAAATTGGTTGCATTCATGTGCGCGTCATTGACGTTACCTTCCCTCATCCCGGATTAATTCGTTTATCCGCGCTCTTGAACGGGACCGGCCTGCTTCATACGCAACGCGCTGAAATGGTTTGTTTATGCCGACTATAAATGAAGATAACTCTCAGCTGTTTGCAAGTAAAAGCGTTCTTCCGCATCTTCTAGATTCGGTATCGCCTCTTCTTTTATTTTAAATATATACTTTTCATTGATATTTATCAACATCTTTGAAATTTCTTTTTTTTTTAAGGAAAACTTGATGTCAAATTACAAACATGATTTAATTAATTAATTAAAATCAAAGGTATTAAAGCATCTTATACCTATATTGAAGACATATGTCTTTCCTGTAATCAAGTGCTGCCATCCAGAAATACTGGTGAACTGCTTTACTCGTCGGATAACGCATCAGATTTACACACGCGTGCATACAGTAAATCTCATTTGCAAGCAGTTCAAAAATGACATATAAAAATACACTGAATAATAAGAAATGTACTTACAAAAAAGTAGTTTCCAATGTAGGACTTCTTTAATTACATCATTATATTAAATACCACCATTAAAAGTCATTGTTATAAAGATTAAAAATTTATTATTCACAAAATTGAAACGGAATCGTACAAGTATAACGACAAAATGTATATATTATATGTACATCTTTTATGCGCTAGTCATTACACAAATATTATTTATCAACAGAATTGCACGGATATACGAAATTACGATACAGAAGTATCTTTGATATTAATTTGCGATATTCGAATTTATATAATCGACGCTTTAATTATATTAAATACATAAAAAATTGATATGAAATAACAAGAAAGTATATCAAGAGATTTATATAATTATTTAACTAACTTCTATTATATGTATATATTATATGTATATATCTCAACCGTTTTTCTTCTTCGATCTCATTACTTCTTTCTTCATTATCATTTATTGCCATCGTTGTCGTACAAAAGCCATTATGGAAAAAAATCGAAATAAAAACAATGATAAATTGTCGTTCTGCTAAAATAACGTTCCACTAATTGTCATCGATTAATTCCCGAAATGGCTCTCGACGGGATTAACGAAGTTACAGTCCAAAGATACACGGAGTATCCCAAAAAGCGTACACGTGTCATACATCGCGAAACAATGTAATTAATTTAAAATCGAAATCGTCGTTTCCTTCCGCGCCTCCGATCCAATCGCAGGGTTTCGTCCGAGTCACAAGGGAATCCGCAAAATGCTGAAAAACAAACGATACACGGTATGAGAACAAGTATATGAAGAAGGCCGAAAGAGACGTGTGCCAAAGAACTCGGTACTAAGATGAATTTAAGGGTCAAGGGCTTCGGGGCGCGAGCTCGACGTTATATTTAAACCGCTTATAAGCAACGAGATGTGTCGCGGACACATGTTGCAGCTGTTTACATTTTCCTTCTGCAGTTAATGAGTGCCGATTAATATTTGCACGCAATCGTCGCGATCATTGCGAGCTATTACGTTTCAAAGACAGAGGAAAATAATGCTATTATATTTCATGAAAAATTCTCTCTATATTGTCGTACACTCAACGACGGAATAAAAGAAGATATTAGATAATGCCTATATTAAGGCATATGAGTATTCTGTGACTATTTCAAAGCACTCAGAAGCAAGATTAAGCTAAATCATTAAATCAAGTAAAGATAAAAAAATATGTTTTGCCCGTTTTTGCTAAGAAAATTTTCTTAAATTTGGGAAAAATAATTTTTTATTTTATTCAATTTATTCTGTTACTGTACAATACACATCCACATATATATGTATTATATAAAAATATATAGGATATATTATATAATATATCTATCTTTAAGCACAACATGTGTCTTCTAAGTTAAATTAAAAAATTTTTGTAAAAATTTGTTAATATATATTTAAAAACGATTAATTTTCGTAATTCTACCAACAGCATTATACAAGTTAGAGAAGATCATATTTCAGATTCGCAAGAAGAGAAATTTGCGTGTTTAATGGCCAAGTATAATTATGTTAGAGAGCATGAGAGAAACGCGAATTGGGAATGTGGATCGAAATAATTATCACGTCTTCCATTACTCAAGCCCCGGAACTCAAGCGCACGGTCACATCGGTAACAGCCTTTAATTTACGTCAGCGCAATCACGGGACATAAACGAGGAGAACCTCTTGCGCACGTCAACGTCCCACGTCGCCTCTCTCACGTCAGGGAAGGTACCCGGGCAGGAACAGCCTACTGACCGTTCTGCTTCAGCAATTTTCGCGTCTTGAAGCCACGGAAGCCGGCCTGAATCCTCGTCGCCGCGGCCTGAACGACCTGCTGCCTCTTCCGCACCAGGAAGCCGCGAATGCCCGCCTGGATCTTCGTCGCCGACTTCTCCTCGAGCGCCTCCCGAGTGCTCTGTCTCTTCAGCAAATGGTCCTTCGGCTTCGTATGCTCCTGCTTCTGCTGATTCCGCTGCTGGTCCTGCAGCTGCAGCTGATGATTCTGCTGCTGCTGCTGCTGCGGACGACGACGCTGCGTGGATTCCTTCAGCTGCTTGCGCACACGGTACCCGCGGAAATTGGCCTGGATCTTCGTCGCCGCCGTGTTGGCCTTCATCGCGTCGGCGTCCTCCTTCGGGGTCTGCGACATGAACGGAATTCTGAGTCGGTCACGCGAAGCTCCGTGTCTCGGTTGTTAAAGCCCGTCCGATCCGAGTCCTCCAAGTTGTTTCACAAGCGAAGGCCGATTCCGCAGAAACTCGGCGTTTTCTCCCGAAATTCTTTACAAAGAGCGTTTCCGGAGAGAGGTTCGCGTACCCTCAGCTTATTTACAAAGCTCGATCCCAAAAGCGAAAACAATTTCAAGTTATTCTTGATTATTTGTAAAGATCGTTCCCGAGAGAACGGACCTATTCGAGAGTTTCTTCTGGCGATTTATCGGAATCGCATTCCAAGGAAAGCCGAATAAAGAGAGAGAGATGAAGATTCCTGAATTATTTTTAAAAATTTATTTCAAGGCGGAAGCGAGGTGATCTTGTGGCTGGGGTAATATAATCCCTCGATTATTTATGCTCTCGCCAACGGAAATGGGACGCACAACCACCTCAGGATACCTTCGATCATCTATAAATATCGATACCAGAGAGAAAGAGAAAGAGGCTTTTTCTTTTGTAAAGATTCTCTTCAGAAAGAAAACCCACAATTCTCCCGATTATTTCGCAGTGTCGATCGTGATCGAACATCCGCGGTGCGAATCGCAGGAAATAATTGTGAAAACGGACTCCAATGGATTCTGGATCTACGATGATCTATAAGTATTCGATCTATATCGATCCGAGAGAGTAGACGGAGCCTGACGATCTTCCCGATTCCCCGGATAGCGGGAATCTTATCTCACGGGGGATGATATACGAAGACGCGAACGATCGTTCCTCTTCGCAGAACACTTTCTCGCTCACTTCCGATCGCCGCGTCCGATTTCCTTATCGCGCGTCCTCCTGGCCAGAAGCGGAATGGGAAACTGACGGCGCGAATGGATGCGCGACAAAGAGGCGCGCGTCGACTCGACGAGCGTGGTTTATCCGCCTCGAACGAAGGATAGATCTATCACGCATGCGTTCTGCTGATGATAAACCCGCGTGCGAGAGAGGCCCGCGTTCGGTTCTCCGTGCCGTCGATCGCCTTCACGTCTTGTTTCACGCATCCGAGGATGGTTAATTTCGTACAAAGTTGGCAGAGGGTGAGTGCCGATCGTCCGATAGCTGACGGGACGGCCTTCGCTTTTAAATAAAGCTAAAAACGCGAGTGTACTGGATTTTATTCTCCTTACGAGAAAACTGAACCAGAAAAATGTGCGGCTGGAGAGCAATTCGACCTGCCATTAAACCGTGCATAAAAATTTTTTTTTTTTTTTTTTTTTTCTAATAGGTATTTATCCCATTTTGAAAAATTCTACCTTACCTTTTGTGTGTATTATTTTATATATTAATATCTTATATGTATATTATATTTTCAATTTGATAGTGAGATAAAAAAATGCGGGATTTTTTGAAAAGCCTCCACGTTACGTGCATTTGCAATTTTTAAGCATCAAATACCTGGATACTTCTTCACTTTTAAGGCACAATTTTCATTCTTATACTCTTGTTTTTCTGCGACACGCTCGTTCATTGAGAAATATAATGTAAACGATTTAATTTAGGGAACTTGATATGATACACTTGTTTGAGCACCGTTCAGACATTCATTCTTCCACTTGCGGCTTGATTGATCGCGTCGTGTCATGGGGAGAACGCGCTGTATTGGGGAGCTCGCAAAGTGTTCGTAATACATCGCCCGGGACACAGCATTAATTTCGGTCTCGTGAGCGCGGTCTCGATATGCGCGTCACAGTAAATTCGTCGTCCTGAGGCCAATATACGCTGATTGATGATTGATGCACGCGAGAGTGTCGACGAAAGTCCGCGTGCGTGCGCGCGTGCGGCCAAGAACATTCCAATTTGTTTGCGTCCGCCGTTTGATCTCGGGCGCGTATTCGCGCATAACTCTTCACCGATGCTCGTCATCACGAAAATATACTCGCTCGAACGATACGCCCGCCGTCGTCCAATCGACCGGCTCGGTTACATCGATAACGATCCCGCGTTCATAGATCTCCGCGCGTACCCGCGACGCGTTTTGTTACGCGGGTTCTCCATCACGTATCTCGCGTTCAACAAAATGTTCTCGTAAATTGTATCGTCGGTATTTGTAGTCGTTTGTTAATTAATATTATTATTACTCGTTAGATTAGTTTAAATTATATTGTAATGTTGAGATTTCACGATTTAAAATTGCACGGTAATCTTACACGTTCTCCAAGTTAGAGAAATGGATATGTGCATGATGTTACTTATCGTTACAGTTGAAGTCGAGGGATTGAATGTCGTTAGTCAACATAAAATTTTCAGACAAAAATGATATTTGCAAGTTCTGAAACTGCAATTTTTCCAAAAGTATGGAGTAAAGATCACTCTTTTCTCACTCGATGTAATATTAATAGCCAGGAGAAACGTTTGCAAATTCTAATATAGTATAGACATTAAAGTGACGTACATATTCGCTATTAATAAATTGAAGGCGCTCTCTAGAAAAGAGAATCAATTTCGTCATTTTCGATTTTTATTAAGGACGCTTTCGTGGTTGTGAAAATCGACGAAAGATCGAGTTGTTTATTCTAGAACACGTACAGAGATCCTTAAATATGAATAAGAAAAAAGATGTTATACGATCCAGATATCTTCTCGACATTTTTCTCGGAATGAAGTTATTTATCTGCATGGCCCGCAGCTGCACTCGCGCGTTCGCTGACTTCGCTTACCTCTTAAAAATATCAGACGTATGTGACAAAGCTGCGGCAGCGGATCGCTCACGACTATCGGTGATCGATTTTGAATGATGTACAATGTATTTGGTCGACGATGGTCACCACGAGGGATAGAAAGGAAGAAAACGGCTGCCGCGATAGATCGCGATGATGCCTGCGCGCGAGTGGCGGCAACGACGACAACGACGACGGCGTCGTCGTCGCGACGCCCGGTGACGTCACCGCGACGTCGTGCCCTTACCTTGGATCCCCGCTCACTGGACGGTCGCGACGGCCACGATACTGATCGCCATCCGTTTCTCTCTCTCTCTCTCTCTCTCTCTCTCTCTCTAGATCGCGGCAGGCACTAAAAATATGTACCAAGGTCCGTATCCGAGCCGCTTGCATTCCGCGTGATCCAAATGCAAAACATTGTCGGTCCAATTCCGAAGCGTTTTGATCATTACGGACGCAATTAGCGACCAACTACGTTCGAGGAATACAAAAACTTCACTGTGACGAAAATTTCTCAGTATCGCGCTTCCATTTTCGCGCGATTTTCTCGGAACTACGATTGGATGGCAAAGATGCAAAATGTTAGAAAATACGTAAAGCGAGAGATTTTCATCTCAATTCAAGATTTTTGCAAGTCGTGCAGTTAATTCATGAGCCGTAATTGTGCAACAGAAACGTCGGGAATATCTTATCACCGAGAATATGCTTAATTCGCAACTTTACAGCTATATATTTATATACTGTTTACTAATTGATTTCAATATTTTTATGTGATAAATATTCTAAAGTAAAAGCGAATTGAGTTATCTTATATATGCAATTTATTGTTGCTTTTTGCATATACAAAGATATATTATATAATATATTTTCAATCTATTTAAAAAGCGGGGAAAGACCGTTCACTTGTGTAACAAAATTGCGAATCTAGAACTCGCGTTGCATTTTCTTCGTATTTAAATTAATAACTAAACGCTATGTGTGTCATGATCTCGTGTCTACTAATAGTATTCCTGAGAGATACCCTTCTCGTACCGTCTACCTGTATCTATATAAACGAGTCAAAAATCAGGCACTCCAGATCCTACAAGAGTAATATAAAACACAAGTGTGCCTCTTATAAAAATATCCTGTGCAATGAAATTCTAATCGGAGAAGCCAATTGATCGATCAATACAATTAGCGACTCCTGCCCTGCTTCGTATCAGCCCACGCGTCTCTACGAATGTATGATTCACGTCTTATCGTCCTTCTCTTCTTCCATGCGTTCGCGAGATATCTCGTTAGACTTTTTATTCGCATCATCCTCGCTACGCAAATCGCTCACTCCGACGCTCTCGGAGTTGCGAGCGGATTCTTGTCCTTCAGCTCCTTGTTCCCGGTCGCCCGTTGCACTCGTGGCCCTCGGCGACATCCCTAAATCATTCTTCGCGTCTTCGAGGGCACATTCTTCGGACGGCATCGAGCTATTTGTATCCAGCGAGGTCTTCGGCGCGGTCGACGATTTCGCCGAGTCCGACGGGACGGGGTCGTCTAAGCTGGTTAGTTCCTCGATCACGACGCCCTGTGAATCGCCTGGAAGGGCCAAGGGCTCCCTGAGACTGCCCTCGCCAGAGGTCGTCGAAGGACGAGCTTCGTCGGTACTCTTCTTCGTACTCTTCACCGTGTCATCGTCCAGAGGCAAGGAATCCATATTGGAGCCCAAATCCTCGACGCTGGTTATGAAGTTCAGATATTGATTCTCGTCGTCTCTCGGATAGCCCAGCATCTGCAGGAAGTCCATGGGCTTCGCTCCTCCGACACTTGCATTAAAATCAGAATGGGAGTTTTGGCTGACTGAGAAGTGGCAATTGCGGGATGCGTCCGTCAGCAAGTGCATTACGATCGGAAAAGTGGGATCGACGAAGGCGTTGCCTTTGTGGAAACTCGTCCCGTGTTCGCTGTCGCGACTGTGAGAAGTGGCGAAAGATGTTTACGCAAATATGATTTTAATTTAAGATGCCAGACAACGAATAATATTTGAAGCATAATAGACGGCATTCTTCATACGAGTTATTACTTACGCAGGATCACCCCCGTTGGCGCTAGATTTCGTAGTATCAGGTGGATTAGCTTCTTCTATGTCAATCTCTTCGTCCGAAGAATCATTCGAGATGACTGAATTAATCTTACTATTCGTCAGATCGAAAGGAAACAACGGCACAGAATCGTGAAACTCGCCGGTATGTTGAAGCCGACCCGTCGCGAAGGCATTCTCCAACGAAAGTGTCGTATTCCGCAAAGCTTCCTCTCGTCGAAGACGTCTGGCTTCTCGTAGACTCAAAGTATCTTGCGGTACCGCTAGACGACCGCTCTAAAGATTAATAATTAAAATTCAATTATATTATGATTTATATTGAAAAAAGGAAAAGCATGTTAATCAATTAATCAGTTATTTAATCACTATTTAAAAAAAACACTTTTGCTTATTAAAGGAGAATGATAAATAATTAGCATAAGTAAATTTTATTTTGAGACATAAAGTTTTTAAGAAGACATAATAGAAACAACGTTCGCAAGACCGTGGACGTCAATTCTGATTTAAGAAACAATTATTTTAAGGGACGAAAACTCGGGTCTATCTGCCAAGCCGGTTACTGCCAAACCGCCTGTTGCAATCACGAAAGCGCTGACGTTTAGCAGTGACCCGCCGCTTCCTCCTTTACGTAATAAACTTCCGACGGGCGTGGCGTGCGAAATATTGCGTCCAGCTGTTCGGTTCAGTAAAACAGAGGAAAACCGACGGACTCAATTCCGAGATCGGTTTCAATGCATTGAATGGCCTAGAGGCCCTCTAGAATGGCCATGTGCAAAATTATCGTATTCCATTTAGAATGCGATAATGGCATAAGAGATTTTATTAGATTTTATATACTTATATCACACAATTTATATTAATGTTTTTATGCAACACGTTAATCTTCTATATAGCTATATAACCGCTATATTTTATTATTTTTAAATTTGAATTTGAATTATTATTATTTTATCCTTGATAATATCAATAATTATTTTTTGAACAATCAAGGCTAATTTATTAAAATTGATCAAGATTATTATAATTATATTTACCGTAACTGTCTTCTGCGTCGATGGAACATTATTCGAAACCAATTCTGATCTCAAACTTCTTCGCTCGCGGCGACGCGTTAAAAATCCCCGGATACCTTCAAAAAATTATCTTTATTACTTATCTATCAAATTACGTCATAAATCTCTAAAAATAATATTACTCTACTTTCTAATCTCGATGAAATTAATGACATTACGATGTTATTTATATCCGCGACCTCTTAATTGAACTTTCTTGTTGCTTTCTGATTTTATTATATTAAATGTAGTATGAGTTTATTATTATATTTAAGTGCCGTAAAAGAGATAAGAAAGTTGATAGAGAGTTATCTATACTGCTAACGCGACATAATTCAAGAATTGACGTAATTTTATCAAAACGCTGCGCTTTACTCACAAGCTTGAATTTTTACGACCGCAGAGTGGAAATCGTCTTTCTTCCGTATAAGCGATTCGTCCGCGACGATTTCTGGCACATCGGCAACAATCTCCATCCTCTCGTCTGTACTCGTATTGGAATCGGAAGCTTCGATTACCGTTTCCACGGTCGACGATTTCGTCTCTGTGGTCCAATATCCGAAACGAGAACGGCCTTCCACCGATTGCTCCGATATTGCGCTTGTAATTGGCCCGTGAACACTCTTTAATCTCTCTATCTTCCCTGAAAGATCTTTAGTTTTCTCTTTCTTCTCATTTTCTGCATCTTTTCCTGTCCGTTCGTCAATAATGGATTCATCACGCGTATTTGGTTCAGTCTCCTCGTGTCCGTTGTCGTGTTTCATCGACTCGTTCAGCGAGTCTTTCCTGGACTCTGTTACTTCTAGAGGCACTGCTGTCACACCTACGATTTCTTCCTCCATTTTTTCCTTTACATTTTCTTCATCACTTTTACTTTCAATTTTTAATTTTTTTTGCTCGATTTCTTCTTGAACGTGCAGTTTTTCTTGCTCGATTTTTTCTTGAACGTGCAGTTTTTCCTGCTCGATTTCTTCTTGAACGTGCAATTTTTCTTGCTTGCATTCCTCGTGCGTTTCTAGTTTCTTTTGCTCGCATTCCTCGTGTACTTCTAATTTTTCTTGCTCGTATTTCTCCTGACTTTGCAACTCTTCTTGTTCAACTTTTTCCCGCTTTCTATTCGGGTCTTCAATTTTACTGCTTTGCCTTTCTGGAAGCTCTTCAACACTCGCTTGCTTCTCTTCAAGTTTCTCCTGAATATCGGTACGATCCGCATTTATAATATCAGGTTTACTTTGAACTGTAATTTTTTCATCCGCCGTGTCGAGTCTATTATTTTCTTCTAACAATTCTTGTTCAAATTGTGCTAAAGGTGCAACTTGTGAATTCTCTGTACATGCTTCCTCCGCCACTTTCGGTTTAATTTTTTCAGTTTCTTTGTTCATCATCGGACTTTTCTTATCGTTATTATCTTGGTTGGTATCCACCACGTTACCTGATAATTCGCTACTCGCTTCAGTTCTCATTACATTATCTATTTTATCTAAAGAATCTTCGTGATCCTTCTTTTCTCGCTCAACTGACATCGAATGCATAGATTCTGACAATAGCTGATTAGATTCGTCGTCCACATCTAAATTACTCTTTTCAGATTTTCCGCTACCTTTTTTCAAATCTAATTTTTCAGTGCGAAATTGCACATCTTTGTCCAACAAATCTATCAATTCTCTCGCGATTTCTTCCTCGCTTCCTAATTCTTCTGCCTCTCCTTTCTCCCGCAAAAGCGAGCCGATTTGTGCAGCGTCTTCCGATGAAGCTCTCAAACCAATACTGTCCTTCTGAGATCGCGCTTCATCCTCCAAGTTGATTTCCGTAGACAACGGATCTTTCCCCAGCCACTCATACTCCGCGTGTTCCGCGCGATACAATTGATCAGCCTCCGGAATCTCTGATTGCAAACCACTCTCTGTCAACTCTTCAGCGACAATTTCTTCTTCGTGATCGGCCGAGGCCAGCCGATTCACCAACCTCTCGTCCGAAGTCAACGGCTCGATCAAAGACGTCGTGGCGTCGCTCTCCCTAGGACTGCCGTTGTCCTCCTTCTGCGTTCCGTTTTCCGTTATCTTAAAAGACGACACCGTATTATCCTGGAGCGAATCTAGGTTTAGTTCCGGCACTACCGGTCTGCCTGGACTCGGGCTCTCGATCGATCGATTGCTCTCCGCAGTACTCTCCTTCACGTCGCTCGACGTGGTCGTGTGGGTGCCCTGCGTACTTCCGCTCTCTTCCGACGAATTCTCCGGCGCGCTTAATTCTACCGTGACTTCTGCTCTTCCTTCGTTTGTCACACCAGTATCAACCGTTAAATCTTTAGTGTCAGACAAAGACTCATACTCGAGAACGCCAGGAGAAGAAATCTCCTCAGCATCCTTGGATCCAATTGTCCTTGCATCAGTTTCTTCAGTTTCCTCGTGCTCCACGATGTCTTCCAGCATCGCAACCTTCTTTATTTCTTCCTCTTTTACCGTCTCTTTATCATTCTTCCTTTCTTGATGGCTCTCTATCTCTTTTCGTTCGCCATCTTCTTTCTCTTCCTCTTCTTCAGCCTCTTCTCTGATCTTGTCCAAGTCCTGATGAGCAATCATTATGTCCTGGCTTGGTTTTTTCACGCCACGCATAAAATCGGTATCGACAGGCAGAACGGCGGGTTCCGGTCGAATATATTCTCCGAAAACCTCCATGACGGATCCATGCTGATCCTCTTCCCGTTTTTCGTCCTTGGAAATCTCTTTAGCCATATCGAAGCGTGTAAGTGACTCCTCTTTTCGACTCGTTGGTTCCAACTGATAATCCTCGTCCTCCAGGGTAACGGGAGAAGGGCACGGTCTGTCCGGGATGATCACAGTCGTCACGGAATCGGGGATCTCGCAGGGAGAACCTTCGCTGAGAACATAAGAGTACGGGACCTCTAAAGAGAGCGGCATCGTCACTGGTAACTTGTCACTCTCGCGTTTCTTCCGCGCTTTCGTTCTACCGTTCTCGCTCGGAAGATTCGTTGTGGGACATTTGCTTTTGACCGTAGTATTTCCGGAAGTTGTACCCTTAGAAAATCCATTCGCATCTGCATTTTCAGCTCCTTTTTTTGACGTCGTTGTATTATCACCGTCTGTTTCAACTACTTCAGTAATCTGAGAATCTTTGCTATGCGATCTTGGATTTATAGATTGCACATTTTTTACATGAACTTTAACCGCTAATTCTTCTACTATTTGATTGCCATTTGACAATTTTTCGTTCATCGATTTTTCAGTTTTATCCATTGATCTCCCATCTTGCGCTTTTATCTCATTTTCTGTTGCTTTTGTCGTTATTTCCGTTTGGTCAGTCGTCTTTTCTACTCCGTTCTTTAACACTTTTGCTTTATTCTTTAAGTTCTCTTCTTCATTTCCGGTCGCCGATTTTTTAATTCCATTCGCTAATGTTTCTACTTTATTTCTTGAATTTTCCGTTTTATTAGTCGACTCCTTTATTTCACTCTTAATTTTTTCTTTTTTATTTGTTAATCTTTCTTCTATATTTAAATCTTCCGTTTTATTTGATGTTTCTGTTACATCTTTTATCTTTTCTATATCATCCGTTCTTTTTTCATCGTCGTTGTTCTTTTTCCTTTTCCCATCGTCTTTATTTATCGGTATTTTTTCCGCGTCCGTCGACTTTCGTATCTCACTCACGGCCTCTTCCGCCTCATTAGTCGGCTCTCTCGCTTCATTTATCTTCCCGTCAGTCACCGACTTTTCCACTTGGCTCGTCATTTCGCCGATGTCACACGTCACGACCTGTTGGCAAGCCAACGCTTTCTCAATACTCCGTTCCGCCATCTCGATTTCGATCAATTTATCCTTCAGCCTATCGAACGCGTTCTCTCGTGCGGGATCCGCATTATCATCTTGAAGTTTGACTTCGTCTTCATCAGGTTCCAACGAATCTGGCCTTAGCGGCACCACGTTCGCCACTTCCGGTGTAACGTTTAAACTATCCCTGAAGACTTCCTCCGATCTTCTCCCTTCTTCCAGTTCCTCCAATTCCTCAAACTCCTCAAGACTTCCGCGTTTCTCGTCGAGTTTCACCAAAGCGTCTTCATCTCTCATACGTTCTTCGCCATTGATAAACCTTACGTCCGACGTTAAGTCCTGGCGAACATTGCCAGAATCCTGCTTCGCATCTACGATCGCATCTTCGTTTACAGGAAGGACCGCTATGTCTTCCATATCACTCGTAATGTCGTGCATCGTCGAGGCCTCCTCCGCGTCCTTCGAGATATCCTGCTCCTGCGGTTTCCTGGCGGAATGGTTGCCGTTGTTGGACGCCGTCGGCAGGACCGGCAAGGACAGCTCGTTCCTCTTCTTCGTCGATTTGGGAGCTTCCGGTGAGATGGGCGGCAGCGTCAGATTGTCGACCGAACCGTTCTTGCTGGCGCTTCTGGAATTCCTGGATGACCGCGGCCTCACGACCGGCAGGGAAACGCCGTTCGCGTGATCTCCGGAGATCTCCGATTCCGACGGATCGCTCCCGGCAGTATCGCTCCTGCGAGCACCGCCCAACTCGGATGTCGACTTCGAGATATCTTCCAGGATGCTCTGCGTGGCGGTCAGTCTCGCTTCCAAGGTGTCGCGCGTCGCGCCAGACTCGTGCTCCAATTTATTACCATGCTTCGAGTTGTCGTCGACCTGATCGACGACGCCGAAGTCGCCCGTGCTCTCGCGTCTTCTCGATCTTTTGCCCGATCCTGCGCTGCGCCTCCTGAGTTTCTTCTCCTCTCTCTCCGCGTTCAGAATCGTCTCGTCCCTTCCGAAAGAATCTTCCACCTCCTCTTTCCTCACGATATTGGCTCTCCGTTCCAGCCCGTTACCACTCTTTTCTCTTCTGCTTTCTTCTTCAGCGCCATGTCTCCTCTCTTCTCGAACGTGCCGATGAAACGATTCCCCGTTCCAGGCGAGGTCGACCGATCTCGAACGCTTTCCCCGCGGTTGTCCGATCTCCTCTAACTTCTCTTTGATGATCGGCGCCGCGCGATCGATCACCTCCTGCACCTGTTCCACGTACGTAGGCGATCGTAGGACCTCCAGACTCGCGGTGCTCGCGAATTTGCGCAACACATACGCCCTGATTCGATCCATGCTAAGTGCTCTCGACGATACTTTCCTCTCGGAGGAATGTTCGGAGAGTCGCGCGTCCGGTCTTCTCTCCTTGCTTCCGGTTCGAGCAATCGTTTCACGGCTTGCACCGTCATTTTTAACGATCGATCTCGCATGTCTGATAATTAAAAGAAGAAAATTCAGACAGATCCTTTTGCGTATATTAAATTTGCTAAAATATTTATCAAAATTATTATTATAATATTAAATAATTAGATTATATGTATATATAATAATTATTTAATATTATAATTATAATTACATTAATATAATTATCATATTAAATAATTAGAAAAGAGGTATTACAGTGAAATAAATTATTATACCCATCTTCAAGTCCGGTCTTGGCCGCGACTTCTTGTTCCGTTTCGGTCTCGGACTCGGTCTCGATTCGGCGCACCTTCTTCAGCGGTCTCCTTGCGGACGTTCTACTCGAGCTCGTCGTTGTAGCACGTTCGACCTCCTCTTCAGGATTTTTGTCCTTCTTGGAAACCCTCGTTTTAGATCGCCTATCTCCTCGAATCCCTTTCTCCACACTATCGGCCGCCTTCGACTTCTCCCCGCTCAGCTTGTTCTTTCTGAGTTCCTGCTTAATATCTTTAGTCTGAATATTTTTGCCGGGACCGTGAAGAGCGGTCATCTGCGAGATGATCCTCGTCGTGCGAACGTCCGACGTTGTCCCGTTGTCCTTTGATTTCTTCGAGGTTTTCTTCGCAGTCGCAGGATCTCGCGAGCACGTCTGCTTCGACGCTTTTCGATTTTCTCTGCCGGTGGAAACGTCCTCCTGACTCTCCTCCACGTCGACGAGCACCTGTTCACGCCTCTCGAAGATCTCGATCTCCTTCTCCAAGGACCAACCGCCGTTGGAAGGTCTTCGCTGGGTCTCCTTCCTGGGCCACAGATTAAAATCGCGACTGAATTCATGGTTGAATTCGCGATCGCTGTACTCCTCGGCATGGTACTCCTCCCGCAGCTTCAGCAGCTTCTCGAAGTGGCGGGCCGCAAAGACGTATATGTCCTCGGGACGATGACGCAGGACCTCCCTTGTGAGACTTTCGACCACGGTCGCAAGACCGTGGGGCACCCGCGGCGCGATGAGGTATCCTGTGCCAGGACGCAGGCTGGGACGATCGATCGGCGGGGTCGGGCTTAGCATCGTGCCACTTTACTATTGTTTTCGATTATTCTTCATCTATAGGTGGAGTTTCGTCATCGGCATTCCTTTCACCGCGACGTATCGCATCGACGCATCGCGGAATATCAGCCTCTTCTTTTTCAAAAAACTCTTCCAGAATAATTCGTTGCGTTCTAGATATTAAAAATCGAAAAATTATAGGATTAAAAATTAGGATTTGCCTGCGTGAATTTTAAGGAAATGCGACAGGTCTTATAATCTTCTAATAGTTGAAAAAGTATTCGTCAAGGCGGAAGATCTTGTTTCTCCTTTTCTAAAATCTTAATTTTCTGGGACACTATGCAGAAAGATTTAAGAATTAATTTCAATTTTCTAGATGCAATTTTCTATGTGTAAAAAAATAACTTTCTAGTGCATTTGTGCTATATCCCTTAAGTTTCAAGCCATACTTCCTCTACGACAGACGATTAACTTCGACAGTTTATTAACAGAATTTTTCCGAATATATACTTTTCTCTTTTTTCTTTATTCGGAATTGATTTTCTTACTTGATCCAAATCCGGAGCTCTACGATCTAGCTACGTTCTGTACAGCAAAACGTATTTATTTGCTTTCGCGCTGAAGATGTATTTCATATATATTCAAGCTAGCTGGGTGCGGGGATACAATAATTGCGAGAGAAAAATATTACAATCAATTGTAACGTATATATTTCTTCTTGCAGAAACGATTACAGTGAGTTACAATATGCGTGTATATGTGCGTATCGAGGTGCAACGTTCATCGCGCGAGTCAACGGGTGCTCGTAATTAATTCCGTCTACCTGCCAAAGTGCGAGAAACATAAATTGGAGCGATATCGTAAATCGCGGATATATCGCTGGTCTTTCGCACGTTTCCGTAACCGGATGTACCTGCTGCAGGAGGGAACGAAACGGGAGGGTTGGCCACCACCGAGCGAGTGCATCTCCGTGGCACAACTGAATCACCGACACCAGCCTCGTCGGCGCGGTGGTCGATGCTTGTCCATTGATTAGTTTGCCCTGACGCACGGCCACGTGACTCCGCCGCAGAATTATACGCGGCTTAAACCATGGAACCGGGCCAAAAGCGAATGGAATAATAATGCGGCCTACGTAAACAGGGTGCTCGCGGTCGCCAAATCTCTCTCCGCCTTTCCGACGATCCTACGAAACGACACGGTTCGATTGCGATCGGTCACCCGTTACGCGGCTGGAAATATTGGCCATTTAATAATGCAACCGCGACAGTATACTCATGTAAGTTTTATGCAGCCCGGGGACGGAAACTATCGTGGATTTCAGGATTGGGAAAACCTGCAAAAATATCAAACGTACCCGAAAACTGTATTAAAAACAGCTACAAATCTCAAATTATATAGATACATTTGGCTTATTTTACGATAAATATGTCGCATTATATTTATACAATTTGATACAATATTTAACAGTTTGATACAATCAATTTATTTTGCCTAAGTGTACAAAAAGAATAGAGCTCACTCCATTCTTCGTTTGAATAAAAAAGGTCATGCTGATTGCGTCATTTCTTTGAACTGAGTCTTGTTCAGAGCATACTGCGCGAGAAATTCCAGTTCGAGAGGATGAAGCTTTTCCGCCGGGATGACGAGGCAGTGTAGCGGCGATCCCAAATCCACCCGCGTCATATCCTCCAGGGAACAAGCGACAATGTGCTGGTCCTCACAGCCCACTCGCGCCAAGCCCACCGCCAAGCTCTGGTGCGTAAACGCTATTAAATGCAAAAAAAGTCCAGAAATAATATATAGGTATATTATTAATTATAACAATTATTATTTATATGATTATTATATAATTTGTGATCGTTATATTTATCTAATTTATATGATTATTACACGATTATTATATCATTTGAATAGATGTACTTGTCACCGACCTAAATCTTTATGTCCATCCTGAATCTTATTGTCGAGTATAGCTATCAGTTGACCAGCAGCCTCATTGACGCTCATGAATCTCGGAGGCATGTACTCCTTTTTTCTCTTCGTGATACTTTCCGAGGTAGGCTCCTTAACTTTGATGTCCAAGAGACAGAGTGTGTGCAGCCCTCTTTGTCTATTAGAAGCTATCTTCTCATAAAAGCTATCCGGCTGCCAAGTGTCGGTCCAGTATGGAATCGAAACGATTTCCCCATATGAATACAGTTGCAAGCCACAGCAACCAACCGCAGTCAGTATCGACGAATTGTGTATAACTTTCACCTGACGAGAAGCATAATATTCTTAAATAATGTTTGTCAGATACGTGTGAAAATGTAAAACAATCCTGATGTTTCTCAGAAATAATGATTCTAATAAATCTCGCTGTCCCACCCACCTGTATGTCTTTCTCCTTCGCACGCAGTACCAGATCCGTGTGCGTGGTAGCCCCGAGAGGGTCTCCTACAACCAGAAAAGCCACTTCTTCGTCCTCTCTCTTCGGCAGTATCTCATCTGCGTTACTCTCCACCAGCTCGCGGTCGGCAACGATCAAGGAACGTCCGTAGAACTGCTCCTAATGTAAGATACATATGTGCAAATTACATCTAATACATTTCTAAACTGAAACTTGAATGCTACGCGAAATTGTGCGTTATCCTCGACGTTTAGGTGATACGAACCAAGGCTTCTTGCTGCACTGTCAAGACAGAGGTATAAGATTCCAGGTACACGCGGTCACATTTCCTAATAATCTCGAGCCCTTTCACAGTGACGTCCTTCGCGTCGCCTAGACCTAATCCTATCAAGTAAAACATGATTCCCACTTGTTTATCCTTGTCATCTGCTGTTCCGCAAAACATACATCTTTCATTTCAGGTTCTGAACCACGTTGTCGAGGATTCGTCTTTTCAACATGTGTTCCAATGTGTTCCAAAACGCGCGCGCAGTGTCGCCAATGAGAATAGCGATTGGCTACAAAATCTCTATTGTTAACATTCTTGCATTTTTTTGGGGGGAGTTTTATCCTCGTGTAAGAATTTGCGCTAAATATATCTTTATTCGATTTTAAGCAGAATTCGATGTATCTTCTATTTGAATATTTTGGGCGCATTCAGCAAAACAAACTCAGTAGCAATTGAACGTGACGGGCTGATGCATAATTTTACAGATGGATAGGATAATCTCTCATTAATTTAATTAGCGATTAAAAAATTCAACCGGCAAAATCGCTTAAGTCAAAATCAATAGTATAGCTCTATACAATTCGTTATTAATTTTATCTGTTCTTCTTTCCACATGTTAAACACCAAGAAATTATTATAAATATTATAATAATAATTCTATCTTATGTTAACAAAATAAAACATAAGTGTTATTTGATAAAAGTGAATGCCGCGAAAATCATCAAGGGACTTTTAAATTCTTTCCGGGGCAACACTGAGTATCGCGCTGAATATAAAACCCCTTGCACAATAGGCGATAGCGATAGAATTGCCGACAAAGGTATAGCTTTGGGCCAATTTCACCAACCACAGTTAGCTTAACCGACGGTTAAAGTTAGCAGGATTGACCAATAGAAAGCAGGGTGGAATGGGTGGATTAATTTCTATTGGTCAATTCTGCTAACTTTAGCCATCGGTTAAGCTAACTGTGGTTGGTGAAATTGGCCCTTTGTCGGCAACCTTGTCGCTGTCGCTATATCGCTATCGCCTATTGTGCAAGGTGCTTTACTATTTTACTATAGCTCTCCCGGCTCTCCGTCAGTCAGGGATGTGCTAAATTCTACCTCTGATATTACCGACTCGCGAATTTCGGGATTTCCGGGGAAGGAGCGTGCGATTGACCGTCACCAGGAATAAACCTCGCGGAAGGAGGATGCTGTTGCACAGAGTGACGCCGTTGTTTCGCGGGGGGACTATTCTCAAGGAGACGAGCGCGATATCCAAGCCATTTCTTCGGTCGACGATCACCACGCCGTCCGGGGCGATCCTGCCCGAGCCGAAGAGGACCCCGTTCAGCTTCCTGGGCGTCGTCAGCAGCGTGATATTCGGCCTGCTGGTCGGCGCCACGATCAGCAAGAACGTGGCCAACTTCCTGGAGGAAAACGAGCTCTTCGTCCCCTCTGACGACGACGACGACGATGACGACTAGCGATCAGCTGCTTTCGTCTCGTTGCGATTCTTGAGAATACTCTGCCGGTTAGACGTTGCTCTTAATGCTAATTGAAGGTAATTTTTCATGTATTCCTGGGATAACTTGCGGCAATCGTAATAGGCGAGATCGTTGTCAGTTTACTGTGCAAAGACGGACGTTATTATTCAGCTACTCCGATTTTTAAATATATACATATGTAAAAATATATATATTACAAAATATATATTCATATGTAATAAAAATATATATTTGTGTGTTGAAAAAATAAGAGACAAACGATGGATTTGGAACAGTCTGTTAATTACATTAATTATACTTATATCTTACGTTCGATTAGTTGACGCTGACGCGCTTGTAATTTCGAATTTTGATTGACTAATTTTTTTTTTACCTAATTTAGAATATCGTCCGAATTGCTTTTCAGATTCAAGTTTGACGTCGCTGTGACGCACGACCAGTAATTGCATGAATTCACGTAAGAGGAAGAGGAGTCTCTTCGCTTACACAACTTAGGTACCTTACTTACGCTTTAATACCTGAGATTATGTAAATTATCAATAGAAATATTTATTTATACAATTGTTGAAAGTTAAGTAGAACTTTTACAAAATCTATGTATTTATAAATCTATGTATATATTATATCTATAAATAAATTGCGTTAAATACAGTGTAAGAGTAATACGAAAATGCTCGTTATGGCATCTGTACAATCGGGCGATGTTAATCAAAAATGTGTACATGTGATTATAATTACACGTATCTCTTTTCAGTCTTCAATTAATATTCACAAATTTCCAAATGCGATTTCCGGTAATCTGCTCAAAATTGACAGTTTCGATAACATTTGCTGGAAACACACAGCAAATATAGAAAACTTGTAGAAAGATCCTATTTTAACCTTTTTAGGACTATATAAACAGCTGATCTTCTTAAAAGAAGAATCGATATTTCTCTATAAAAAGAAAAAAAAGCCTTTTTTTCGACGTTACAATTCGACGATAAATATTTGTATCACAATTCATCGAACGATTTTTAAAAAATGTCTATCACATTGTCTGAAACGTGAACTTGGGAGAAATAAAAAACGGATACATAGTCTAGTCTGTACGAAAGTTCATAAATACGGAAATATATGTGAATAAATAAATAAATAAGTCTCACGGACAGTATGGATTATAACGATTAAGGTAGACGAATCTCTTTCATAGTGTAAAACAGCAGAGAATCGCATCACAGAGAGAAAATCTTGTTGGACCTGAAGATGAAAATACGAGAGAAAAAAAACTCTTTGTACTTGCATCTGTTTGAGTTGAAAAATGAGACTGAGTCGAAAGAGTGCCCGTGCTAATAAATAGAAATCTGAATTAAATTACGTATACCAAACGGACTGACGCGTAGTAAGCGGTCGGTGAAAAATTATTTATCCAATAAGTTGAAAGCAAAGAAGCAAACGCGAAAATGTAAACTTCATTAGTTAGATTCGTTGTTTAGTGAAAAATTATTGCGTTTCTTGATCTAGATCGATCGTTCGCATCGAGAATATACGGATTATTGTGATGGATTGACTTCCGTTTGATCGGCATACGAAACGCGAGTAAAAAGCGCGAAGATCGCGACGCATTATAGTTCTACATAAAATGTTGCGCTTGTGTCATACCCTGCCTGCGTATAAAACTAACTCCGAACACGTTAAGCGTAGTGAGCACTGACTCGATTTTACTGCGGCGGCCTCTTGTGTAAACCCCAGCCGTGAAAGCATTTCATGAATCTTCTGGATTCCTTACCTTTGGCAGTTAAAAATAACTTTCGAGGTTTCTCGGGTTGCTTCACGCGCAAGTGTTGAATGTATACCTGAAAGAAGAAGTAAATGTTTATTTGCTAACGTTCTGCATTGTTCCAATCACTCGAAATCAATTTTACTTTGTCGTGAATATATTTGCAATATTTTCACAAAAATTAACGATCTCATATAACTGACCTGAGCCGACTTGTAGGCCAGTTTGATTTCAACTTCTGAACAGCGAGTACCCAGCCAGAGAAATACTTGTTCTCCGTTATCGAGGATCATTATATCATCGTCTGCCAAGTCATCCTGCAAAAAAAATAGCATATTATTCATTTATTGTAAAAAAAAAAAACCTGAAGATATTCCGGTCACATACCAGAAGCCTGTTATTAATATCGGAATATTAAAAATTTACTTGGCAAAAATCGGTGCACTTCTCGCTGATTGTAAAGTACCCCTTCTCATTGGAACATCTAAATAGTCTTGTGTAATTCATATACTCCGCATCAGTGTCGTACGGTTTCTTCCCTCCAAGTGCCACCCAGAAGAAGTTGTCTGGTTCTTCGCCTTCGTTCAATACTTGCAGACTTATCCATGGCTGTATCCAATTATTTATATTTATTACCAACAATGAAAGACAAAACTTTTTTTTCATCTACAAGATATTCTACTTCTTGGAAATAAAAAAAAGAAAACATTTCAATATTCAACAGACGTTTATATTTGTGATTTATATCAAATTGAACAAAATCGAACTTAAACTCTGAGATTTGAGCACGAAAGATTTATAACTCACGTTGTTGAACATTTCCTCTGCTACTTCTGCGATTAGACGAGCGTCTTCGGGATCAGCCTTCGATCCAATCCACGCGTACACGATACCGGTTCCTTCATCGGAATTGTTGAATGGCACATTTAAAAGGTAACTATAAATGAAAAGAGATGTGTATTATAGACGATATATAATCCGTACGTATTTAACGTAATGTGTCTCACCAGAAAGCAGAATTCAATAACGTCGAATCCGCCGGTATTTGAATGAGTCGAGTACATAAAGCACTGCCATTACTTCGCAGGTGATAAAACTCCACTTTGTTACTACCTGGAGCCTTCGGCTGCTTACGTTTGCCTTGGTGAATGATGAATTTTCGTTTGAAGTAACTCATAAACTTTAAATTTTCTTGTTGTTGATGCGTCCTCACAACCTCCAGGTTTTCGCCGAATAATGACTTAAATTTCTTTTGTAGACTGAAACAGAAAAGATATGATTCACCTGATATTGATCGTCGCAGATAAATATATCTATGATCTCTACCTAAACGTAAACGTCAGCCATCCCATGTTTCCCGCGTCTCTGCCTTGCCAGAAGTACACTGTACACTGATAATCGTCTTCGTACTGCTCCTCGCCGTCTTCGTTCTCCGTTATGTCCAATGGCTGGTTTAACCAAAATCAAAATAGCAATTTACTGTAAGTTTAATAGCTTTGCGTTTCGATAGAACATGTTTTACATACCATCCAATACCGGCACAAGAAAACGTAACAATCCGCACTGTAAAAATGCCCTAACTCCTCCTCCGGCAGGCGTACAAATTTCTTTCCCTCCAACACCAACGCTTCCATTCCCTCCAAATCGTCGTTCCACTCTGTCATGAGTTGATGCGCTTCCGCAGCCGACATCAATGGTTGTCGCGGCATGAATAAAGCAGCCAAATCCGCCTAAAAGTAACAGAAAATGAATAAAAATTTATTTTAAATGGAAATAATAATAGAGCAAAAATGCAGTTATTATAAAATGTATTTAAACGTACTTTTGTTTCCTGTTGCTTAGCCCATTTAGTGAGATCCGCCCCAGTTTTAGCGACTGATTCAGCTGTCCTAGTGAAGTCCACGGCAATTACTTCGTCCCATCCGGTAAATTTAGATTTGAAGATCTATACAATACATGAAGCAAATATTTTTCAATGGAAAGGGCTTGTAAAAAACTGACTTAAAGGATTTTATAAATTGAGTTAAAGTTATTTATACCTGTGATTCAGTACCCTCTTGCAATCTCGTTACCATCGCATATTCTGGCCTCTCTATCATGTTGAATAATTCTTGAGATAGCTTTACAGCAGCGGCGCGTACTAATCTCGTTGATTTTTTACCAAACCTATAATCGTATGCATAATTAATTTAGTCAATGTATAGATTTAAAAGTGACTTAAGCACACTCTTTACACTCACCAAACGTATAGATCTAAATAGCAGTCTAATATATACACATTGCGATTGTTTAGCAAGGTATTCGTTAATTTTCCATGAGGAACCTCGATCTGCGGTAATTCCAGGTAACCCATTCCGAGTTGAACTTGATACAATCTGGGTACGAGAGGTACAAAATTTGGATCCACGTGCTCCTATCGTAAAAACAAGCGAGATGATTATAATAACATAAAATTATTAAAGAAATTATTAATTAAAGAAATAACTATTACATATACATTGAAAGTAAAATGAATAAAATAAAATAAAAAAACTTACAATGATTTGCAGATTTTTCTGTTCGTGTTCCTTCACCCCTAATTGTAACAGGAAATCTTCAGACTCGGCACCCATAACTTCCGTTAGAATCTCAGCTTTATTTTTCCGTTCGTTCTTATTAATTTTTTCCGCCATCAGTCGCGCTTTCGATTTCAACGTACTCTTCGCTTTCTTTCCATACCACATGAATATCTTATTCCCCGTGTCGAGAACAAATACGTAACCGAGATCCAGAGACTCGACACAGACTGGAACTGGTTCCAAATGTATAGAAGCTCCCGCCGCGTGCACTCTATACAGACGAGTAATCGCTGGCTGAAAAAAGGAAAAAATCGTGATCTCAGTGTGACTTAAAAATTTCCCCTTCGAAAATTTAATTACAATAATAAGAAAGAATTAAGCACTCACTGTATCTTCCACTGTGTAAAAACCGGACGATGTGCGACCGCCCTCGATGTAGGTGATACCCGAATCGAACAGCATCAGAAATTCATCCGATTCGTCCCCCTGCTCCTCCCTGATTGTCCGACATTGTGCGCCTAAATAATTCCTCAGATTTACGGCGTGAATCGCCGCACACGCTCTTTTATCTAACTGCGAGAACAAATTGTGATTAAATTAGTAGTACGCGGTTCACATGTGCGATAATCTGTGAAATAATCATACAGCGTTCAATCTTTAGACTTTTTATACTGTCTCAGTTCACAAAAGTATACGTACTGTCGCTTTTTCTCCGATCCAGAAATAGATCGCCCACGACAACGATCCACCTTCGTCTATCCCGGTTTTCAAGATAATGTAACAATCGCCCTCGTAAAATTTGCCGTGCGCCACCTCCTCGATCTCGTTCGGCAGAAAGTTCTCTATCTCCCAGACCGACAAACCCGGTATTTGACCCGCGTCTTCGTCAAAGAACTCGGAATAATCCAGCGGCGGCTTCTCTAAAGCTTCATCCCATCGCTTAGGTCTACAAAATTAATTGTTAATTAATTATATGAGAAAAATCCATGCTGGAAAACAAATGTGATATAATTAGAAACCTCGTAAGATCCTACTCACTTCAAGGATTCTGCTTTCGATTCCTCGCATTCCTTATCCTTGTTCTTCTCCTTCGCTATGTCCTTCATGCCCTGAAAGCAATCATAATTATAAGTTTCTCTGCGTACAAACACCATAATGTGACTAGTGAAATAATGACGAACCTTGAGAATTTTGGCCTGATCTTGATCAGCCTCCTCTTGATCCCTCCTTCTTCTCAACCTCATTTTACGCGCAATTGGATCTTTACTGTCTACATCAATCGAAAATATGCTTTTATACAAAGTATCAGATCTTTACATTTTATTTTATTGCATCTGATGGTCATAATACGTACTAGCAGCTTGAACTGGAGCTGGAACATTAGCACCGGCAAGACGCAACTGATGTTGCAACGAGAAGTCGATATTGTAAAATTCGATGCCCGATCCCCTTTGTACTTCTGTCGGTTTTGGTGGCATCACTAA
Source organism: Temnothorax longispinosus (assembly GCF_030848805.1). Classification (NCBI taxonomy): domain Eukaryota; kingdom Metazoa; phylum Arthropoda; class Insecta; order Hymenoptera; family Formicidae; genus Temnothorax; species Temnothorax longispinosus. The sequence continues at coordinate 25,757,527 of NC_092358.1, forward strand.
ATTCGGATTGTCCCGCAAATCCAGCTGTTCTAAATCGGTGAGAAGGTGGATAGCATCTGGCACGGTAATTAATCGATTTGACGTTAATATTAATTGCTTCAATGCGCCACATCTAAAAAAAACATATTTCTTTTTGTAATATTATCTTGAAAAAAAAATTATTCTTTTTAAAATAAGATAATTGAAAAAAAATAACAGCTCCTCACCTGCATAATCCTTCTGGTATCATTTCTAAATGATTATTAGCAGCAGAGAAAACCTGCAAAGACGATAATTTTCCTATTCCAGAAGGTATGCCCTCAAAATCTAATTCGTTATCGTTCAAATACAATCTTCTTAATGTGGAAATCTTGCACACAGCGGCTGGTATTGCACTTAATTTGTTTCGCGACACGTTCAGAGTCTCCAACCTCGTCCACAATTCTGGAAAACATGTTTTACTGTTAGTCAGCATAAGACTACGTGAGTAAGATAATTGTAAAGGTATATTCACCGATCGCTGTTGATAATTCCATTATTTGATTGTCGCTCAGATTTAAACGGCGCAAATTCGCCAAGGAATAAAGCGCGTCAGGCACTCGGGGTAAATTATTCTGCGACAAATCGAGTTCTTGCAAATTAGTTAGCGTTTCTAGACTAGAAGGTATATTATTCAATGTTCGTTGTGTGTCCCGCATTTGTAACGTCGTTAAATTCATTAAGGATGGCAATTGTCTGAAACAATTTGGGAGAAATAAAGAAAACTTTTCTTGGATAAAAAAAAATATTCTAAAGATCGATATGAAAATGTTTCCTACCTTAATTGAAAATGACCTAAAGGATTATGATTCAGATTTAAAGTCTGTAGATTAGCCAAACGTCGAGTCTGCGGTGGCACTGTTTCTAGCTTGTTATGACTAAGATCCAAGAACAATAAGTCAGTCAAGTGGATGAACAATGTATTTGGTATGGTTTCGATACTGAAAGAATAAAAATAAAAGTTAGAGCTCTGTCCATGATCTTTCCACGGTCATAACGTGCATTTGGTTGTCGATACGTACTGATTATGGCTTAAATTAAGATTGAGCAAGGAACGTGCTCTTTCTAGGCCTTCAGGTACCTCCTTTAAATTGTTGTGACTTAAATCTAAGGTTGTCAGTTCCTCTAAATGAAACAGCTCTGCTGGGATACCACTGGATTTGATATTATTATGCCTTATGTTCAGTGTCCTGAGACAGTTCAATTCTGTCAATTCTCCGTACAAACGTTCCAGCCTGTTTTTGACAAGTGACAGATGTTCCTGATGGATAATTAAATGCATCAATAATGTGATTCTAGCCATTTAACTAACACGACAAAAATCTTTTTCCATAAAAGTTCGTGCAAAATCAATATTACACAAAATATTTCTTATATGTAGATAAATGTCATCACATAATTTTTTCAAGTATTACTTTACCAATTTCAACAATTTGCCCATCTCCTCGGGGATCTCCGTCAAATTTGTTTTGTCTAATTTCAGCCATTGTATTCCAGTCATGAGACGCACGGATTCAGGAAATTTGCCATCCTAGAAACAACGAGAGGCAGTCTTTACTACTGCTACCTAGCCGCTCACACGATCAATCCTAAACCTTGTCACAAGAGTTGACGAATCAAAAGTGGCATGTCATTCAGCTAATCTTCTTTTATATTGGAGTAAAGGTGCGTTAAGCTTAATAGAGCTATCGAATGTTAACAAAGTTACAAAATAAATGTGCGAAAGATCGTAAACGAGAGTCAGGAACCAAGCTGCATTTGGGAGTTCTCTCGCGAGGTTAGGTTAACCTCTCCGTGGAAATCCCCAGCGATACTTACGCCGAAGTCGTTGCTGCTGAAGTCGACGCCTCGCACGAACGGCAGCACCCCGGTGTTCGCCATCCTGCCCACCGGGCAATTGATACACGACGAGGACGTGCGTCGTCCGAAACACGAGAAACAACACGTCCGAAGGTGCGGGTATACCGCTAAGTGTCGGTGTTGCAGCGGACGCGGCGCGCCGCGTCCATTCGTCGCCGATCGTCGAGCGGTGCAAGGACAACGCGTCTTCGCCGCGCGATCCTTATCGCGTCATGCGACGCCCCGTTCCCCGATAGCGCGCTCGACCGGGACTCGGTCGACTCGAATTTCGGCCGTCGGCAGTGGGTTCGGTTTCAGTGAGATTTGGTGGGCCGTGGGCCTCAACTGTCGCAGCGCCTCGCTCGAGCGTGGCCGGGAGCCGGCTCGACGAGCATCACGACTGGGACGATGAGGACGGCGACGACGGCCGGATATATGCCGGACCAGGGATGGACATTAACGGACTCGCGATTCGGAGCGCACGGCGTTTTGCTCCATTTTACTCCGCTGAGAGCGCGATCGTGCCCGCCATGTGCGAATCACGACAGCCAGCTTCACCAGCTTGAGGCTGGTCCCGACGTCCCGAATTAATGTGTAATTAAAAAATGAATGATAATAATATAAGTTAAAATATATGGAATGTATGCGTAACGTTAAATGTAACTTGTGCTCTTTTTTAATTAATATACTTCTATTAATAAACAGAATTGCGCTCGCATAGAATTTCTCCTGCTACAAATCTCCCTACTTCTTCCATGATTGAAGATATCAACTTCCACGACTGACTAAAGAAGAGAAAGAAGCTGATTACTGTTTGTGATATCTTTTGATGCTAAATCACCATTTAATGTCAATTTTCGAAGAATTTCAGGAATGTTGCGAATATTATTGTTAGCTTTGTGTCCCAGGAGACTAGGTCATAAAAATCTCCGCGCCGCGGTAATATCGGCTCGCGATTATTACCGTTTTTTTTATCCAACAAAAAGATCGAAAAATAGAAAAGGAAGCCTCGCATCAGGTCGCGAGCGCATTACGCAACTCGACGGTCGAGCTTCGATATGCGCGAGTTTCACGCACGTGAGAGCGAGGCCCACGCGATTGGGCGCGATCGCGATCATCGAGCGTCGTCGAGATCGTTCTCGTGGGAATGCCAGAATGGCAGCGTGGGCAGTGGTGCGGGGAACCTCGTCTCGAATCGCAGGTACGGAATCCGCTCGCTCGTTTCGTCCCGCTCGGCTTCATTGGGCTTCATATCTCGCGCGCGCGTACATGCAAAACTTGAGTCACGTTGTACCGGCACGTTATCGGCCGAAGCGTGCTCACTCGCTCACTGCTCGGTGCTCCTTCGCTCTCTCCGTCACCGTAAGCCGAAAGAGAGAGAGAGAGAGAGAGAGAACGTGCGAATGCACCGCTGTGCCGTGAACGTGCTGCTCGACGTGAGCAAGAACCAAGAACCTCTCTCGGCCGCGTTATTCTTTAAGACATAACTGGCAAAGCGGAGCGCGTTCACGCTCACCCTCGTGTATATGGCTTCAGTTGAGGAGCTGGATCATCAGGTCGACAGCGGCATGGGCAGCAGCGACGCGCGCTCTCCCGAGGTGAAGTCGCTCCTCCCCGACGACGAGGACGATGACGAGGAGGTACGGTCGAGAGCGCCCTTTATACATGAGGGAAGAAAAACGATAGTGATAAGTAAGATAGTGTCGTGGTCCTCGAGCTCCTGGCGTAGCTTGTGTGCGCAGGATGTTCGGAGTGATTCAGGAGTAAAAGACGATCTTCAGGATTCCTACGTGGTCCTATGCTGAATCTTGTGGTACCAAAAGATCACCGTGAATCGTTATTTGATGATAAGAGAAAAGCCGGCTTTCTGATACCTCACCTGGTGCTAATATTTATAATTGTATATATATGACCTATGCGCCATGTGCTCTTTTCAGTTAAGATTAAAGTAAATGAGATATTTATAGTGCCTTGTAAGCGCGATGTTTTTGTTGCCTTCCTTAACTGAGATTAAAGTTAACGACTGGGCCAGTTTCACAAGTGTTGGTTAACTTTTAATCTTAGATTAACTCACTCTTCATCTTTTTCTAAGGGGGACGTTAGAAGGAGATGAAGAGTGAGTTAATCTAAGATTAAAAGTTAACCGACACTTGTGAAACTGGGCCTAGGAGTATAGCATTTTTGTTGCTTTTCATTAATAACAATGAAGAATTGCTATTTGTTGTACTATTCGGGATTTAATCAGTTTAAATTTTCCTTTCGACTTAGGATGAGAGCTTAACAGAGAGGTTACTAGGGCTTACTGAAATGTTTCCTGAGCCGGTACGCAACTTTGGATACAACTTTGGAACCTGCCTATGCACATGTATCCAAGGTAATGTTACTCCCTTAAGTCTCAAGATACGCAATAAAGTTAGTAATTTGTAATGCAAGGATAAATTACACATTTATATGAATCTTCGCAGGTCTCTATGCATATTCGTGTTCAGCAACATGGTTGGTCTTCAGTTCGTCCACGATTCTCTTTGCGCCGATTATCTTCGAGATGGAGCGCGCGCAGATGGAAGATCTGCAGCGTACGCAGCAGAAGCAAGTCCTCTTAGGCCCTAACACAGCTCTGTCCGGCGTCAACACCTCGGGTCTTCCAATGGCACCCCCCGTTCAGCGATAGGCCATTACAAATTTACACGTGCACGCGTACAAGGACACATACAGAAATGCCCAGTTAACAAACAAACAAAAAACAGAAAAAGTCACTCGAATTTTCCGCTCAATTATTTGCCAACGCAACTTCGTACCTCACGAGTCGTCATGCAAATCGCGAACGGACGATTTTTATCGAGCGTATATGTAATTATCCGTTTAATTGGAGTAACATCCCGTAGAGTTGCGCGATGTGAAATTCGGAGTAAATATAAATTTGGATTGTTCAATGGAAAAATATAGAATTGCAGCATTTGTCGGTCTAGTCCACCCTCCTCTGCCTCTACACTTACGCATACACACACACACATACATGCACGTCGTCGTTCCTTCTGGTAATTTTTACTGAAAACCAACACATACTGTGGTATCGCGTGGCATTTTATTAGCGAACGCGTTGCAGAAGTGTGATAGCGCTTCGTTCGACGGAAAGAAAACTTACTTCCGTTGTTCTGTTCGCTTCGTGAATAAATGATTGAGAGAAAAAATTAAACATGCAATTATTTGTATTAGTTACTATGACATTCGTTTGTCGAAAACGCGGTGCTTGTCTCGTGCCGTCGTGCGTTATTATCTTTAATATATCTCATCTGTTATATTGTAATTACGAAAGAACAAATAAAAGACATAGTGGAGTAGTGTCTTTAATCCCGTCGTGTCGTGCCCGACCTTTCGTGTAAAATTTCTGTAAAGTTAACAAATAAAAGACACACCGACAGCCTTATATATTATCGGCCTCTTCACAAGTTCGATTATATAACTTGCGTTACTTGGGAAAAAATAAATGCGATTTTCCAATAGAAATACTGAGACGATATTCAATCTAGCTCCTTAAAAAATTGTATCGAACAACATTGTGGTCTTTTACATATAAAAAAATAATTTTTAATGAAATTAGAAGTTGCTATGTTATAATAGAATGTACCAATAATAATTAATCTAATGAATATTAGGCAATCTCAAAATAATGACTTCTAAGATTTTTAATAGCAAGATTATTTATTGTTACTTAAGAATATTTTGCGATCGATTGTTGTAACAATTCCACGTGCGAATGCGGATTGAAGAATGAAAGGTGCGCATGATCCCGCAAACGTCGGCCATGAGGCCCATGAAGCGAATTTCTGCCGGAGTCCGGAGTAAACATTGGCGAAGATGAATCAAGCTAACATCGAGCATCTGGTGTCCAAATTGAGATACAATGTCAAACCACGTCGGAGGTTCTCAAATCCCGACGGTCCGGAGGGACGCCTTCGCAAATTCCAGAAAACCTTGACGGCGTTGATCAGATACGAGCGACTCGAGTTGAATTATAGAAGGGCCGACGAGACCAGAGGTTATGTTGACCAGGTATGTGCATTGCTCGTTTTTTCGCATTATTATTCAGATTCGCAATTGTATTATTCAGGAGGCTTGTTACGAGGTAGAAAATACGTTCTTGCAGCGGCGAGTGTTCAAAGATGATTTCAACAGCGATTGTTGTCTTATTAACAATTTTGACTTAACTGATCCACTCAATATTATTTTGCTCTGAATATTTCTTTATATATATTGTAGTCTTATTAATCATTTGAACTTGCCATTGTAATCTATATTCGACGCTATTTTGCACTTATTTTATATATTGTCTTAATTAACTTTAAGTTATCATGATTTATATTATTGTCGATATTATTTTTTCTCTGAAGCTAATTTTATATGTCGTTGTCTTATTAATAATTCTAACTAGCTGCCATGATCCACGCTCGATATTATTTCTACGCCTAATCTCATTTTGTACAACTGGTATTGAAAATCTTGTAACAGCAGTTTTATTTTGCAGCTGATATCCGAGGCGATACGTCATGGACCTACGCACAAGGAGACGATGGACATGGCTAACTTCTGGATAATCGAGAAGGAACTGGTGCACAAGCTGTTCAAAGTTCTTGTGCCGAGGTATCAAAATTATACCACCTCGTTCACAAAAATTCACAAAGCACCACATATATATCCAGAACAGTACTACGAGAGGGCAATTCTAGAACTCAGAGGTAGGTTTTACCCTAAAGATTCTTAAGCCAAGCAAAAATTTCATTTATTTAGCAATTTTATCCTCTTTTCAGGCAACATATACCCAAGCGTAGAACAGTACAATCCACACGAACGAAATTTACTTCATAATTTATTACTCGATGCGGCAAAGAAGGAGTATAGGATGGAAAAGTATAAAGAAGTCGCTGACAATATAAAGCAATAGAAACGAAAGGCAAGGAGAGTCTGTTAAGGAGTGTTCTTATACAGTGTTCTGTTAATTATTTAGGACTTTATATTATTAAAATAAAAGAGTATAAAAATTCACAACATTTAAACAAAAGATAAATTCCTCTCCCTTACTTTGTGTGCGTGAAAGAGCTTAATGGATAATGTTCTTTGAATTCTTCTAAATGCTTCTCCATCAGACTCATTTGCTTCCTGAAATTGTGAAATGTTGAAATTGCTGAGAGTTAAATACTAAGAATTCTAATTACTATATTTGCAATTGTATATTGTATCAGCATACCTGATGTGATCAGGGATTTCCTTGTAGACATCTGTAAATAGATTCTCCCAGTGTGGCTTAGACTTTTGTTCTGCATCCTCAATGGCGCGAAGAATTTCTTTCTTCGTGGAATTTATTAATTCCTGCTCTCTCTTTTCACACCATAATCCAAGCGACTCCAGATACAGACGGAACTTTGCAAGCGGCGGATGGGCGTTCCATTGAGCGATCTCGTCGATCGATCGATAAGCCGTGGAGTCATCCGACGTGCTGTGATGTCCGAGTCTAAAAGATTTTTTTTTTTTACAATGCGCAGCTTATTAATTATCCCAAAGTTTTTGCTCTGCAGAAAGTATTCCAGCGAAAAAGATAAGATTGTCAAGATATATATCCTCCCACCTGTAGGTCATGGCTTCTATCAAGACGGGTTTCTGTTGTGTTACGCAGAACTTCTTGGCACTTTTTGTGACATTGTACATCGCGATCACGTCGTTGCCGTCCACTCGGATCGTATTAATTCCGTAAGCCGGACCCTTGGCCGCGATACCATCCCCCTTAAACTGTTCCCTCGCAGGCGTGGAGATGGCATATCCGTTGTTTCGACTGATTGGAACAATATCTGATTATTGCGCGTACATTCTATGAAATAAGAACGTGAGGATTATTAAAAAATTACCAGATGAAAATGATGGGGCACGATAGAGTGGCTGCGAAATTGAACGCCGCGTGGGCATCACCCTCGCTCGCCGCACCCTCGCCAAAGTAACAAACCACACAGCCGTTCTTTTTATCCAACTTAAAGGCGTAGGCAGCTCCCACAGCTGCACAAGTAAAGACCTTTGTTTCAGAACACTCGTCCGTTGATCGCGACAATGGAAGTGTTGAATGAAACAACAATTGTTGGCGCTATTTGACAATCTGGTGACTGTCATTACCTTGCGGAAGTTGAGTTGTTAACGGAGACGATATAGTTGTGAAATTTAACTCTTTGGAACCATAGTGCACCGGCATCTGCCTTCCTTTGCCGTCATCCTCGCAGTTGCCATAACATTGATTCATGAACTTCACTAATGGATACCCGCGGTGCAGCAACACGCCTGTTATCAGTATATTACAATATTTTGGATGTCGTGTAACGACGGACGAATAACGTATAATGCAATTTCATACCAGCCTCGCGGTACTGCGCGTAGATCTTGTCTTCCAACGTTAAAGCGGCGGCGGAGCCGATCTGTACAGCCTCTTCGCCGGTGTTCGTCATGTAAAACGAGATGCGGCCTTGCCTATGCGACTCGTACATAATCTTGTCCATGACGCTTAAGGTCACCATATCGCGATACATTTTCACCAGATACGCGTCGTTTAGCTGTAATGCAAGAATAACATTCAGTTTCCTGTACCTTATTTCAATAGTGTCTAATTTTTACTTTAATTTCATTTATAATTTTATTTGTGGCCAACGCTCACTGAGCTTATCAGATATAACTATATTGCCCAAAATTTAATTCTATCTTTATACAGAATTTTCAGAAAGAAATAAGTGTGTGTGTGTGACAAAAGTTGGAGTCATTTAGAAGTAGACATTAAAAAAAAGTTATATATATATATATATATATATATATATATATATATATATATGTATATTGTAAAATTAAAAAAAATATATATATATTATATATCCTTAAATTGTGATGTGACTTTTTTAATTCTGTTAATATTAAACCTTTTTATCTTCAGGTAATTTAGCCTTCTGCGAAAACTCCAAAACCCTATATATCGGAATTGGTTCATAACTATCTCCATTGACGAACTGAACACTATCTGTAAAGTTAGTGTTGATTCCCAGGAACTGCGGTTCGCTTGATCCGGTGCTGTATTGTTTTGTCTAAAAAAATATACATATACCAAAGGTAGAAGAAGGTAAAGAAGAGGAGGAGGGAAAGAATTAATAAAAGTTTATCGCGCAACATCTCACAAATGATCAAGAATGAATGAGCGATTTATTTATAAGGCACACATATTGCGAATACCTGTAGTAGAGCGCGGTGAAAGCGTGGAACGCTTCGGAATAGGTTTCTCGTAATCATCTCGGGTTCAGACCTCCTCTACGATTACTCGACACGAGCATGTATGTATGTATAGTAGGCGCTGATAATGCTAACATATGTATGTACGTCACGCATATATTCCACGTCAGCGTGAGACATGTATGTATTAACAGTCGGAGGCATTCAGGCGGACTCACAACTTTAGGTTCTTTTGAAGGGAAGAAAAAAGGAAACATTCGACTCAATTCGACTTGAATAAATTGTGGTTTTTGTGCGAAATTTATTATTATTTGCGTTTGATGTTGCGTCCGCATAGGCGATTGCGTATGAAAACCCCTATGGTCTAATCTCCGGATCAAAAATATTTAACAATTTTTTTTATGTGCTTGTGTTATTAATTGTTACTCTTTATTCTCAATAAGTCCCCCCGCCTCATTCATAATTACCGCACAGATCACGCTAAGAAGAGAAAGATAGATTTGTAACGGGAGATTTGTTTACAGGAAGACATAAGACTTAGTCCCAGTCTACAATAGGTGTTTTAAGCCCTAAGCCCTAAGAAATTGACCTAATCACAGTCAATTCTGAAAATCGGGGCCCATTTTAACATTGATACACCGATTGGTCCGCCCAAAATAATGGCGGAAAATCGGAAACTAATAGATCAAGGATGCCGACAAAGAGTGAACATACTGGTTATACTGTGGATGATTTATAGAAACTAGAAACCTTATTGAGAGAATTCATATCCATTTGTATATTTATTTTTTCTATGTGAGAAATATAGCCATAATAAAAAAATATCTATTCTTAATGTTTAACTTTACTCAGCTCGTCAGATGTAAAACGCAATACTGTTGAAATGGCATTTAACATGTGCCGTTTGCTCGACGCGTCGTTTGTTGTTAAATAATTTATAAATACATTCTTCAGATATTCCAGATTAGCACCCTCTCTCGATTTACACGCTTCCAGCCTGCGATATAAATCTTTTTATTAGTTCTGTACGAAAATATCTATTTTATTAATTATTTTCATCGATATTGTGTTATGATTACCTAGTGATATGCGCCTTCAACTTTTTAATCTCCTCCTGTTGCTGTTCTTTCATATGGAGCATTTCTCTCTGTTGCTCTCTCATCGTTGCCTCCAATTCCAGAATCTTCTTCCTTGATGATGACACTTGCACCTCCTTCCTGGCTAATTCTTGAGTGTAATGCAGTATCGGAGGACTGTCGTTCGTCAACAATCCCGTTACCAGATCGGTGACCGGCTCGATGGTGTTCTCGTATCTTTTCAAATGTGCCTTATTTTCCGTCGTACCAGAAGTCTCTTTATTAGGTAACAATGCGCGAAATGATGCTTTTAGAGTTAATATCTCTTTATCCTTTTCCTCCACGAGAGCCATAGATCTCTCTCTTTGTCGCAGTAATTGTTGTTCTAGTATAGATATTCTATTACGATACTCGTTATCTTTTTGATGCAACGTGTGCTCCAGTTTCGAACGTTCTTCTTGAAATAACTGAGGATAGAATTTGGCTTTTAGTCTTTTAAAAAATTAAAAAGATTAAATACGTGAAAACTTTCATCAAACGTAATACAGATTTGAAAATTTTTAACTACTTTTAAAATTGATTATTAGCAAAATAATTACTTTTTGTTGATGCTCCAATTGTTCCTGTAAAACTCTCTCTTTACTTATCATTTCATTATTAATCATACGTATCCTTTCCTCCAAGTTGCTGTTATGAACCTTGAGGAGATTTAATTGAGTCTTATCATGATCTTTATCATGCATCAGAGACAGGCTGTGTCTTTGTTGTTGAGTACTACGGAGCACGTTAGATGACATATTATATTTACACGTTGCTTGATGTTTGTAGTCTTCAAATTCTTGTAAAAGCGCGTCGTATTTCTCCTTGTAATCAGGATGTTCATCCCGCAGATCCAAAATATTCAACAATGCTAAACGTAAAACATATATATTTGAAGCATTTATTCAAATTCTTATCCTATTTTTCACGTTTTATCGAACATGTTAATGTCACTTACATTTTACATAGGTCGAGTCCCTCTTTTTATTGTCAAGATCCAGCAAGCGAGTATACAGGGACTTTATCTTGGAAATAATTTCCTCCGGGTGGTTACTCGACGTCACAACTTCGCTGTGTTCGGTATCCTGCAAAGCAGCCAATTGGTCCTTTAATTTCTGAATGGCTAATTGGTCCTGTTGCCTCAGTCTGTCGTAGCCTCCAACGATCTCGGAGAGTTCAGCTAATCGAGCCTCCAAGCCAGCCACTCTCGCCTCGTGCATGATGACCGATCCTCTCGCTTGCTGCTCCGCAGCGGCGGCTCTTTTTTGCTCCTACATCAAAACGTATTGCTTAACTTTGTTATATCCGACAACTTTGTCGTATAACGTGCTAATTAATTCTCAGCGAGCTTTACTTCACGAATCGCATTCAAATGTTGCTTTTTCATCACAGCCATCTCGGCTTGTAAGGAAAGAAGATGCGGCGGTGTCTCTTTCGCAGCTTCTTCAGCTTGTTTGAGCTTGGTCTTGGTAATTTCTAGCTCGGCTTCGAGAATCTTGCATTGCGTTTTATTCGCGAGATGCGTCTTCAATTGTCCTTCCAACTGTTCCTTGCTGCGTTGCTCGTCGTACAGTAATTTCTGTAATTCTCTGCAAGAATGTCGTTCGCGGATATACAGTTCGTAGTTTTATTACGAAAACATTGTTTATTTTTATATTTGTAGTGCGTAAACATATCACGAATAATATAATTTTACATAATTAGAAAAAATGGATTCATTACCTCATCTTTTTTACAAAGTCGGCGTGTTCTTTCTCTCTGTCGTGCCGCTCCATGATTAATTTGCACTTTACATTCTCGATTTCGGAATGATTGACATTTTGAGCCTTCTTCAGCCTATCTTTCAGATCTTTAATTACTTTTTCACACTGCAAACATTAACGCTCAATTGAACAATCCTGATAACAGGACAGATGTCAAACTTCTCATCTTACTTCGTCACGTTCGCTTCTTAATTGCTTCTTGTCCATTTGGAAGTTCGCTTCCATTTTTGACTTTTCTGCCGATAGAGTGGCCAATTGGTTCATTAACACACCTAGCTGATTTTTCAGTTGCTCTGTAGTTTCTGTATCCTCATGGTCTGTCTGACTCTCTCGTGTCTAAAGTTACAATAGTCATAAGAATATTGATAACGTAATTGATCGTATGGGGGAAAAAATTATTATACCTGTCGTTGATTAGTGGATATATCATTTTTAGGAATAGATGATTCGTCTATTTTTGATTTATCTACTCTGCTTGTATCTTCTGTATTCTTTATCTCAGTCCCTGCAATCTCCTTATCTAAAATAAATTCTTTTTATTAAAGTAACATGTTAACCAGTTCTTTGAATAGTACACTTATGTATTGAAATAAATTTGTACCTGGATTTTGTTCTCTTGATTTACCACTCTCATTTTGTATAATGTTCTTTTTCTCTTCAGAGGTTGCCATTGTTGATTATTAAACGCAGATTATTGAATGTTACAATTTCACTAGTCAGCATCTGAAACAAAATTACAGAACTCGATTTTATACGAGATAATCTAACTCACAATTCATTCGTTTTAATCGTTCAAAGTATCCGTGACAAAATATCATATTTTAAAAAGCAATTTAGACATATATATATATATATATATATATAAATATTCTAATAAAAACTAAAATATATTTAGAAGTAAATTGTTGACAATTACAATTGATGTCTATGTTAATATATAAAATTATGCTTATTAATATATTGTTTAATTTTTACTATATCAGTGTTAAGAATCCAATATCTTACAATTACTTGTACTTTAATAACGGATATTAATATTAATAAATGTAATATATTCTAAATATATACTGTTGTATAATAGACATTTAAATTTTGGAGAAAAAATTGATTCAAAAAATGATGAATAGGTTAAATAAACACGTATACACTATATGTTACATTCAATATAAGTTTATTGAATAATCTGTTGTAACACATAAATAGATCTTTTGCTTAATCGGATACTTTCTTGTTCTCTACATTCCCAGTATTATCATTACAAGTGGACTTAGTTGGGGATTCTATTTCCAGCGTTACTGGCCCGCTGTTCTGTATGCAAACTTCCATCATTGCACCAAACTTACCATCTGCATAAATTTGTTATAAATGAAATTTCAAAATTCTTTGACAACTGATTTGTTATATATCCAGACAAAATATAAAAGGACGGATTATACACATTTGTATTAGATTAGATTACATTACCTTTGACCAATTCTGGGACATACTCTTTACGAAGCTCGGTAAGAAAATTTATGTAAAAGGGTTCTGATTCTTGTGCGGGCATCGCTCTGTGAAAATCTAACTTATTTCCCTTCAATACATGGTATAATGTGAACTGACTAATGCATAATATTTCATATTTCTTATCCGCTACGCTGGCACCCCATTTTTTACCCTTGGCGTCGTCAAAAATTTTGGTATTCAGTATCTTTCTTACACTACGACAGAGAAATTAACATTCAGGCTCTACACAATACTGTATACATAACTATAGGTACTCATTATAATATTGTTTCATTACATGTATTTTATATCTGCTGCTCCATCATCTCTCTTTATACCAATTAACACGCACAGTCCATTCCCAATGCTACTAATAACTTCACCATCAACTAAAAAATCATACTTAGGCCTTAACCGTCGTTGCACAATATTCCATGTATATAATTCAAGTTACTTCTTATTAATCATGTAAATTGCAAGTATCGGCACCGACATTGGTTCCCCAGATACACCATAAATTTCCTCTTATCTCGCGAATTACAAATTTATGCAGATTCACTTGTAAACTGACAGAAGGTCCAATTGTAACTGTACGTGTCAGTTTGTAACTTTACCTGAAACCGAAGCCTTCGACACACGCTGTATTACAGCCTTCATATCGACAACCGCTTGATCTCAACGTCCACGAGACTCAGTCCTACGTTACGCGTATGCGCTGATAAATTATCTTCTTTCCACTCAGAGCGCGATAACAGCGGTTAATGGCACAATATGCGCTCTCATCAAGGCAGAGGTTCTCAAAACGCGTGGTATCGTGGTACACGCACCATATGTAGCATAGAACAGAAGATTTGGTCCATCAGCAGCAGAAAAATCGTTTTGTTTCCCAGCAGAACTGACGGTTCTTTGCAATCAATCACGAATATCAACAACGCAAATAACAATTTCGCACAAAAACTGCAATATATTCAAGCCAAAAATGTTACCTGTTTTATTGAAATCATTTTTTCCCTCTTTTTTTAGACGGATCCAGTTTATAAACTTCTGAGTATCTCCAACTGCCTATTTAGTGATTAGTGGACTTGAGCAGTGTGTGCACTTGTGCGTGCGCACGCATACACACACACACACACACACACACACACACACACACACACACACACGCACGTGCTCGACGCCGACTCGCGTACGGTATGTAATACATACACGACACGCGTCCACACTCACACACCGGAACAAAGCCGGAGCTCCGGAGAGTGTCCGTTAGGCCAGTCAAATTAGACAAAAAAAAAAAGGCTTTTGCTCTCAATTAAGTGATGCGAACTTTTTTATTCCTTTTTAGGCGTGTTGGGGGTGTTTAGAAAAGCTTATTTCTGAGTTGTCGTATCATTTGACCCAGTGCTTTTTGAGGGGGGGGGGAGGGAGAACCTAAATTTTTGCGGTTTTTTGCATTTATCTCGTTTCGATTAATAGATAGCACTTTTTCGCTCCAGAGAAAGTTGTAGGGCTTGAAAAAACGAAGAAAATGAGCGGTGACTCGTTCCGATTCGTCAAAAATTGAGCCCAGGGGAGCCTCCGGAAGTCGCGCGTGTCGAGCCGAGCGTTCGGAACTCGGCGCGTTTTTCGCTTCTGTCTCTTTTCTGATAAATGCAATCGAAAAATGACTACTATAAAACTTGTAGAGGATGAAAATACCTACCATTAGCCGCACATTACATCGAAATTCATTGAAAATTGCATACAGTAGAGAGCCCGAAAGTCATGTGATCGGCACGAAATAGTCATTTTAATTTAAGAAAGTGTTCAGTTACATTAATTATTGCGCACTTAAATGTTTAATTGTAAATAAATATATTCATAATGTAGTAATAACATTGCATTTATCAGAAAAGAGATAGAAGCGAAAAACGCGCCGAGTTCCGAACGCTCGGCTCGACACGCGCGACTTCCGGATGCTCCCCTGGGCTCAATTTTGGACGAATCGGAACGAGTCACCGCTCATTTTCTTCGTTTTTTCAAGCTCTACAACTTTCTCAGGAGCGAAAAAATGCTATCTATTAATCGAAACGAGATAAATGCAAAAAACCGCAAAAATTTAGGTTCTCCCTCTCCCCCCTCAAAAAGCACTGGGTCAAATGATACGACAACTCAGAAATAAGCTTTTCTAAACACCCCCAACACGCCTAAAAAGGAATAAAAAAGTTCGCATCACTTGAGACCTCAATGTCTAATTTGACTGGCCTACGTACTGTCCGTGGATATTGGATATCGTGCTAGATAGGGGGCCGTGAGGGGGTCTTGTGGCGGCCGCATGTGCCCTACCAAATACCACACTAATTAACCGCGCGCAGGCAAAAACGCGCTTTCTCGCTCAGTTTTCCATTTTATAAAGTGGAAATAAAAATTCTTGATCCGATACTGAAGTAGTCTGATAGCCAATTCTTGATCGAAATTATAATTCGGTGAAATATTATATTTTGATGATGAAAAATCTATTAGCCTATAATGTATAATTATTTATAATAATAGAGTTTTATTATTTTATGAAATTTGTCAAACAGAATAAATTCTTGATATAACAATTAAATCAAAATTGTTGCTGCATATTGCCTGCAATGGAAGAGGTAACATAAGATTCGAAAACATCTGAAGATTATATTTTTATTAAAGAGTTAAAGTACATATACGTTTAAGTACATAAATATTTAATTAAAAATACTAATAAGCTATAACTCTATCCTCTCTAGTTATTTCAAGAAGGACGTTCGAAACTGGAGGCGCTAAATGGGCGGTCGCGCTCTAGTGATAGCTGGTGATAACTGTCAAGCGGCGGAGTCGAGCCAATCGGAGTCGAGCGACGGTCCGCGGGAGCCCATTTCCGCGTACGGGCAATATACGGGCCTCCCGTACGTACTACGATATACCGCTTGATACCGCTCGCGCGCGAGACCGACTCTCCGCGGATTGTTTACAAGCGCGCGCGCTCCGAGGATTCTCGCGTATGTGCGTGGTATATACGGCGGCGTGGGGTGCGAGTAATCGCGCGCAGCAGCGTCCGCGTCCGCAGCAGCAACACAGCCGCGGCATTCCGCAATCACGCCCGTGGATTCCCCGCGAGGGATGTGCGCGTTGCGACGCGTACCCTCCAGTAACCCCCGTCGTCGCGACGCGATAGCGGGGCCCGCCGCCACCGTCACCGCCCCCGCCCGCGCCGCCGCGACGTAATATACCGTGTGTACGCACCGTGACCCACTTGTTGCGTCTAGGTTATGTTATGGCGTTATAAACAACAATATGCTGCGCAAAATAGACGCGTCCGTGAGAGCCGTGAGTCCGTCGTGAGAGCCCGGCCACGAGCGAGAGCTAGCCCGGGGCATGGAGGCGGGCCCGGGGCTGAGCCTGTTCCAGGGCTCGGAGAGCATACAGCTGAACACGGTGGCGCAGAGACTCGAGGAGGACGAGGAGCAGGAGGACAAGAGGCGACTCAACGAGGAGGTAACGCCGCACGTTTTCCCCCGCGTGGAGATGTACCTTTTGGCTTGGAAAGATATACTCGCGCGGAAATCCTTGCCTGCGGATATCTCGCACGAGGATGTCTGTATCGTTGCGTTGCATCGCGCGGAGAAGGTGGAAATCGATGAGCAAGGCCCACTAGTAGTAGTATTTTGGCGCGGAGAAATTTTTCGAGATATACCGCTATCCTCTGTGCTAGGAGAACAATCTGAACATTGTATGGGACTCCCTGTGTAGAGGATTCTTCCTCCGTTGAACAGTTTTATTATTGATGGAAGAGAGCGGATGAAAGTTTGCAATGATACCGCATGATTTTATCAGAAAAATTGATATATCATGATATATTAACGTATATGATACACTGACATTATGATATATTGATAGATTAAGATACATTGACATATGGCACATATTGTCCTACATGATAGGAGAAATTATGTATAAAATTGCATGCAATCTTAAGCTGTGATCGAACTACGGATTGGGATTGAGATTCGATTGAAATTTAATCAATCAGAATAAAGAAAACTAACTTCAAGTTTAGTGAACTTTGCTTTAATTGGTCAAATTTCAATCCAATCTCAATCCCAATTCGTAGTCTGATCAAGGCTTTAGAAGATTTTTACTCTTTGCAATAAAAGGTAAAGGAGCATAAACAAAAAGGAATTTAATGTATTTGTTATTCTTTCAGATTCGGGACCGCCTGAACAAGGAGTTTGACGATTTGGAAAATGACGACGACGTCAGCTCCATCAATAGCAGTCATTATCAGAATGACAACACCAGAGACACGGTTGACCATACCGATACGACGGTCAACTCTGGCCTGGACTCGGTTACGCCTGCCAAAGGTCAGGTGCATCTGCAGAAGGAATTTGGTGTTTACGATCGCGTGGATAATCTGAACAGTTACGATCGCGATGTGATAACGAATCATAGATCCGACTCCGAGACCGGCGGTGGGACCACGCAGTCCGACCTCGATTTGTACAGGCAAACGGGGACGCCGTACGGCAACAACAGATTCAACGACAGCAACAACACCGTGTTGAATACGCCGTACGAATTAGCGAAACCGCCAACCGGATATCCCCGCAAGATGGTACACCCGCAGGCGGCCGAGGAGTGTACGTTCGGTGAAAGTTATCCTCACAACTACGAGACCCCATCCAATCATTACAATACTCACGTACCCAGGAAATACTCCAATAACGGTATTAACGACGCGTATGAAAATAATGTACAAAGTAAGCAGATTCATGAGTTTGGCGGAGGCGACAACGCTACCTCGGATCACATGAATCATTGCTATAAGACTAGTCCGAATGGCAGGCCAATAGACGACGACGCGGCATACAAAACGGCGGAGTATGATAGCAAGGAGCAATTGGAAATAATGTATATGGTCAGAATGAGGGAGATCAATCGCTTGACGGAAGAGCTGCAGCAGTTGCAGCTGGAAAAGGAAGACGAGAAGAGTCAGATGAGCAGGCAATTGATGCTGTTACAGGCGGAAGTCGATAGAACTAACATATCGAGGAATCAAGCGCAAGAGGCATTGGGTAAGGAAAAGATCGTCAAGTCCTTTAAAACTTTCAAGAAAATACTGACATTAATTAGCATTATTGACGATATTATCAAACAGTCTTCGTCAAAGTAATATTAATTTAACATTTTGTACGCTTAGCAATATAATATCACGTTGATATTATGATTCACATTGATATTATTATGAATCACATTGATATTATGAATGTGGATTCCCGAAATAAATTATCGTTCCTTTATACTCTTCTACTCATATCCTTCAACTCTCTAATCATCCGCTTATAAAACTGAGATATATGGGACATATATGGGATGAGAATCGGGATCGAACCCAGAATCCACTGATTACAAGCTGACTGAGCCACATGTCATCCCAATGGGGTGACGTTTATTTTGTCAATTTATTTTGAGTCTTTAATTTTTTTAGTCGATGCCAAGGCCGAGATAGTTGATCTGCAAAATCAAATGAAATCTCTGGAAGAGAGGAATGCGGTGTTGGAAAAGACAAATCACAAAGTAAAATACATATTTATATTCTATTCTTATTGATATTAAATCCACCAATGTTAAAAAAAATTGTTTTTATAGATAACGGAAGAACTAAATATCGCAAGGGGCTCTGTCATGGATTTGCAACAAAAGATTGCTGTACTGGAAAGAGTACAGGTATTGCAAACGAATGACAAGACACACGAGAAGTTTTTGAAGCAGGCGCAGGAAAAGCACGCGGTAGAGATGAAAAATATGCAGAGGCAGATAGACGTTCTTACGGAAAAATTGAACGATAAGGTATTATCAAATTCTTTGCTTGTAAATTATAGATATACATTTCACATACGTATTCTCCCTATAATCATATTTGCCATAGCTGCTCAATAAGGATATTGGCAACAATAATGTTTGGGCAAGTCTCTGTTGATTATTTTTGTAATTACATAATTGCAAAAAAAACTATTTTTGATCTTTTTTTATAACTTACATTTCGACACAGTTTTTTATATGCACAGATTTGGTAAATTTTTAGAGTCGTTTAGACGTTTAATTTTTTTTAATTATAATAAACTTTCATTTTTTTTTCATTGTTTTATAAATTTTTGTAAGTATAATTCATACATTTAATTTAGTTTTATTTAATTTATATTATTTAATTCTTAATAGGAAACATCATGTGTCGCGCTTCAACATAAATTGGATGATGCACGAAGAGAACATGAAGCTCTTATGGTAGAGAAGGGTGACACCATGAATCGATTGGCGCAAGCGTTGCAAGACAGTCAAACTCAATGTGGCGATCTCATGGCCACCAGTAACGTTCAGCAGGTGATGCAGTTGCAAGCGCAAGTGAAAATGTTGACTCAAGAAAAGAAAGAACTGCATAAAACCGTACAAGAGTTGCAGGTATTTTATAAAATTCTACGCCAATCTTTCTGGAATATAGATTACGTTAATTATAAGAAATTGATTTTTTTGATGAAATTTTATATTACATTATTTATTTGTAGAATAAACTGGAGCAAGTTAAAAGTGACGTAGCGCAATACGATTCGTTATTAGCTACTACTCTGGAGGATGAATCCGACTCGATTAGACAGATGAAATTAGGTGAACTTTATAATAAGTCAAAAACGATACCTGTTGATGACGTTACAAATAAGTTGAGAAATGAATTACATAGGTAAATGTCATTTAAATATATTTCTCGGTTAAATCTTTATTTCCTAATTAAATATGATGTTATCTTGTCGTTAATTTTTCAATGCACTACTATTTTTGTTTAGATGTTTGGCTGGTCAAGCTGTAAAGAGAAAAGAAATAACCCGTTTGGAGAATACTCTATCACAAAAAGAAAAGGACTTAAACAAAGCTTTGACATTAGCTGACACATGCCGCCAGGAAGCGGCACGGTATGCCAAACGAATTAACGAATTGGAGCAAGAATTAAAATCTGTATTAACAGACGAGGCCATGAAAGCAAATGCTAAAATACAGAAACTCTCGGATCACTTGAATGACGTGAGGAAGCAGTGTGAGTTGTTACGCGATGAGAAGATTAATTTGGAACAGAAATTAGAGGAGGCTGTAGCTGTTAATCAGGAGGAACTTAGAAAGATGCATCAGGAGACTATGGAGCAACAAGAAAAGGAAGCTATCGATGAGTATAATAAAGAGTACCTGGAGATACATGCTAAAGCCGTGGAGAGAGTGAAGCAAGAAGCACAGATGGAAATAGTACAACTATCGTAAGTATTATTTTTGTAATAGCTTTCAATCATTATTTATATAATTTGATAAAAATGTTATTGATAAGTATTGTGATGATAATGTACATGTGTACAAATGGAATTTCTATTTCTAGTGTACAACTAGAGCAAACGCAAAAAGAGTTAAACCGTGTAAAAGAATTGTACATAGATGTATGCGGGACGAAAGAACAATTAATAAACGAGCATAAAAATGAAATTCAAACGCTGAAAAATAAATACGCTGCAATGGAATTGCATCAGAAAGACGTAGAGAAGTTGGAAAGCGAATTACAAACACAGGTTAAACTGTGTGATAGGTTGACTAAGGAATGCGAGGATTTCAAAAGTAAAATAATCGAATTGGAAAAAGATCTGGTGCACGAAAGAAGAAAAAAGGAGGATCATGTAAAAAAAATACATTTAGAAATAGAAAGAGGTAGGTATAAAGTGGAAGGCGAAATATCTTGTATGGAAAGCTTCAATAAATGTTGCAAAGAAAGTTTGTTTTAAATTAATCAATATTTTATTTTAAGCGAAAGAAGAAGCGTTACACGAACTAAGAAATGCGCACCCGAATCAAGAAATAAGTTTTCTTCTGCCGGATCATTGTTCTGAACATTTAGAAAAAATTAATCAGGTATGAAATAAATCTTTACAAGCTTTTCAAAACTTTGAAATCGTACGAAAAGTTGTTATAATTGAGATTCAATTATATTTTATTGAAATATCTGTTCTTTATGCTTCTGAATAATATTAATCCGTTTTATTATAGTTGGAGGAAGATTGCAAACGCTTGGAAGAGAAACTTCAAATCGCTGTGCAAGAACAGAAAAAATTATCTGATTATCAAACCGAGTTGAATGATGCTAAATTGAAAATAGCACAAATGGAGATCACGCAGGAAACGTGGAAGAAGAAATACGAGAAAATTGCCAGTGAGAGAAAGGATCTTCTCGCAAAAGTTTCTAAATTAGATTTGGAAATATTAAATTTGAAACGCACCGCGAAGCTGGAAGACTCGGATGATGTAAAGTTAAAAATTGCTCGGTTTCAAGCGGAGAACGAGACACTGAAAAATCAATGCGATAGTCTGCTCGGTGAGAGAAACACTTGTAAAAAGAAGATCTCTGAACTAGAAACAGAACTTTTTGACATGAGAAAGAAAGTTGGTAGCTTCGAGGGAAAATTACGGAAAAGCGGTGAAAATACATTAAATTCGAAGAGTGAGTTAGAGAAGGAACTTTCGCGTTACAAAGATATAGTCGCACAATTATCCAGGCTAAATAACTCGAAAGAGGGACGCGCGAACGAATCAGCGGCGCTGGAACAGAGGATACAACAGCTCGAGCAGGATCTACGAAGCAAAGACGAAGAACTGGGCAGACTGTTAAAAGATTTCGAGAGGATAAAAGACGAGAGAGATCAGCTGGTGATGAAATTGCGAAATCAAGCCAAGCAATTCGAGCAATATGTCAAGAGCCAGAATAAAATGTCTATGGAATTGAATCTGTCTCCTCGTAGTACGAGCGATAGTACGGACTTTCAGAAAATGAGAGAGATCATGGCGAAAGAAGTGCGGGAAGAGATGGAGCAGGGAGTAGCGAAGGAGCTCAGAGGGATCGGAGAGCAGAATAGAAAGGAGCTGGAAGAGTTGGAGGGAAAGTATAAAACTACTATATTAGAATTGCAAAAACAGTGCAGCGAGAAGGATCGGCAGATGGAAACTCTGCAGAATAGGATACTGGCTGAGAAGATGGAGGTCACTCAAATCATAGGAAGTAAGCTAAAGATGTACAACCAAGAGCTGCAAGAGCGAAGGCTGCACATCGAGAAACTGAAGGAGGATTTGAAGATGAAGGAGAATCAAGTTGAGGAGGACAGAAACTACATGACCGAGATAATGACCAAATGGATCGCTGAACTAAAAGAGAGTCAAGCTAAGGAGAAAGAGAAAGACGAGGAGATAAAGAAGCTGAAATCTACCGAGAAAAAATTGAGCAGTGAGCTCAAGAGGTTGCTGGACAAACAGAAGCATGTGAGGAGCAAATATCAAAAAGCGAAACAGACCGCGGACAATTACAAGGTGTGTATACGAGAACCAGCATTTATTGATTATTTTTCTATATAGGCGTATGACATGTTCGAATTTTAGAGATATGCGGAGGAGAATCGGGAGTTTCTGTCGCGTGAATGTAAACGTATTGAGGAAGGATACAAAAAGGCCATCAAAGAAGCACAACAAAACTTTCGGACGCACGACGAGCAGTACGCCACGAAAGCCAAGAAACTTGAGCATCAGCATGCAGAAAAAATGAAACAAATGACTGAAGTACAAAGATAAATGTTGAAGTACGTACTAAGTATTCTTTAAATATATGCAATAGCTTTCCTCCGGCTAAGATAAAACGGTAGTTACAGAGGCTAGATACCTTCTTCGTCTTTAATTTAAAGCACATTATTGTACAACGGTTTATTAGTGAAGTTTTATGTTAGGGACCAATATACGTGTAAGTAAATACAACAATACCGGTAAAATTATTACCGCGTTTGCTTGCCAATCTCGAGTCTCGACAAAGCGGCGGACGCTATAATGTAGCTCTAAAGCTATAAACATCTGAAGTACAATCTAATTAATCATAATATAATGATATGCATAGTATTAGTCGGTAGGAAGAAATCGTTTTTATATTAACCAGTATCGTGTACAATAGTGTCTCTATTCTGGAAAATCATCGGGACCGAACTATCTCTTTATTCTTTCTTTCTCATTCTATATCACCCGGTCATGCAACAAATATGTAGAGAAAGAGCGGCGCAAGAGAATTCTAGTTTACACAAGGACGACTGTTCCAGAATAGAGAGAGACTCGCGATAAAGGGGAACAAGAATAGAGATGTTCTATTGTATCACTATTTTATAAATCGTCTGCGAGGCGAAACGGTTACACGTCGCGAACAAAAGGAAAAGCTTTAGTCACATGTTTCCGCTGAGCATTATTATGACATAATATGCAAGACTGGATCTCTCTGTCGGATCTTTCCCTCTTTTTTCCTCTTACGAAAGTAAGCGCGATAAAGAGAGAAAATCAAAACCATAGACTTTAAGAAAAACAATTTTCATCCTCCCTTTGTCTTTCTCTCTCTCTCTCTCTCTCTTTCTTTCTCTCCCGCGTAGCGAATTGAAAATTATCTCGTTGCTCTATCAACGTTTATTCTCGAGCATAATGGCTTCTGTTTATATTTTGTGCCTACGGCGCGCTAGAAGAAGCAGGAATGATATCGAAATTGTACAAAGTATAACTTTTAGAAACTTGTTTTGTATATGACATGTCTTGTAATTAGACGAAGTACGGATTGTATTAAATTTTGTAGCGCGTTAGATAGTGGACTGAGTAACAAAATCTATGTTATCTCCTTAATCTTAAATGATTTAAAAATGACATTTAAGTAACAATTAGATCTGAAGCGTAAGTTCGTATCTTTTTTCCCCCGAAAATTTGACGAGAAATTTATTCGCCATCGAACGAACAAATTCGATGGCGAAGCCAAAAATTCGATCAATTTTCCCCCTTCTCTCCTCGTTTTTCTCTTTCTTTCTCTCTATCTCTCGGTTTACTATTTTTATATTACTATAATATTTTATTACGCAATTGTGTGCAATCTCAGTGAATGGCCAATTACGTATCGGCTTGTAAGAATCGCGGAGTATAATATAAATCAAATCCCTGTGTATATCTCTCGTAGTGAAGATCTTGGTAAGATTATTGACCGGCATCGATGCGTCGCATGTCGTAAAATAAGTAAACATTAGTTCACCAGTGTCGCCACTGGATGTAGAGAAGTATTATTAATATTAATTAGTTATTGTATTTTTGTATGTAGAGTGAATTAATTTATTTTTTGTAATAAAGAATTTATGTCGCTGTCGAAGTGTATTGTCGTTGCGTTACTTTATTCCGACAATTTTTCTTTTACGTGTGAAAAAAAATTCGTAACGTTAACGTTAAAACTGAAAAATTTATACATATAAGAGAGAAATTTTACAATATACAAAAATTATTTATTAATTATAAATAATTATATATAATAATAATTTACATGTATAATTAATTATAAATTATATTATAAATAAATTTATGTTTGTAAATTTTTTATATACATAAAAGAAGATTATATATAATTAAAAGGATACATATGTAATCTTATTTTACGTTTCAACGTTACAAATCCATTTTACGAATATATATATGTATGTTCGTAAAACGACGCAACGCGACAAAGCAGATACTGCCGGAGCCGACCCGTTCCTTCCGCGACACCCCGTATACGCCGAGTTGCGCAGGACCGCAGGTCGCGGAGACAGAAGCCGGATGGAGTGGAGCCGGACGAAGCGGGACGGAGCGGAGCCGGAGCACGGAGCATTCTTCCGAGAGTCGAGCGAGAACACTGTTCAGTTCGAACGCGTTACAGTGAGAACGTGGACCTCCACGTGATTGCATTATGTGCCTACGGACGTTGCTGCTGCTCTGTGCCGTGGTCGCGCTGTGCCGGTCGACGGTCCAGCTGACAACATCTCGAAGTCCTCCAAGTGAATCCACGGCGAGCCGGGCCGTCAATCATGACGCGCCGTCGTCACCGCGAAACACCCGATATAAATACGAGATCAAGACGCTCGACGTGCGCGTGAGTTGTCGCTAATTTTTTCTACCATTTGAAAAAAATGATTAATTGTACCTAAATTATACCACTTGCGAGATAATTATTGCTATAATTTCTGTTAATTATAAATCACACTGATAATTAATTGTATATTAAAACACGCGGTGACTCACGCTGAACTTTCCATTCACGCCGTTTAATATTTTCAATGTAAACATACACCATTACAAAATATTTCGTAATATATCATTGATCGATTCATTATACATATATGCAATTAAATTAATGTATAGCATAGAGATTGACATTGTAGTGTAGTGCATACGGCCTGAATGTACGAAAACGGCGTGGAACGTGTTAACTAATAATTACTAGACATTGGATTTTTTATGTAGAAATTTATTATTGGAAAAGCAATTAATACCTAAGAAATTTAGATTATTCATAATATCCAACATATTTATCCTGCAACATATACCAATATGTTTTCTATTAGATCTTATATTTTTTAAATCTCATATTTCTATATGACATGCTGAAAACATGCAAAAATATATAAATACGCACAAAATATACAAATATGCGCAATATGCATAATTAAATAAATAAATATGCATTTTTAGAATGCTTTTTCGATAAGACAGAATTCTATTTTGATCTTACTTCCTAATCTGCTTTCTATTAAAAAAATATGCAGTTTTACATAAAAATCCGATGTCTAGTTATTACTAATTTCTGTTAAATGCAACGCTGATAATTATCAAAAGTAGCTGTTAACGTCAATGAAAGTAAATTCGATTGCTGTTGGTAATTTTACGATACGTTTTCTCAAGGTGGATCACTTCAGTTTCGCCGTACAGGACACTTTCAAATTGAGATATCTCATAAACGACACTTGGCGAAAAACGGAGAACCCCCCTATATTCTTCTACACCGGGAACGAAGGCAGTATCGAAATTTTCGCAGAGAATACGGTAAGAGCGGTCAGCTGTTTATGGGCACGATTATTGATACGCGATATCGCCTTATCGGCTTAATTAACTGTACATTTGACTTAACTAACCCGCGGAAGTACTGATGTTTTTATCGTAATGCGATATCGCGTTAATAAACATATTTCTAAGATTATCGATTATGCTGTAATACATAAATGTGTTAATTGTAGAAAAAACTTTTGTTTAATATTACTTTAATATTTCTTTTTTTTTTTACAAAGAAATTGTAAATAAAATGTAGAATAGTTAGTATCGTTGATAATAAAATACTAAAATAAAGTTAATAATGTAAGGGGATTAAGCCACTCGTTAAATGAGACACTTTATAATAGTCAGGATTTATTATAAACTGGTACAGAATCCGTAAAATCGAGAAGGACTGTCTCTTACGGCGATCGTTGCAGGACTGACGACCTGACGACTGAGTTGTAGAAGCTGTTCACCCGTTGCCGGGCCGCGTTGCTTCTTTAACAAAAAAACTATCTAACAAAAGACTAATCCTCTTGTCGTGAAGCGGGCACGAAAATATTCCGCGACCGAAGGTCGATTTGTTACTATGCCGCATTATACTACAATAAAATACTTGATAAACCGTAGAATAGAGATTACAGAAGACTATATATAATATTTGACAAATAAGATTTGTTCCTGTTTTCTTCTTCGTTACATCAATTTCAAAATAAATTCATCATGATTTAATTCTAATTGATTAAATTATGATTATCAATCGAGATAAATGATCCATATCTTTCGTCTTATTAAATAAATCTCAAAATTAAAGTTAATATATTAAATTAGCGATGAGAAAGTTGCAAATTGTAAATCGACCGAATATTTAGTAAATATCAGTTTTTAGCCTTCTGTGCGTTGCCCCATTTCGATTCTTTAAGAACGAGCTTGATATATTCCGGTAGGGCTTCCTATGGGAAATCGCACCGCAATTCGGCGCGTTGGTAGTATTCGCCGAACACCGTTACTATGGCGAATCGCTGCCCTATGGGAACCGGTCCTTCGCGGATCCGCAGCATCTTGGCTATCTGACGTCCCAGCAAGCTCTAGCCGATTACGTGGAGCTTATCGGGCATCTGAAGTCGCAACAAGGATATAAGCGCAGCCCAGTCATAGCTTTCGGTGGCTCGTACGGTGGTATGCTCAGCGCTTGGATGCGCATGAAGTATCCTCACGTTGTTCAGGGGTATGTTTTATCGCAGGACGATAACGGTATCTTGTTTGTATGACTAAGAGCACTGATAAGGGAAGATATATATACCTATCTTAATATTAAATATATCTGAATATGTATTTATTCTATATTTAAAGATCGGTGCTGTGTTAGTGTAGATTATATTTCATAGCTCGATTTTGCTTACCTTTTTAGAATTAAATACTGCGATGTAATAAATCCATAGGAAAGAGTGCGAAAGATTTAAAATAAGAGAATTATCTTGATATTCTAGAGAACTACATATTTTGATATTCAAAACTCTATGTGTATATAATAATGATAATATATGTATAACATGAGGCAAGATACATATATACAAAGTAATATCCTTTGTCAGCAATAGTGCGCATTCGTTTGAACGGCAACTTATCGGGTTAAACATATAATATTACATACATAATATTAAACATATATTACATATATAATATTAAACAATATTATTGATGCATTGCAGCGCGATTGCGGCCTCTGCACCGATTCTGCAGTTTACGGGCATTGTGGAATGCGAGGCGTTCGCTCGGATAGCAACCTCGGACTATCGCGCCGTGAATCCAACGTGCCCAAAGCTTATCCGGAGGGCGTGGAGTACGATTAGCAATGTGACTTCAAATGGTAACGAAACAGTACTCCAATAATCCGTCAATTCTCTTATTTTTGCCCTTCTTATGTTTTAGACGACGGCAAAAAGTGGTTGTCAGACAATTGGAAACTGTGCGAGCCGCTGAAAACTGCGGAGCATGTCAAGACGCTGAAAGATTTCTTGCAGGAGGTCTACATAAACCTGGCCATGATCAATTATCCGTACGAGGCTGACTTCTTGGCGCCGCTACCGGGTAATCCAATTAACGTGAGCATTTTGAATGTTATAATCGTAAACTTTCCTTCACCCATAGATTCACCCATAGAATAATTATATATTTCAATCAAGATCAATTTGAAGATTCCAAAATTGATAATTTACATATTTATTATCGCTCAGGTTTTCTGTCAACATCTGACAAATGCATCGTTGACGGGAAAACCGCTGTTATCGGCACTTTACCGAGCTATCAGTGTATATACAAATTATACCGGTAAAACGAGCTGTATTTCCATGAATGCGGCACCGGGTTTGGACGCCGATCAAGGATGGGGTTATCAGTCGTGCACGGAAATGGTGATGCCAATATGTACCGATGGCATCAACGATATGTTCGAGCCGGCGGAATGGAACATTGGAGATTATAATAATACCTGTTTCAAAAGATATTCTGTATCATCACAACCTTATCTAGTTTGTGAGCAATACGGCTGCGAGAATTTTACCAGCGCAAGTAACATTGTTTTCAGGTATATGAAAAAAACGATATCTATAAGCAAATATCTGATCTTCTCGCATCTTTTGTACGTGAGCCTGTTTCCAATTTTATTTTCCATATTTTGTTCCTATTTTATATTTTTAATTTTATATCTTTTCTAGTAATATGAATCTTTTTACACTTCTACTTTGATTACTTTATTTTAATTTGATTTATTTATATTATTTTAATTTTGCTTCTACATTGCTTGTTCGCCAATGAACTCAATTCTTCCTTTTATTTTGCAGCAACGGATTGCTGGATCCATGGACGAGCGGAGGTGTGCTGCGCAATTTATCCGAGTCGGTAATTTCGATGTTGATGCCAGATGCCGCTCATCATCTCGACTTACGAGCGACTAACAGTAAAGATCCGTACAGCGTTCTGTTGACGCGTAAGTTCCATCGACACTCAATTACCAAGTGGATCGAAGAATATTGATTAGGAAACTTTTAAAATTCGGTGCAATGAAAGAAGTTCACGAGATTATCGAATTAAGGGCCGGTTGTTCCAACCTGTTGGTAAGTTAACTAATAGTTAAATTATATGTCTATCTTTGTCTAATGTAAAGGATGAACAAAGACATATATATGATTTAATTATTAGTTAGTTTACCAACAGGTTGGAACAATCGGGCCTAACTCGCCTGTACCCCTATTCTGTAACTCTTAACGACAGTGTCGGTATCGTTATGTTTTGTCGTTGCACAAGTATACTATGGAAAAAAAGCTGCGCAACTATCGTTATGAGCATATAACGACGCATAACGAGTTACAGAATCGCACTACTTGCTGGTTGAAATTCATTCTCTTTGTATCAATTGTTTTTTTTTTAGTATTTGTCGCAATAAATTCTCTACAGAGAAATTTAAATAGGATGCTTATATACATATAGAGAATTTATTGCGACAAATACTAAAAAAAACAATTTATAAAAATAATATATATTTTTATTTATATATATATATATATATATATAAGGATCAAAATTATATCAATTTAGAAGGACCAAAACTTCTGGTCGAAACGTTTTGACGCTTAATTTGACCAAAACGAATGATGGGGTATTGTCATGACGATTATAATGATTATGAGCCAGTTAGGTTGATTAAAAGAGCTTTACCGCTAATTAGATTCATCCTCTTTATTTTTCAAATTAAAAATACAAAAACAAAACACGTACGCCGCGACAACAATAAATATTCAACGCTGCCGTGAATCAGCTTATAATGCTAAACAAATCGTTGGTAAAAACTCAACCTAAAATATACGCGAAAGCATTTCGGTATCACAGTAAATAATAAATGCACATATCTCATCGGGCATTCTAAAAGATCTACGAGAGAGTATAAAACGTTTTCACACAACGCGAAAGTCTAAAACGTATTTGAAGAACATCCGATCTTTTCGGACATTTTCACAATATCTTTCAGACGTTTGCGTTGTCTAAAATCTTTTGTCACGAATCTAATATCACTATAGCACATAAAAATGGCTATTTTATCAAATAAAAATTCGTAACGCTATCGTGATAATTCGACATATACTCGACATTAATTATAAATATATGCGCTGTATAACTCCTAGTTTATCTTTTTATCGCTTTATGTAAATTTCTTATGCCAAGTTTGTCCGAAGGAATCATGTAGAGAGTAAGTATAAGCGAATAAAGCTACCAAAGATATACGAATTTCTAAATGTAGAATAAATTTCTCTTAAAAGAACGTCGGATCTTAAATCGAATCTACAAATATCATGTAAATATGATATCATGATTTTTTTATATAGGTACATCGATTTTCTGGAATTCTCAAATCTTTCTCGTTTCACAGGTACAGCATTGTTTTTTCACTTTTCTAATGGACTCATTATTTTTCTATGTTACCAGAGTAATCTCTCTCGCATATTGTTAACACGAAAATGTATTTCTAATATCTTAACATAGTATTTGTAAATGTGTTGGGATAGTCTTACTACGTTATGTTATAAATAAAAAAAATTAATATTTTTGGATAAAATACTTCTTATGGCGTGCTCCAAAGTGACTTCGAAAAGAATGCGTTTAAGTAGTTTCGAATTCATCTACTGTGTCTATAATTAGCATTAAATTATATTCTCAACAGTATTCACGATATTGTTAGGCATCTTTCTCACATGTTACATATATGTATAAAAAAAGATCTCGAGATCATAAAAGTAATACGAGATATTGAAAAACGGGTGTATTATCTAATCACACCGATATGAGTACATAGTAAATATACTGCACGTTTGCTCACGCAAACGTGGATGCGTGTGTCTCCGAAAAAATGGATCTACAAAAATGTGAGAAAAGATAAACCTCCGCGATTCAAAGACCGAAGATCTTCGTGTTTAGTGCGGTGTACGTCGATGTGCGGTAGTTGGTCTGGGAACGCCAGAACGGCTTCGCACTTTCTTCGGTTGCACAAACGTATTGTCTGTCCCGATGTTGTAAGAGAGATATATGTTCGACATGTCTGGCGGCATTGTCTGCAGAGAGAAATTTTTATATGTTGTTATGTATTAATATATATATATATTCAGTGTCTGATGACTGAAATTTTGGTCGTAAAAGAGAGACAACCAGTTTCGGACGATACCAAAAACAGTTCGTTCTCTCCTTTCTGAGATTAATAAGACAAAATGATAGGTGGATAATCTTACGTCTTTATTATTCCCTATCGGCGATGCGGTCTGTGCTTTGCGCATATTATTCCCTGTATATGCCACGCATTTTAGCTGCCATTCGCCTATATCCTCATTCCAGTGAACATATCTCTTGATCATCGTCTGTAAAATAACACAGAGATGTATTTAAATAATATATTTTATATATTCGCAAAATGATTAACTTTGACCAATGCTTTTCAGACTCCTTAGTTATCACTCATCGTTTTGACCAGTTTGCAAACTTCAATTTTAAGCTTTTATCTCATTTTTGTTAATATTATTCAAAAGAATTTGCGCAAAAATATTTCCACATACTTGGTACTGAACGGGAATATAATGGTTCACAATGAGATTCTGCAGCTGCAGCTCTCTGCCGATTCCCCGTACACCTTCCAGAAGTCCCTCCATCTCTCTTTGGTGTTCCTGCTGCAGATCGGACAGCTCCGCCTTGACGGACATCAACATCGTGTACACGCGCGCTAATTTTTTCGTTTTCCCAGCCGCTTCCTCCTGCAGTGATGAATACTTTTCTTCAATGTCAATGCGTTCTGCTTCTTTCGCCTTAATGGCCCTCTTCAATTGTTCCTCTCGGCTCTTCCGCTGCTCGAGTTCGACTGCTGTGGCAGCTAATAATTGTTCCTGAGCCTCCGCCTTCTCTAACAGATTTTCGCCGCCCACTAATATTTTATTCTGTAAATTCTGCATCTTCTCTCGCAGTGCTTCCTTCTCGGTCCTGGAATTAAGGCACTTGATTTTAATGAGAGTGTTGTACTTAAATCACTTACTATACTTATTCATTTTATATTACAAATTTAATTATCTTATTTAGTTCGTTCTATACTTTGACAAAAACTTACTGAGTCTTCTTCAGTTCGATGACGTCTTTATCCACTGGACTCTTATCGTCCCTCTCGGCCTTGTCGACCTTCTCTGTCGAGTCAGTGTCTCTGTTCTCCAATTCTTCCACCGACATTATTTGACTCCTTCTACGTCGAGCCTTCTTATCTCGTTTCGTTTCTCTTGATTCGTCCGAATCCTCCGATTCATCTTCCGATTCTGAGAGCTCCGCACCATTCTCCTCCAACTGTTTGCGCAACTGTTCGATCTCAACTTGGAACTGACGAAGCAAAGCATCCTTCGGATCCTCGTTGATCCTCGCGTGATTCTTGATATTTTTCGCGCGATTCGCGTAACGTAAAGTACTTATAGTCTCGTCGTAATTTATATCTGCTGGGCTAATGTTTGCGCACTGCAACAGCGATATTAAATATTCGTTATAATTGCTTGTGAACATAAAAAACAATTGCTATTGTAAAGCTGAAGTAAATAAATTCTATCTAAAAACAATTGCTAATTTTATTACTTATAAACCTAGTAATATGTTCGTAATTACTTAGAACAATTAAATTAATGAAATGTTTATACTGTATCACTTTACCATCAACGTTTTCGAATTGCCACCTAACGAGTCCTGAAGCAATCTAGTCAGTTTGGAATTTCTGTAAGGCACGTGAGAGCTTTGTCCGTCAACCAGCGCGGATATTACGTTTCCCAATGTGGACAGTGACAAGTTAATCTTAGTGGCTTCGCGAAGCCGCTGACCCGTCGCCTTTGTCTTGCTTTGTCTTTCTGATCCCTAAAAGTCGAGATAAATGAAATTAGCAGAGAAAAAAAGTTCAGGAGTGTCGAAAAAAATTTTGTATTTAAGAAATCATATTTTATGTCATATGAGTAACACACGTACGGCTAAATCCACCAAATGGAGCTTCCCCATTTTCACATGCTGCTCCCCATCTTCACCGATCTGACTAGATTCGACCGTAATTGTAAATATCGCGTGGGACCGGGAGCTGGACACATTCATGGCAGTAGCCCCGACAACACCTGCACGAGTCGAAGATTATTTTTAGTTACTTTACTTACACGCATCATCAATTTGTTATCTATCGTCGTTACTCACGATTTTTATTGCCGAGAGACATAATACGATCCAAATCGTCGGCATTGTTCACCACGTACCCGCTCAGATCTTTCACAAACACTCCGATGTCCGGCCTTTCCTTCACCTCCAATCGAGTATTCTGATCCTTACCGAGCAAATCTCGTACCTCCTCATTATAGATCTCTAGGTATGTTGCACGCACGAGGAATCTATTAACAACAATCATCAATATATTAATACCTTAAATAAATACAATCTGCTTAGAAAAGTATTTTAACTGTGTTAATGATACAAGCTGTCCCAAGGTATCTCTGTTTTGCAGAATCATAAAAATGATATTATTTCGTAAAGCAGCGAAAGACTCCTTATCATATTTCGTTTCCGACAAGACGCGTATACGTTGCCTTACTTCTGATTCTCGTCAGCTTTGGCTATGTGACCGAAGATGTGAGCAAACGTATTTGGAATGATTCCTCTGGCCTGCGGGGAGGTTTTGGCGCCGGACATGGTGTAAGTTTTGCCGGTGCCGGTCTGGCCGTACGCGAAGATCGTCCCATTGTAGCCCTGCAGAACCTTGTCCACGATAGGCCTGGCGGTCTCGTTGTAGATGTCCACCTGGGTCGAGTCCGTGTCGAATACCGCGTCGAAGGAAAAGACCTTCGGTGGCTCTCCGTGAGCCGCATTCGTATTCTCTACGGTGATCTCGGCGTTCAGAGCGTCCACCTCTATTATGTTCTTGCAGTGGGTGTCAAACTCCTTGCTGCTCAACGGCCGAACTCGCACCACCACCCTGACATTTTCTATCTCTCCCAGCTCCGTCGTGCTGTCCTGGATATGTAAATAATGTCATGCGTTACTTAAATGTTACTTCATTCTAAAGATGTGTGATTTCTGATGAGATAATTAAATTTATTGCGGCAAATCCAAAAGTAAAATCCAAAAAGAGAAATAACAGAAAAATTAGATTCTATAATGTGGATTTAGATCAAATATTGCTGTACCAGTATCGGCTACTAATATATCAAATAAATTATTAATGTTATTATATATACATGTTGAATTTAATCAATAAAAAATAAGATGTTAGATGAGTCGCAGAGGTCTTGTCCCGGTTACTGTCGCGCTTGACGTTAGGGAACGTCATAAAACGTCAAAATTTATTTCTCTACCTGACAGGACAGATTTATTGTAAAGAATGATACTAACTTCGGTCCCCGGCATCGCGGATCCGTTTTCACCCGCAGCAGTCACATAAACGCGGGGCGTTTCTCACAGCATAATTCGCAAACGTTCGCGGAAAAACGTCAGGGAACGTCGGGCTAGCAGACGACCTCGGTAAACAAATGGATCGATGCTGCCGTCCGCAGATGAAGAGGTCCTCTTTTCGTTGCAACGGCAAACAACTAGTCAATAAAGTCTGTCGATAATTAAGCTACTATTGGTATATAATATTGCAATCGGCAATTATATTAACTTACCTTTGTATAATAATTTATGCATCTATTTTACCTACCGCTTGAGAGACAATTTATAAAAGTCTGCCAAGAGGCAACATGCTTTTTGCAATAAACAGCAATTAATAAACTACGATAGCCGTTTTTAGGGTGATTTCGATTCCGATTAATTTAATTAACTTATTTTACTTTACCTTATTAAGTTAATATTTTGTTAACGCGGATATAATTATTAATTGTTTATTGTTTGATGAACTTTTTTTCTATATTATTATGATTAATGATACAAAACATTTGTAAATAAGTATATCCTTCCACACTTATTCCTATGTAAACTAAAGAAAGTTCCAATTAAGAATTCTATGCTTCTAAAAGTTTCAAGTTTAAAGATTTCAATATAAACGATCTAAATTCGCGGAAATTAATAAAGTGTAAGAGGAGTATAATAAGCAAAGAGATGGTATTATCTGAAAATTCAAAGAATTCCAAGAATCGCTATTCCAAGAATTCCTAGAACCTCATAAGGTCGAGTATCGAACCAACAAGATCTAAACTCTTGAAAATAGAATGTAATTAGGAGAATAAGAAAAAGAAAATCATAAAATATTTCAATATTGTAATAATCATCAAATATTTCAATTTTAAAAACTAGAACTTTGTTATTGATTTCTTTTTTATTTACATTATGAGCAGGACTCTAAAGATAAATAGTTTGATCTATTTCAGAATATATTTCAGGTTTTGAGTTCTAACGTCTTCATTAGAGTATCTACATATGATTTTATTTGCTGAAATATAATAAATCTGTTTACTTTTGTAATTTTCATCTCGTTTTTCAAGATACATAAGCCGACCTCCAGTCGTACTCGATAATTTCATCGATGACTAATTTTGATAATATTATCGTTTCCTTTATTGATTAAGAAAAAGAAACAGATAACGCTCGAATAAGTGCTTTCTAAAATTAAACACTTCTTATTCAAGCTACATTATATGTATTTTCTCAGACGATTTGCACGAAACTCAACGTTGTCAGCAGGTCGTTTCTATTTTCTATTATAATAACGCACAAAAAGTTTGTATAATAACGTAACAAAAAATTGTTGCTACAGGATATATTCCATTTTTACCGTATTTTCTTCGATAACAGATTGATCAGATAAAACGAAGAGAGATTTTATTTCTTTAATGTATTGTGACGTTAACAATTTTGTATTTATACTGAATCGCGCACAAAGTTGAAGCTTCAAAAATACAAATTAACAACAAAATCCAATTTCTCATTTATTTTCACGTGAATTTTATTTTCCGTTTGGAACAATCGCAAATACATCTCACACGTCGAAGAGATTAAAAATTTCAACGAAGAATAGACATTCTTTGTTGACTTTCGCTAAGAAATCTTTTCGACAATGAATAAGATACATCCTCGCTAAGAAATGCAGTAGCAGTAATTTTCTACAGAGTAAAGAATAGATATACTCTCCCTCTAATAGATATGTTCTCGCTGAGAATTGAGATCGCCCTCTCTTTCTTTCTCCAGATTTATAGAAGATTCTATCATTAGCCGGTTAATCTCCGCTAGAAGTAGGACATTCTGCATAATATACCGCTCCGCATAATGTACAGCGTGACATCGCGCTATAACTGCCGCGTCGTTTGCACTTGTGTATCGCGCAATTTGAGCTGTGTAATTAAGCGGCCGGTATATAAGCAAGCGCCCGCGAGACGTTAAAACGAGCGTACAAAAATCGTGAGAAGACATCTAAACTTGTGTGCGTGAAACCCTTACTTTCTACCCATGAAAGTTCTGGGCGGAACGACGCTTGTCATTCGATTACCTTTCAGTAGACCTGTTTAAGAGTCAATCGGGACGAGATGGCGCCTATCTTACAAATTAACATGATTTTCATTCGACTTTCCCTTCGTTTCTTTTATGTCTCTCATCTTCTTCCTTTTCGTTTCATTACAGCCTTTTCTCTCCGCTTCCATTTTAAAAATATTCAGCAAAAGAAGATATCCTCGTTATTCTATCC
Source organism: Temnothorax longispinosus (assembly GCF_030848805.1). NCBI lineage: Eukaryota > Metazoa > Arthropoda > Insecta > Hymenoptera > Formicidae > Temnothorax > Temnothorax longispinosus. The sequence goes on from NC_092358.1 coordinate 25,794,639, forward strand.
TCATTCATTTTTATCTTTCCTATTTTTTCTATTTTCTCATTTACATACAGTAAAAATCAATTATATATCGCGTGTATGTGTTTATATACACGCACAAATTATTTTACTTATGATTTAAAGAAAGCGGTTTAATTTTCGAAAAAATTTAGTTCCTTTATAAATTCCCTTCTCTTTTTCCGTTCTGTTTTTTTTTTCGTACACTCTTCCTTTTTCTTGTTAATTCTTCTCTCGTTGCAACGCGAGAGATAAACAATATTTACATTCCAACGGTTAGTTATTTCACACGTTACTCGAAATAAGCTAATTGGGCACGAGATAAGGTCCAGCTTCGTATACATGCGTCATCAAGCGACCCCTCCCTATTCTTTCTCTCTCCACGCATTTTCCCTTGGCTTTGTCCCGCTCGCCAGGACGGTTGCCCCCGTCCGTCGTTTGCCTCGTACCCTTCTCCACACGCTAGAGCCGGCTTCGCGTTCCTCTCGCTCCCCTGGTGTGCCGTGCCGGCACGGAGTGGAGCGGAGCGGAGCAGCAGCTGACGGACGTAACAATGCGTTGTTCCTGGGGCACGGTAGCGCTATATGTCTCGCACAAGTACCAGAAGAAAACCGCCACGATAAAGCGGCGTCACCGACGCTAAAGGGTTGACACTTCCAGCCGTTACGCGGGAACGTGATGTGAGCCGTCCCCCCCCCCTCCACCGGTACATCACGCATCAGGTAAGAATCAAACTCGATCGAGAGAGCTCTAAATAATCCCTCTGACCTGCTTAGCTGCGAACAGTCGAGGAGAGGAAATTTACGCGAAGATGCGACCACGCGTAGATCTTCCTCGATGCGAAAGATTGAAGCGAGCGGACGATACGTTGCGCGAAACGTGTGAAATTACGTGAAGTGAGAAAATCGAATCCACAGTTGTACGATCCGGAAAAAAAACAAAAGGATGCTGAATCTCTCAGAGAAAGAGAGAGAGAGAGAGAGAGAGAGAGGATGCTTGTCAATAATCTGACGTTGTTCGACGTCGCGCGGCTCCATTCTCGGGACGCTGGATATTATCCGCGAGGATAATAGCGCTTCAACGAGACTAAAAATTGTTCTCGGAGTTATAAAAATAGAAATGTGGTAAAAAAATAAATAGGTCAAACGTCAGACAAAGCAAGAAAGATATAGTGGGCGAAAATTTATATGACAGGATGTTTATAACGATCTGAGATGCAAACGTCGCGATTGGAAAGTGCGTTTTATCGAGCAGACCAATTCTGTGGAATAATTGATATTTAAAGCAGTGTGTGCGAGTGTGTGCTCTATATACATTATAAATATAAAGGGGAAACTGTGGCAGGGACCTCGCGCTCGTTTAACGTGCGTTACCATATTTTCCGCGGGCGGAAAGCGCGCGTTATCCTGCCGGCTTAGTGAAAATGCATCCGCGAGAGGAGTATAGTATTTCCATATAAATTACAAGCGGTACTCGCCGTATGGGTTTCTACCGGTTACTATTTCTGTTGCGCAATAAATACGCGGTATACATTGAAATATGCACGAACGTGGGGGCCCGGCATTTACATGGGCGCCCATAACACACGTACGCTCACTCCGCCTTCGGAACTTAGAACTCCGCAGCATTATTGATCGATCCGGCCGCACGCGTGTACACTAACGCGCGAAGCAATCGCGTGAAAACACCCCCCCGGCCGAATCTTGTAACGACGCACGCACGTGGGACACGATACAGCGTGAGTATTGCATGATGTTTCTAGCAGATATTCGCGGTGATCTACTATCGTCGATATACTAGACAAGACAACGCCGGCAACGTGAAAACGACCGGCGCACGTGGAGCATTTGTGCTATCGCTTTTGACTATCGCGCGAGTTACGCTTTTGATTTTAATGAATTCAAGCCCGCAATTACGTGAATTAATTGCTCGGCGTATAATTCATGAGGAATATCCCGTCGCAAACGTGTTATTACAAACCTGTATTTGCATGCTTTGGGATAATACGATTTAATTTTAGACGAATAAAGAATATTTCTGAGCGACATTGTAGACTATTAAAAATTTATATTCTGAAACTATATATAGTTTTAATTATATGTTTTTTAGCAGGGCTAGCCACAGAACTGAACTCATTAACTCATCTAGTCTTCTTGAAATTTAAATCATAACAAACAAAATTATTTTTTTTCTCTCTGGAACAATTTATATGATTATTTTATCAAAATCATTAGAGTGAAAAGTTATTGTTTATTACAGTAGCATAATAGATACCTAAAGAGTTAAGTTAAGTTAATTGATCCGAAGCTGAGCTGAAGCTGAAGCTAATTGTAAGACTCATCAGCTTCCATAAAGATCCGTTCTTGTATGCTTGTGTGTGTGTGTGTGTGTGTGTGTGTGTGTATCGTAGCACGTCATTGCGGAAAAGGCAGAAAAGAGGCTTTATCAGGAGTCAATGATCCGCACGCAGGCATTGCTCTCTTCTCAGGCTTCACCGGCAACGGAGCGAGGTGTCTCGTCGGACACTTCCTCATCGGTCATCTGTTTTCTAGTCGCTTACGTTCCTTCATTACGTCGAGCACATTTCCGTCAACACGGCCTTAAAAACGGTACATTAGAAATGAGTTGAAAGATCAATATAAATGATCATTGCAATTTCAAAAACATGGAATTATTAGTTTTCTTAAGATAACGAAGAGAATTAGTCGCAGGGAAAAAGGGCAGCCTCTTTCCATCGATACTTCTTCCTTCTCTTTCGATTCTATCCAATAAGGAAATCCGAAATAAAGAGAAACCTCAAAGAGCTTGATTATTCGTAAGCTAAAGCGTGCGATCTTTCGACGCTTCGTCTTTCCCTAAATTGGCGGTCTCGACTTGAAGAAGTTTCTCTCTTCGACTTCTGTTTATGGACTCAAAATGAAGAAGGAACTCGGAGGGTACAATTAAAAGTAAGAAGGAACGTGCCCTCTTTCTGTCGGTGCCCCCGTCTTTCCGTAAGACGCGACCCGAAGAGAACCTTCTCTTCTGATACTCTTTATGGACTCAAAGTGAGGAAGAAACTTAAATGCTACGATTAAAAGCAAAAAGAATCGTGTCCTCCTTCTGTCGATGCTACTCAATTTCCCCTTTCCTCCGGGGTCTACTTTCCGCTTCTCTTCACAAAATGAAAAAAAAAAGGAAAGAAATTCGAAGAGCAAGAGCGGTAGATTAAGCGCAAGAGAGAGAGAGGTGCCCTCTTTCTGTCGATGTCACGTCTTCCCCAGCGAAATCGCCAAGAGATCGCTTCTCTTTCTAATCCGCTTCCGGATTTCCGGCCTTCCTGCGAGTACGCGAGACGAGAAAGTCCGTCTCTTTTTCTCTCGGTTTTCCTCGCGGGGATTGAAAGTAAGGAAACTCGGGAATCCATTATTAATCGGAGGTTGAAGTTGACGAGTGTTTCTTCCCGTTCGCGGAGAACGCGAGACCTCCTAAAAATAAAAGATATACATGTTCCTCTTTCTCGACCTCTGCATTTCTCTTCCGAGACTTCACATCTTCTGGGACACGAGAGCCGACGAGGAGGGATCCGCTCCTCGTCGTTCTTACTCCCCGAAAGACGCCCGGAGGAACGAGGGAGGAGAGAAAGGAGGGAGAGAGAGAGAGAGAGGTGAAAAACGGCGAAGAGGAAGAGAAGCGCGAGCGGAGAGTAGGGAGCCGACACAGCCGGAGGTACCCGGAGGAGAGAGGTTCTGTTATCCGGTCGCGGTCCTCTCTCCTCTCTCTCGCGGTGGTGGCAGGTCAGTGTTGCCGCGCTCGCGGCCGTGGACGGCCGTCACCGTCTCCAGGGAAACGTCGTTTCTCTCTCTCAATCGCCATTCTCGTGCGCGTATAGCGGCGAAGCCACTGCGGGGCGTCGCGTGCCCTCCACGAGAGCGAGAAGAGTGCGGTGCCCGCCGGCGGCGGCAGACGACCCGGATAATGCGCGACGCGACCCCGGGAGTAGCACCGCCGCCGCGAAGCGACGCCACTGCGACCAGGTATGCGAGGGACCACGTACCCCGGTGCGGGAAAGGAGGGTCCCGAGAACCCGCTTCCGTTCCGTTTCTTCGTCGTGACGCGACTGCGGAGGGATTATCGCGCCGAGCGGCGAACCCTTCCGTCACGGTGGAACCTTGTTTGCTCGGTTCGGTTGAATGCGCCTGCTATATATCTTGGGGTTCGCTGGACCCAAGATGTCTGGTTCTCAAAGACTCGTTTGTCCCACAAAACGACAGGTCTTTGTGTAATTTCATAATTCTTTATATATACGCATGCATTGGATTGATGCAATGTTTGTACGTTTATGCAAAATGTTTTAAAAACTGATTTCCAATCGGTCGTATAAAATCGAAAACAAAGTCTGATTAATTTGAAAAATAATCGCGGAATAATTATATTATGATTGAACGATAGAGATAAATAACAATTGAAATAAATAATTGATAAGTTAATAGAACAAAAAATGTGGCGAAGGATGAAATGAGAGGTCTACTTGGCACATTTTGGAGACGTGAAACTTCACACTTACGTATTACATAATAAACACATCTACGAATAAAACGGAACTAAGAAAAGAACGTTTTCAGGAAAGAACTACACATTATCATTCACTAGTTAAAGCAGTGTTCCTTTGAATGTACGTCAGTGCTATAGTTAGACACAATTGCCGTATAACTTTTCAAAGTTAAGAGAGAAAGATGCCAACTGAGAACACTCACTGACACTTTGCAATCACATGAAACATCAGACGGTTTACTAATTTGTATTTAAATATTATAATGTTCTCTATAAAGATTCGGAATTACAATCTAAGATACACCACCTACATTAGTATGCTAAAGCATTTAGGTTTGATTAATTATCTTCGAGCTTATCGTTATTCGAGTAACAGCACTCGGATACGCGAAGAAGATGCAAATTTCCGTCGATTGTTACTCGGTTCTCGATTTTTTGGAGCGTCACGACGTCGAGCCACTTTGTCGTAACAAGATGGAAAGGATCAGGCACCGTCTTCCTCGCGATATCTTCTTCCTTTCTTCAACAGGTCGCGGTCGCAGCGTCACGCCGCCGTGAATCGCGCTTCGCTTCTCGCTCTGATACTTCTTCGCATCTGTTTAACATTGATCTTGAACTCCCTCGCGTAATGGAGATTTTTAAGACAACGCGAATATATGGAGTGCGTTGACCCTCCGGGGCCAAGGGAGACGAGCCGATAATTCCCCAACCGACGGCTCCAATTAGGTTCCGATTAGCCGATAATTCTCAAACGCGCCGGAAATCTCTATTACGTGATCACTTGGAAATTCGATCTTGTGACATTTACCTTTTTGTCGGATTCCGTGGAAACGTGAAAATAACTTCACATTTTACTCTCTATGGAGTAAATACGCGTATAACAACTTAACGGTAATGTGATGGAGCATTACCCGTATCCGCACAATTAGATAGAATTTAATTGGTACAAATGTTCCCGTTATTAAAGATTCTTTTCGTTTTCCCTATACATAAATGTCCATGCTCGAGAAGCGTTAATAATTACGAAAGCCACGCGTGCATCGCGCGGGCATATTTTCGGTGCCAGACAGTTCCGCTTCGGGCGCGGTACGAGAATACTGCCGCACGGGGGGACCAGACGTGTACGTCTATGTAAATATGTAAATACGTAAAGCGTGGCGGGAAACAGTCGGAGTCCTCTCTTCTTTCGGCAAAACGAGAACAGGTTCCCGGCGGCTTTTCTAAACCTCCAGAATGTACTGCCTCCCGACGGATCTTGGCTGTCCGCAGGGAGTTGATTTAGGAATTGCCTGTACGCGATAATTACGGGGGGGAGCCATTAAAAGATCGAGAATTAATTACGACGCCTTCTTTTTCTACGACGTCTCCCTCGTATATTACCTCATACGTTTCTCGTCGTAAAGAACGTTAGAATACCGCGAAGAAGATGTCGTTTTGATTACCGGTACCTACATCTCCACGTATTCTTCGTCGTTCTCCAGTCCTGCGTTTGTAGATTTTTATATTTGACAAGCTTTATTCATATGTAGTTCCCAGGACCTTAAATTTTAAGATTTGAAACATCTTAAATAATTCTTCTATTAGAGTATTCACGTTTTCAAAATCAAGGACGCTATTCTTAGATCAATACATTAGTGATTAGCTTTTCGTATTTTGTATTCTGTGAAGATTTAATAAAATAGACAGAATTTTTAAAGACACTATAATACAATAATTTTAAAGTAGCACACTTGCAACTTTAAGAGACTGATGTGGTATCAGAGAATCTTGCATTCTTAGATACGTGCACATGTATATCTAGGATCGCGCCAGACCCACGTGTTATCTGATTTTTCGAGCTGCGCATCCGAGTACCACACCAATATACTACGTAGGCATTTTACTTTGACTCCCGTAAATTCCGAGATCTCTTTATGCTTTTGAATTGTCGGACGGCAAGACGTGGCCTCCTCGGACACCCGGTATTTTCCGATCGCCTCCGTCCGAGTCCTTTTTCTCCGGATGATTCTCCGAAGTTCTCTCTCTTCTCTTTCTTTATTTCTCTGTTTCTCCCTTTCCCTCTTTCTTTCTCTCTCTGTCTCTGGCGTTGCACCTTGCGCCATAAAGTCCGACTCGGCGTCGCGTCGGGCGGCGTTATGTACGGCCTGCAGCAGCGTAACGTGGCGGTGCAACGCCGAGGCATAAGACAGATGTTGTCCCGAGGAGCAAATAAAACTCGAGGGAAAAGGAAGCGAGACGAGATGACGATGACGGGGAACGGACGGCGACAACGACGACAACGACGACGAGAGCGGAGGCTACCGCCTGCCGTTCCGTTCCACATCCATTACCTTTTGCATCGCTCGAGTAAAAGCGAAGAAACCCGGCCAAGGGAACACGGCGAACTCCGTACAGCGCGCGCAATTAAGAAAGCAATTTAAATGTAGAGAACGTACCTGGTCCCCGCATTCCTTTCTGCGAAATTTAAAAAACGGACCCGACAGACCTCAACTTACCAGCGCGAGTACCGGGTTTTGCCTTCTCGTCGATTTTCTTAAACGGAATTTTTCTCAAGTACCCTTGCAGGGTACTTCGTATCTCGCGGAAGGAGTTACGATCGAAGGATCGTCGAGAGATCGGCATCGCGCGAGGAACGCGCGTTCGCGCGGGGATTGGAAATTTCGTGCCGGCCACTCACGGTGCCGTTAAGCAACGGTGCATCGCGCCGCAATAGTCGTGCGGCGGAATTGTCGCGTGCGACGTATATCGTAAATAATCGCCATCCGAGCGCGGCAGGTCGGATCGATTTAACAGCACGGTAATTCCTTAGCGACGGAAGAGCGTAACGCACGGAGAACGCGCGGTTTCGTGCAGCGCTCGCGTTTTCACGCACGTGATTCCGGGCCCCCCGCCCCCCGCGGCCCCCCCGGTCGATGCTGGCTGCATTCTGCATTCCGAGTCACTGCACTTTCGAGCGCGGTCGCCGGCCGCGCGCTTTCGTTCTCCGAGAATTCTCGCGGAGTGAATGCCGATTATAAGCGTCAACTACTCACCTAGGCGTTATTTAAGATAATCCACGCGCAATCGTAGAAATAATCGGTTCATTCCGCCTCACGTTTCTCTCGGGGAAGAATATCTCATTGCCGGATCGATGGATCATTTATTAGGGACGTCTAATCCGAGACCCGTAAACGCAATCGGTCATGTCTTCGTCTTCTCCCCGCGCCCGCGCGCGCGCGCGCGTGCCTCCTCGAGAGGAATTTATCGACGGGATTTAAGAGTGACACGCACAATGCGCGCTCGCTTACAGCTGCAAAGCGGCGATTTTGTATATGTTAAGTTAACGGTACGGTAACGGTCGTACGCGGATGTTAACTGCGCGATCCTTAATGCTGCCGTAATCGTTGGTCCACTCAAATTACTCGCCGTCGCTATTTAATCGCGTGAGAGATGCACCGTGCCGCAATGCCAGACGCGATATGCGCGTGTTGCATCGCTTCTCGATTAATTGAGAAGCGTATTGATTGGTCATGGAATCGATCCTGCGATTGCTTCCTTAATTCTTTATTACTCCGCGCGAAAGACGTCTCTTTCTCCGGACAATGCTAATCTTCCAATGTAGGAAAATGGGCACATCAAATTTGAACTCTTTGCAATCGAGACATTCTTATACCACATGCGGAATGGCGATATTAATAATTCATTTATTACCATTCGTTTATTAATTTATTACTATTGATTTATTATTCGATATGGTAACAACGTCAAGAGTAATATTATGATGCCATTCCATTGCGAAACTGTTGATATTTCATTATTGCTGTTATGATCCTAATGTGACATAAGAAGATATATGGCACATGAAATATTTAAACCCTTTACAACTGAAACATTTTTATACCATGTAGAATAACGATATTAGTGAATAAATAGTAATTTATTACTATTTGTTCATAAATTTATTACTATTAATTTATTATTAATTAATTGCTATTGAGTTGTAATAAATTTATTATGCGATTTATTATTCAGTATATAGTAAGGCATTCCGTTTTAAAGCACGCTAATATTTCGTGCGATCGATGCGAGATAGGCGTAATCGCAATTGAAATTCTTATATGTATCGAGCGTGCGAGGAGCGCGCCGTATCAACTATAACGGCGTTCGCCAAGTTAATTGCACGGGGACGAGATTTCAGGGTGCCTCCTGACAGTCCTGACGGCGGTCGGAAGGGTGGCGCAGGCGCGAGTCCCTTCGAGAGGCAAACCGACGTGGTTCGGCGGCGATTTACCGGGAGGAAAGACCGAAGTTTCCTCAGTGGTTCCGCGCGCGCCGAGTACTCACGATCGCCGCGAGCTTCCGCAGGATGTGCCCGCGCGAAACTTCGGCAGATCCCTCGACAAGTTGTCGCGCAACGATAGCGAACGACGTGACGAGATCGCTCGATGTATCAACGTGATTAATTACAGCGCTAAATTAACAGAAATTCTACAAAGCGAGCACCGTTCGCTTAATCGGTTTCGTGATTCCATCCACACGGGTATCGAGAGTAATTTATTTGTAATTATTGCCCTCGACACTAATATCGCTTTGAACTTCACTGTAATTCCGTTGGGCATTAGTTGGATATTAATTTGCGGACGAATCGACGATGAATTATGAAACGGGCCTCGTGGATCGAGCGTGCTCGATATTCCCGTTCAGAAGTTTCACAGCCCGGTTCACACGCGATTTAAATAGAGAATGATTTTTTTTCTACCGACGCATTTTGACAGTTAAATACTTTCAGATTTCGAGTCGAACGAATTCTGTGACTTTCGTCGCACAGCTCGAAGTGAATTTATGTCTCGAAATTTTCAAGAACTGATTCAAAGAAGGAAAAAATATTCAACAAATAAAAAAGGGGCATTGAGCCATTTAATATTAATAATATTATTAATATTTAACTTTCACGAAAGAGAAAACGTTTATTTATTTCATTAAATTTACTTAATTAAGGAAAAAAAAGTCAGCTTGTAGAAAAATATATATTTTACTTTTCGTAAAACGTGTTTCTTGCAGAGTGTATAAAACGTTGCGTGCGGATCTTTCCTCTCGAGTCAGGCTCTCGAAGAGGATGCCTATTCATTAATCGTAAACGCGAAGACTTTCCTCGCCTGACTTTTTCGCGTATGCAAACCGGTGGAACGAGATGCTCATCGGCGTGCAACGGGAAAGCCGTTGAACGCGAGCATTCGCGGCAGCCCCGCGATGTTTCGGGAACGATGATACGGGAAAGACCCCGAAGTAGCGAGACTCCGCGGCTGTTTAGCGGCGAGCATTTCCGGGACCCGGCGAGCACCCGATCGATACCTTTATCGGGATCGCCGCCGAGGCCGGTCTAAGAGGTGTTGAGAGTGTGTCGGAGAGGGAAAAAAAAACATGCAGCTACTTTCCAGCTTCATGGGTCGGCACACGAAGCGAGGAGCCTCCTTGAAAAAAGGTACGTCGCGTCGCGGATGAGCGCGCCGGCTCCGATGCCACGTGACGTTTAATTAGCTTTAATCAATCCGGCGCCGGGAGACGAGAACACGTGCGCGAAAATTTCACGCGGGATTTCTCACGCGGTGAAGAGACGAGCCGCGAGATTCGAGCGACCGAGACGGACGTCGCACCCGAATTCAAGAAGTTCTCCGATTCCTTCGAAGAGGTCACGGAGGACGGGCGACTCCGAATTTTACCTCAGCGATAGATAAACGTATCGGCAATTTACTAAACGCGCGCAAGGATAGATCCATGCATGAATTCACCCGTATACACGCTTCGTTAACTCCTCGCTCCTGGTAAACACGAAGGGATTAACTTCTGAATCATGCGGGATGCGATATAATTAATGAAATATATTACGTCGTATGTAGAAGTAATATGACAGGTTATTTATCAGGATTTTTTTTTTAATTGGCGCAGCAAGTTATTCCATTCTCTCGCGACTTAACTCTCGACGTGATGCCTCTTTCGCAAGTGATCCGCATCGCGCAGCATCGAACGGTAAAATGCCACTTACGGTCAGTTTCCGTCAGCGACGTGACGACGTATCCGCGCTACAAGTCAACGGCGAGTAAAACGCTTCGTACGAGATCGTGGAGCGTTTCTCACGTGCGCCGCACACGAAACTATGTAGAACGCAACGATGGAATATTAAGGCGAAGTGGGGGGGGGGGGTGGGCGCATGTGATCTAATAACTTATTTGATCGATACCCTCGGAAATGCCTTCGCGTAGCGTCAGCGCGGAGCCGTTCACGGCTCACGCGATGTGGGATGCTCCGTGACCAGTTTTGTACGGTACGACGATCATCGGGAGCAACGAAATTGCTTTTCGTCGAGAGACCCATCTCGGTAAACCACGTGGTTGTCTTGGCGAGGCACCTGATTTCCGCGTCTTCGAAACACCCGAAGGCGTCACGGCCTGAATATGCGAAATGCGTTAGGTCACCGATTAACGCGTAAGAAAATTCATAACTTTGAGTTCCTCTATACGTGCGCTTCAATTTCTAAATATAAGTTTTACACGACGCGCGGGACTTATGTTTAGTTTATCGATTTTTATTCGTCAACCGTGGTGCGTGGTGGCGCCGCTCCGCTCTTTCTTCCCGCGACACGCGCCGCAACGATTAACACGTAGCGCAACGCTATAATACCGCATTCGAAATGCGAAGCGTGATTCGCCAAATTCAATCTGCGGAAGTAATTACTCTCTTGGCACAGCCGTACGCGACGTCGACCGCGTGAAAGGTTGCAAACGCTAATTCCACCCCACATGCGCCTCCATAATGTCAAGGTCGCATCCTGAATTATCGCCCTCATCCTCGAGCTTGATTCGCCATGGAATCAGTGTGTTACAACTATGTAATACCCTGCGACTGGCTAACTTTGATGTCGCGTAAATAACTTTATCGATTAGAATTTCGATAAGAGTCGGTTTTTAAATAGGCAAAAAAACAACAAGAGCACTTTTTCTAAGCGAGATCTGATCGAAGTTCCTTTTTATAACGAATCAGGCCAATATGAGCCTGCAAGCGCGGATGTTCGCGCGATATCGCAGTGATTTTAATTATCTTTCAATCGAAGCTATTCTCGACCTCTAATCGAATCCTTTTCAACCAATGACCAAACGCGAACACTGTTGTTTTTGTAATTGAGCAAAGTATTAACCAACTTTCCGGTCTAGCATGTTTCAAAGATATATTCAGAATTTTATCAAACGTTCCATAAATATAAGGTGTACTTATGAAGTTAGTCAATATAGAGACACGAGTCAAAGTGCCAAGTAGAAACGATCATTAACCGAGACAGTTAGCTTAACAAATGGCTGGGAGATATCCGCGGGATATGTCACGCGAGTGTATCGGAGTGCATTCCTCCGCAGTAATAACTCTTACTCGTGACATTTGTCCTCGCTCTTTTACCGGCGCGCTGATTGATATGCACTGCAATACAGAGAGTTGCAAATTTATTATAGACTGCAGACTCGCGTTTCTCGCTTGAATCAAATAAAGCTCGATTAACTCTTAGGCAATACATGATTTAAAAGAAAGGCAACAAGAGGAAGCATAACAAAAAAAATAATGTAAAAAATCTATGCTTTGCTATAATAATAAAATATGAAAAGCAAAAATTTTATATAGCAGTAAGATTCTAATTATTCCCTTTTTAATTGAAAATTTTACTAAGCTTGTTTTAAATCACATAAATAATATCGAAAGTTTAACAAATTTATGGCAATATTAATGCTTTAGTTAATATTAATGCAATCAAAGATTTAAAAAAATTTTGATTTAATATTGTATTTAAAAAGGAAATAATTGATTTATTATTATAATTATTAGATAATTATAATAACTAATCTAAATAATTGATCTAAAATATATATAGATAAATTATATATATGTATATATTATATATATATAATGGAAACGCTTATTCGATATATAATTACGTAATCACTCACGCAACATTTTATCTCTTTTATACTATACGTATAATAATTGTCCAAGTTATATTTAGTTGTGCACGAGAATTTAAATAATAAGAGAGAAGTTGTACTCCACAATTTAAAAGGACTGCTTTAAATATAATTTCATACTTGCAATTATATTTAAAACTCCTTATAAAAGATAAATTATATTTCAAGACTATTGAAGAGTCTAGCAAATAATGAATATCCGTGCTCAAATAATCCTTCCATTTAAATAATCAAAATCCTTTAATTAGAAATTATTAGTAGAAATTTAAACATTACTAGAAATTGAAGACTCGCATTCTCCCCATGTATGTCACGCTAAATGCGGTCGTTTAATTCTCACTTTATCTCGACTGCATCCTCTATAAACTGAGTTTAAATCCTCCCTAGATATTACACATCATATATATCTTTATAACATTATGTACATATATGTATATTCTCTTCTTCAGGAAAGCGCGAATCCATCGGAGGCGGGAGTCCTTTTGGTAGTTGGCCGTATTCAACGGGGGGTCCGATCAGACCCCTTTGCAGTAACGTTGGCGGCGGCGGTGCGGCGGGGGGCACCAACATGACACCCGACGACCCCGCGCCCGACGAAGAATTCGCCCTCGCCGTCGCGCAAAAAGCACAGGTACGGCTGTTTATCATCGGCTTTTTGCTCGGTCGAGCCGAATAATAAATTCTTGATAGCGCAACAACCGAGAGTACACGTGTGTGCCGTACTCTCATATGTCGAGTCATTACACGCCGATCAGGAAATAGGCCACTTTTTCATAGACTTCACACTTCTTCTTGTACGTGCGTCGTAAGTACCTCAGTCAGGACTCGTTCATTTCAATTCATTAGCGTGTAAATGGGGCACTGGAGAAAAAGATTTATTTTCCTGATCTTCAATTCGTTAAAAAGTTACGCTAGGTATAATTTTTTAATTAGCGAAGAGAAACACCATGGAGATCAAATTAGGCTACTGGGCTGAAGATTATTGAAAGATCGAATTATAGACCCACTTTATATGGAATATGTAAAGCGTAGAGATGATCATGAAATATTGAAATCCGATGAAGAGCTCGTCGATGAAAATTGGAGCACGCGCTTCTCGCGCTACGAAGCTACAATAGTGTTATTAAATCGTGCGAAGTATACACCGGGTACGTAGTGAGACAAGCTCAAATACCTATTTCTCGCGTGAAACGCTTCTCGAGAGTGCGAGCACGTATATACGTGTATAGCTTCAATGCTCCGTGTCCGCGTGTCCCCGTGTGCGTGGCGGGGTTATTTTTCCAAAGGAGCCCACGCGAGTTGAATCGTCAATTCCGTAAAAGCGACTGGGCACAATGCTCCGTACTCCGTGAAGAAGAGAAGAGCCGTGACGATCTGGCGACGGGTGTTCGCGATGCACGCCTCGTGCGCATCGTTGAACGTTCAGTGACGTTGCCGGCCGCGTTGTGGCTATTGTTGTCGAACTCAACGATTTTTTACGTTCGCCTCTGCGGTTTTAAGCCTCGAAGTCGACCTATTTAAGCTTCGACTGGCTACGTGGGAACGTTTAAAACAGCACGAAGACGTGCATTCAGCTTTGATCTCGATTATGATTCAATTTTGAATGATTTACCGATTTATCTCTAATTTGGGTTTTCAATTTAGTGGAGCATCTCTAATGGAAATTAATGATTTGAAATTGATGATATTGCAGAGCATGGAGCAAAACAGGTTTCACAAACAGAATTAGCCAAAGCGATACGTATGAACGAAGTTATTTTGTATTTTTGATGAGTAAAATATACGATTAATTAGGGAAATTTATGTAAAAATTGTAATTGTAGAGTAATTTAAAGTGTATCTCTACCTATCAAATTAGCAGTAATTTGTTAACTTTGTAGTTTCATTGCTTGTTGATTTCGTGTCGATCAAATTGAATTTTAAGGAGAAGAAACTTCTTCTACAGACCGTGTCTGAAACTGTTTAAATATTCTTTGCATGCTACATAATAAAAACTGTGCGGTATTATATAGTTATATATATCCCGAGATTATTGGTTTTAATTTACATAAACTTTTAATAACACTTTTTATTAGGCAATCAAGATCCAGTTCTGAACATAAATGGCTTTTTCTCTAATTTGATTGCATATCGGTCCTGTTCCACTTATTATTGTTAATAAGTACATTTTACTGCAAAGCTTATTTTTCTTTCAAAAAATTTTGCTCGTATATGTCGAAATAAAATTCCAAAAGAGCAAAACTTGTTTAAGCGAACGATCGATCTTTATTTATTTAAATAAAGCCTAAAAATTAAAAATAATATTGCAGCATAAAATTTGCAGCTTGGAAGATATTACTTGCGCTTTGGTATTTTAGTTCAGAAAAAAAATCGATTCTATATTAGGCAAATGATGAATAATTAAAGTCAAAGCACCTCGTGTACGAGTACTGACTTATTATTCGACGTCTAAATTTATGAATGCAGAACTGAAATTATTATCTGCGTGGGAAGTCACTGAAGTAATGCTTTCCGGCATGGAACTCGTGGGATTTCTCGAGCGATCTTTATCTCGCACTCTTGTCTTAGCTACACTGCCAAGAGTAATTAGCACTCCGCTTAAAAGGCAAAGTCCTTCGAGATCAATTTCGCACACGTGCTGTATTCGAAAGAAGCCGGGTCGTTTGAAAAACTCTTTTCAGATTTAAGGATTCACCAGGTCGTAGTACTCATTTCACTACAATCTAATTAACACGAAAAAAAATTCTTACAAAACGCATTTTCTAAAGACAAGATAGTCGAAGAAATTCGATACGTGCCGCGTTTTGAATTGTTTTTCGCAGAACGACACGGAATTTTCTTTAATTAAAATCTACGTAAATGCGACAAGCTATGACGCAAGACTGAACTATTTCGCCGATAAATAACATTTGCTTTGCTGCAATCTCCGTAAACAAAGAAAATGTAGCTCTCGAAACGCGAAGTTCCATTAAAGCTCGTTCGGGGACCAGCGTCCATACACATTACGACTTCAATACGCTTCTCTTACCATTGGACAACTTTCCAATTAATGAAACGTTCATGATGGAACGGGTCGAATTACTATTGCGCAAGGTTGCGCGTAGCGAACGAGTACGCGCGCACCTTTCGACCTCGAGACGAGAACGGGAGGTGCGTGGAGACCGTGGAGATCTCATCTCTCTCGCATTAATATCGCTCTACTTAATTTTAAGAACGGCGCGCACTTTATTTCGCAGACGCAGAATGAACTGCCCGAGAAAAATCTTGCCCTCTTGAATCTTGCTTCAAAGTTTGTACGTGACGAATTAAAAGTTCTGATTCTTTAATTGCTTAACGGACTATCGAAAAATTATCAGAGCATATTCGAAAGATTTTATTTTTCAGACTACCTTAAAGTGAACAGTTTCTTAACGAAAATATCTCTTTTTTTGGATATTCGGTACGTCTTTTCGCGCAGCTATTTGAATATTCAGCAGCAACTTGCATCGTCTCCTGCTATTTTTATCTGAAGAGAGATATGTCTAAAATTCCATATAAGATTGTAAAACTTTCTTGCGCTTATAATTTATTATTTAACCACCGGGGTTAATGACGTTTTTCGATGACGTCAGAGAGACTTCTTCGGCGTTGCACGCGACGTCGCGTGTGAGCACGTGGGGATCATGTCCTACATCCTAGCAAGACGAAGGTACGACTTCTTGGACGACTTGGTGTCGCGTGACGTCGCTTTCACTTCGCGGGCCCGGGGACGAAAAGATTTTCCGAGAATATTCTGAAATTGCGATATGTACGGTCGTACGATCTTATACCGTCCCTCGCGGGGTAAATTGCTGTTAATGATACGCTGCGAGTGAACGTACGAGCGGACTGTCATTGCGGGGTTGTTTTGTATCGCTAATATTCCTTTATGCTTCTTTACGTCGGGCACGGCAAGGTTGCGCATAATGCACCGGGCACACACCATCTGCCTGGTATTCAGTTTCACGTACAATAAATTTTGAGATATAAGAAGTGAGGAAATCGTATTTTTAAAATCGCACGGATTATCGCGTAACTGTAATAATAAAGTAAAAATAACTGAGAAAGTTAAGGAAGGAAAAAACTTCGTTAATATTTGAAAATATACCGAGAAAAGATTATGATGAAAGATTGATTATTTTATTCAAATTTATATTTATTTTTAGGATATAATTCTTCTCTCGTTTTGCTTCTGATATTTTTAAATTTTATAATTTTGTCAGTCTTTTAATTTTAAATATATTCTCTACAATATGAAATTATAAAAAAGATCATTTAAAAAGAAGGAAACCTAACAATATTAGATTAAAATATAAGAAGAGAGTTAATATAATTAAAAAATATAGAGTAATATACTTCAAGCTAGGTAGAGTTTTATTAAAGATATTTTTCAGTTAATTAAATACGAGATATTAGTGGCGGTATAATAAATGGGAGTGGATGGTTCTCCGTAACATTTTATAATTAAATCTTAAATCAAATGTTTCCGTCTTACGTAATCTACCAAGAACGAATTACCTTATAAACACAGATAGATGACGTAATCTACATTGACCTGGCAGTTTTTAATATTGATGTTAATGCGGTACTCCGAGCGCATTATGCGGCTCGATTACCACGCCGGATTGAGTCGCACGTGTGACGCGAGGGTGTAAGATACGAGGAGCCCTCGAATTTATTTGATACATGCAAATGCATGCGCATGAAACCCACCGGATGAAATATCTCTTTGCAGAGAGATGCAGAGGCAATCCGCACCGCGCTGTATCTCGGAGTGGCACTCGCGATCACCTGGATGATAGGAGCGGCGGGTCTGTCCCTGGCGTGGCTGGTTCTGATCCTGGCACTGGCAACGACCGTCGTTAAGGCGAGGTACTCCCGGCTCCTTCAGACGGAATTGCACCACGAGCTGGCCAGGTTACGCAGGAGACGGGCCCTGTACAAAGACGAGACCGCCGAGTGGCTCAGTCTGCTCCTCAACAAGTGGCAAGTACCGTTTGCAGCAGTTATCGATGAAGCTAATCGCGGGAGAGAAATGAGAGTGCGCCGTATGCCACCTGGTACACGCCAATGCGGTCGTTACATTAATTAAGTGGAGATTTTGAAGAAAATCTTTTTGCTCTTTGTTTATTTATCGCGGCGTTTTATCGCGATTTGCTTGCGAAAACGAAAAAGTCGATTATTACAAGGTAACTTTATATTATGTCGATAATCGCTTTTGTTAACGAGTACAGATTTTTTTGACAACAGCGAAATTGTCGTGCAAGATTGACGGCAACCGCGTATAACGCGTTGACAATTAATAAAAATATAATAGAAAGGAGAACGTCTGCGTCTGAAGAAGTTTATGTATCGTCTAACGTAGCGATTACGTCCATTATTACTGTATATCTCGTGACCCGGGAGCCTCATTCTTCCGTATAGCTGTGATTCGCGGTAATAACGCTATTGTAATGTCAGCGCGGTATAATACGTATACCGCGATTGTCCTCGCATCGAACGGGTGAATGAACTCCTCGTTCGGGAACGAGTACTACATACGCATTTGTAAACATACCGCATTCCTGACGCACGTGGTATAGATGTGGCCTTTCACGTTTCTGCTGCCCGTGCCGCGCGGATAAAATCCTTGCGGCTTTTGCCCCGTTGCCGCTGTCGACACGCGTCGAACCGAACGAGTCGAATCGACCGCGTTTAAATAAATCGCAAAATGCCATCAGGTCGTAAAGTTTGTGGTGAGCTCGCGGGATCTCAAAATAGTGTTGTTTTTTTAACAGATATGGAAAAAAATAGATACTGTGCAATTAAACCTTTCTTGGAATTAAAACTTATCAAAACGTGGATCTCTCTCTGTTTATTGCATGAAATTAAAAACAACAGAAAATGTGTGTAAAAACTCTAGAATTAATTTCTAGTTGAAAAAATACGCGATTTAATTTCGAAAAGATTTATTAGATTAAGAGAAAAGAAAGTACGATCGCATCGACGCGTCCAAGCGATTTTCTTCACACACGCGATCTTTTCCTCGTTTATTGTCAACGGCTAAAAACGGCCGGTGCGGCAAGCGGCAATAGGCGCGTGGAAAGAGTGTTACTTATTTGGATAGTTGATAGACCTGTTCGAGCATTCCTGAACAGCCCCGGCCGCGGGTTTCTCACCGGCCAGCGGGAACATCTACATGCGGGGAAAAAGCGGTGAATTCAGCGCGACGCGCTACACACACACACCGTACGCATTATAAAGAAAACGACGACGGGATCGCGCATGGCGCTTATTTGATCATATGCGAATGCAAGAAAAGTACGATGACTTCGAAAAAATTCCTATGGAAACGAACACTTGTAAAAAAATTCCGTGGTTTCTAAAAAGACCGGATAATAACTTGCGGGCAGACTCTAGTTCCAAGCACGATATTTTAATACGAATATGAAAGCAGTTTCTATTTATTTAAATTCTTCTCTCGGAAGAGACAGTGATATAAAAATTAAAGGTGCAATTAATAATTTTTTTGTAAAATTATGAGAAGTAGTATTTAATTGAAATAATAAATAATAGAAAATTTACTGATAATAGCAGAAGAAATAGTTTTAGAAATTTAATCCACTCATAAAATGTATTTAATGTGTCGTGTAAGAGAAATATTTAACGAGAGAATTCTACACGATGAAACACCTGGAAGTGCCGGACTGATGGGACAGACAAGATGTTATCCAAGTACCCTAAAAAATGACAAGCGCGTGGGCAATCTGGGCACGTGTTAATCTACTTGTCTGTCCTTTAATCTATTCACGAAACCCGCGTGGGTTGTCGAGTATTATGCGAATCGACTCGTTTATCGATGACGAAAATGGGATGTCGTTAACGATAAACTCTGAAAATAACTCGTCCGTTATGGCACCGAAACGTCTGTACGCGTTTTTCACGCTCGAAAGAGCGCTTCATCTGACATTAGATCTGGCCATTCATTTAATTAAACTGAATGTTTAATGAATCGTATCTCATATCACATTCCTCCTCGAGATATCTATCTGTAGAGATTCAATATAAAAGGGAAAAAGATTTTCATGTAGATTGAAAAGACTGTCCGTGTCCGTGATAAAACGAAAACTAGCGCTTGAATTAAAACCTTCCGATAGAACGCAGATTAATATTAGAGCTCTCGATTACGTATCAAATGTTATTTCTTCAGGTGGAGATTTAGCGCTGCCAGTATATTTTCCTTGGCGAAGGAACGATTGGAACCTCTTCTCAATGAAGCCAAACCCGGCATACTAGGTAAAAACACCCTTCGTATATAAATACACGTTTCGCTCGCGACAAGAGAGAAAGAGAGAAAGAGAGAGAAAGAGTGCAAAAAAGTTGGCTAAAGAAATTAATCATCACTCGAAGGATTCCAAATTACTTCGTCGTTTAGCGGCTTCATTGTGACTCTAGAAGAGATACTCGTTTTTCAGGTCCATTAGAATTACGCGAACTCACTCTCGGCGAACAGACGCCGTGCATCACTCGCGTCAGAACACTCGATTGCTGCAGCGATGACGATCTTCCCAATGGCCATCACTTCGGCCAGACTAAATTGTCCATCGAAGCGGACCTGCGGCTGGACTGCGAACAATTCCGCATGCTCATCACCACGCGGTTATTTGGTAAAGGGTGAGGAACAAAGCATTCACCGTATTAAAAACCGTTCGAGAACTTTCCAAACAAAGTCGCAAATATTATCGTCAACGCAAATATTCACTGTTAAATATTAAAGGATGTCATTTAAATCAATACCTTGAGTTAAATAACGTTTTGCTATTTTTAACTTCGACACACCGCGTGTGTCGAAATTTATTATTTAACATAAAACAGTATTATTTTAACTCCATTGGTTTAGTTAAATTAACATTGTTTTAGTGACATTAACGACATATTGAGTAGAAACAGTGGTGACTTTATACTTATATAGATAGTTAAAAATCGACTCGAATTGATAATTTGATGAATTTAACAGTGTTTACTTTTACATTGTCGTGTCATTAATTGCAATTTATTTGTTTGATAAGAATTTAATTTAAGAATTTAATTTAATTTTGTAATATTCCAAGTTTGCTTTTTTACCAGATCATTCTGATCTTACTCATGATTTTCTTATTATTTTCTTATTAGCTTATTGTCTATTCTAAAACAATTTTGTGAATCTTTTTGCAAATACCTCGGCAGTGTGGGGATGGATATCGATCTAGCGGTGGAGAAGCTATCGCTGTCCGGCACGATTATCGTCAATTTAACACTGAACACGTCGGCGCCGTTTCCACACGCGACAGGGCTCAGCGTGAGTTTTCTGGAGAAGCCGGACGTTTGGTTCAGCGTAAGAATCTTACGAGCGGTGCAGATGATGGAGATGCCGTTGATCAAGACCTGGATTCACGCGGTGGTCACCGACGCTCTGGCCAGCTGGCTGGTCGACCCGGGCCACTTGGAGCTGAACCTGAGGGCGCGGGAGCGACCGGGTCCTGGATTGGATTCCGTGACCAGTTCGTTGCCGCAAGGAGTGCTTACCATCGTCCTGTGCCAGAACGGTTGTTCTGGTGAGTGTTCTTCGAATCAAAACTGCGAGTAATCATACGGCTAGGGCTGAGATCCAGACAGAAACGGCTATCGACCGTGAAATTTTCTTTTAGCGTGATTTAGCGTAGTTAAAACACGTATGGTTTTATTCACTATGAATATTCCCGTCAACACGCGATTGTTGTATATGTTATAATGGACGGCGCAAACCATTATTATGAACTATTACAAACTCGTTAGAAAGTCCTTAACTGGCGTTTCTCTATTGCCAGCGAACGTCGCTGATGAGGTGAGATGGCTCGTGGTAACGGTGGGCGATCAAAGACGGATCACCTCGAACTTGAGCTCCACGTGGACCGAGGACGTATCTTTCTTGGTCGGGCCGTTAGACAACGAGAGGATCACCATCAAGCTGAAAGCGAAACGTCTCGTTAGTACAATCACTTTGGCGCAGTTCGAGTTAGCGTTAGGAGTCTACGACTGGGAGAATTCGCAGATGTAAGTCGGCATTGACGGCACGCTACGCCACATCGCCCGAGTATTTCACGTCGATATTTTTCAGTCCTTACGTTATCGGAGTACATACCGAGTTTCTCACCAAATTTAGCATCTCCCGTTAATCCATTCGTTTTTAAATAAATGGACAATTAAGCAACTTTTATTTCTGATTCGATTATTTTGCAGATTATAAACGTTACATAATTCACAAACTAGTTTGACTCTCAAAGCCTACTTTTTCCTTGTTACTTGTTAATTCTACTTGTTTTTGTTCGACAGCGTTGAAACCGTATTACAACAAAAGAAACCGTCCCGCAGTAGTGCTAACATTCCGAGTATCAATGCGCGATTAGAGTACACCACTCTGCCGCACTTGGACCCCGACTTACCGCAGCCAGAATTAATAACCGATAATATGCATCTTGCAGGTATATAAAGAAAAATATTAGTAATGTAATATAGAATATATGAAACGAAGAGAAGCACTTGCAATTTGACGTTAATTGTGAGATAAATAATGATTTCTATGAAATATCCGAATTACATTTCTTTTGTCGCGATCAGTATTATCGTATGAAATATTTTCAGTGTCGCGAGACTCTTACCACAAAGCGCACAAAGCAGGTAAAATAATCGAAGTGTCGTGTAGTGAAAGTTGAGCATGATTGTGTGCAACGTTTTTTGATTTAATTTGACAAATAATGTTTAATTAAACGTACGCTTGATGGTTTTACTATCAAAACTTTTATCAAACAGTAAAGCTTTCAAGCACGCTAAACCTTTCGCTTTTATATTGAAATTTTGTAGACCGTGAAAATTTGTAGAAAGTCTTTGAGTGTTGTATTTTTTTCGTAATGAATTGAAAACAAAGATATATTCGCCTTGTGATGCGTCGTAATTTTCAGGGGTATTGGTGGTTTACATTCATTCCGCTGACAATCTCCACGGCGATACTGTTCAGTGTAATCCTTATTGCATGCTGTTCAATAACCGGAAGAAGGTAAACGCAGTTTATGATGTCGTTGAGTACGTTTGCAATGTTTTAAAATAAAATCTGAGCGGAATATATTAAAGTTCTATGTGGTGATTTTTAGGTGAAAACAACGCATTACATTCGCTCGACCACGTCCCCGGTTTGGGACTGCAGAGCGCAATTTTTGGTGCAGGATTACACGCAAGTGTCGCTGAGCTTCGTCATTTATTCGTGGAATATAGTAAAATCGATGGATACAGACATGCTTGGACTGGCCATGCTATCTCTGTCTCAGGTAATCAAATTCTTCTTGACGAAACGGACGACTCATCACAAGAAATATTTTAAATATGATAGTATTTAAAATATACCTTACAAATTATGGACTTACCTTGTTTTTGTTTAAAATCCTTTAATTCATGCCAAAGTTAATTACCTTACAATGTTGCAAAAAGTCTCCAAATAAAAAGTAATTTTTTTTAAGGACACAACGTGGATCGTTAGAAAGGAACTTACACTCAACGGTTCCAACATCGCCTCTTCCATGACTGTCTCCGTGCTGTTTTATCCTATCAAGAGTGTACAACAAGTGGTGAACAGTCGCAGAAGCAGCCTGGTTCCAACTACATTGGATGACGAACCGAAAATCAAACGGAACAGTCTGCCATGGATGCAACAGGCGGTTCGTTATGAAACCCTACATTTATCCGGAAAAAAATTTCTGTGTGAGTGCTCACTCAAGTCTTAAAATACTTTTAGAAGCTGCTATTAACGCACAAGGACGTCGATCCCGCCTCCTCCGATATATCCAGTCTCCTGTCCACCGGAAGCGGCTTGATGGAGGTAACGTTGTTGCGGGCGAGAGATCTCGTCGCAAAGGATCTCAACGGCTTCAGCGATCCTTTCTGCGAATTGAAACTGAACAACGAGACGAAATACAAGAGCAGTATAAAGAAGAAGACGCTGAATCCTTGCTGGGACGAGAGTTCCATCATGGGCTTGCCGAAGACCGGAGAAGCTTTAGATATCGTAATTACATATTTGTCTCGCACTGAAATTTTATCTCTGAAATAGAGAGATAATTTTTTTTAAATTTGATCTTGTAGCTGTTATGGGATCATGATACTTTCGGCTTGAAGGATTACCTTGGGAAAGTATCACTGACTCTCGACGATATCAGAAAGCTGTCGAACAGCGATCAGTCCCATTGGTTTCCGCTGAGAGAAACCAAGACGGGATCTATAGAGCTGAAAATTAAGGTCTTGTCGGAAGAATGCGAGGTAATATTTGTGGATAACAATATAATTTCAACATTCTATAATTTATCGAGTAATTTCTCGTTATAAATCTTCGCTTGAAATTATTTTTTCTAGACGCAAAGCACGTATGCAACCAGCAATGTCAGCGACAATTCTTCTCGTCTAAACACCGAGCCTGATTCCTTGTCGAGTATCGTGCGAAGGCCTTCCATGGAAAAATCTAAAATACGTCTACACTTGGATCCGGTTGTGCCGCCACCACCTCCACCGCGCACTGTCACCCTCCTGAAGCCAACTACGTCCAACCAGTCCGGTAATGTCACGTTTTAAAACTTATATTATACATTTAACATTTTTCTAGACTTTTAATAAACAGAATGTTGTTCGATACGGCTTCCTAGATAGAATTTCGGTATATTTTCACATAGATAAAATCAGCATCACCAGCAAAGAGTCCAACGAAGTGAACGGGACGCCAAGTTTCTGGATTCCGAAAGTCATCACGGAGTCGGTCGCGAGTAATTCCATTGACGAGGCCGATGCCGCCAAAGTGATCGCAGAGAGACGGGCCTCTCATCACAGCTTGACCCCCAGCCCCGAACAGAGCTTCGGCAAGAAGTTACCGCAGTACAATAGTTTCCGCATGATGAAGCAGAAGGTAAACGCGTCGAGTTATCCAATGATCGAAACGTCAGCTTTGAGCTATTTCGTGTAATTGTAGGTGAAGAGGGGTTTAAAACTTCGTAGATTCCGTTCGGAAGTGACTATAGAGGATAAGAACGATAACAAGGGTATCACGTTGAGCCTGGAACCCAGAGGCGGCGGGGAGGCCGACGCCACGGAGCTCCTTTCGGAATCCGGTCTAGCTCACGCGGTGTCGCAACCAGACATGCTGGGTAGAATACGGCAGCCCAGTCCGCGATTAAGATTGAGGCCGAATGGTTAGTCGATATCATCATACGTGATATTTTAATGTAACCATGCAGATATTTTCACTCCAGATCTTTGTCACTCTTATTAATGCACTTTGTTTACAATTGCAATTTATTAATACACACTTATTATTAATGCAACCTGAAACAGTAAAACTAAAAAGATAAGATGAAAACAATATTTAATCCTTTTTTTAAATTTTTAGTCCTTTTTTTAAAGAAAAATGACTAGAGCTCTCGAATTTAATGCTGAAACATAAAGTAAAAGAGAATTGTTGGATTTTCAGATTTAAAAATTGTCAATGGCACTAGAGAGAAGTATTCTGGAGTGGAAGGGAAGGTTCTTCAAGCGCAGGGTCTCCACGTAGCGCACATCGCCCAATTGTACTGCCGAGTAAAGCTTCAAACGTAAGTTGTTAAGTAATTAATGATGACGACAATGGTTCGCAGGTGATTAAATTGAAGATTTCCAGGAGCACCAGTCCGGATAAGATTGTCTCGCCTAACGGCGGTAAGACCATCGCGAAATCACGACTCCTGCCAGCTATGCCTAATCCTCAGTTCAGCATAGATTTCCATATAGACGGCGACGGTGTACCGAGGCAGGCGTTACTGCTATTTGAGATCAGGAGCGCCAGTAAAGAGCTGCTGGCCAGTCGACGTATAACTCTACACGAATTGCTAGGTATGACATTTTAAGTATTTTCAAGTATGAGAATAAGATATTCTTAATTACGTTAAAATATAATTATGATATATATTATATATAAAACATATAATTAATTATATATAGTACATACAAATTGACCTCATATAATTTTTTTTAATTTTAATTATAGTATAGTTTTATATAAGTATATACATATATTTTAATATCTTTGTTTTATACATTCTTTAAATTGTCATTGTTCATGTGTTTGCGCATATTATATGAGATTCGTTTGAATGCACAGGTGTATCTGCAGCTAGCGACGAAATTCACACGTGGTTGGCGCTGAATAACGGCGCATCACTGGAAGTACAAATCGCTCACGGAAGAGAGCTTAAGAATAAGTCGTCAAAAAAGTTGTTCCGTTCTTGGTCGGTTCATCGGATAGGGAAAATATGAGAGTTAAAGAAAATGAGATGCTGCAGTTGTGTATCTATTTAACACTCATTCATAAAATCACAAGATCTTCTCTTCACTCGTTTCTCGGAATAGAATTTAATTTCGAGAACGCGAATTCCGTCAGCGTTCATCGCATTAATGAGGAGTGGATAAAAATCCTTATTAATGCGAGGAATATTTTTGCAGGTCGATTATCTTTTACTATCTTTTTACAAACTATATAGATAGATTCTTAATATCAAATCCAGCAACTGTATGTATTAAGACTTTAATAGCATTCCATGTGACGTTCATCTCAGTTTTTTTGTACGATTACATTAATGAGAATTCATTATTCAAAATATAATTTTCGACAAAATTTTACAAAATAAATTAAAGAGAGAGATATATATAGAGAGATATATATAATGTTAAGTCCTAATTTATGTATATTATAGATTTTTTAATATTTGCAAAATTTAATACAAAAAAATACATTGAGATATCAATAAGAGATATATTAAAATACCACTTCGTTCATTTATAATTTCTGATATATTACATTTGTACATTTACACACGTATTGCTATTTTATAATACAATATATAACATAAACTGTAATAATATAATAATACTAATAATAAGTGTATATTTTGTATTACTCAAATATATTATATATATATTATACATACAATATTATATATATATAGATATAAATATATTATCAGAGTTTAATTCAAATTGCTTTTATATCACACAATTATTGAACATTACAGATATGAAATTTGTATATTTCAATAGATACAAACTTGCATATATAAGAGATTATATGACAAACGATACGCTTTTTTAGTCTTATTTCTCGATATACATTTTTTTAAGTGTAGGCACATATATATATATTCTAAATCTGAAACTCGCAATCACAAAAGTTCATTTTTATTGAAGAAAGATTAACAATGCATAAGGATATCTTTTTGCTGTCAGCTGTTCTCATTCGTCATCTAAAATTTATGTTTACAACTGTAACTCTCTGAAAACATATATAAATGTAATACATTTATACGTATATTTTATAACCGGTAGGAAAATAGAGAACTACTCATTTAGTAAATTGAAGCAGAAGCAAAATTTTAACGTTTGCAACAGTGTCAGTCATATTTTAGAGCATGCACAATCGTGTATATATACATATATAAACTTATACACATACAAAATATGATAAAAAATACACGTCAGCTGAAAACGAACCTCGGTATCGGTCGTTCGATTTCAGCTGATGTATTTCGTTAAATTAAAAAACTCAAAGCTTATTCCCATAATTATGTGTAAATAATACAAAATAAGATTGCACTTGTGTGACTATAGCAGCATCGTTGGTGACGTTAGGTCTGCCCCATTTTGGCCAAGTGTAAAATACTTAATACCTCCCAAATGAGAAAATACAGAGCTCAATCCCATTGAGCCACGGCATGTTGTTCTCTCTTATTGCACCTGCCACTGAAATGGATACATCAAGCTCTATGAAGCTCTTATTCAAACGCATATTTTAAACGACGAAACTGCACAATTATCCATTCTTACTCGTAGCGTAGGCTGCGTGCCGCTGGCGGCGGCTTCCTGTTCTCGCTTCTCGAGTTCCAACGCCCGTCGCTGTTGCCTCTTGACAGACTCTATATCCTTTATGCCCCGTTGCTGTTGCTCGGCTATCCTCTTCTCAGCTGCCTCCGCCTGTTTTCTACGTATTGTTTCCTGAACGGGCAAGAGAGCAACGTGTGTAAAAAAAAAATGGAGCGACAGAAAAGCGGAGACACGGGGAAATAATTATCGAGTGACAGACAACCAGGATTCGTCTCGGGGAGAGACGGAAGCTGGGAAAGGAAGTGTCCGTCGTTCGCCAAGCGTGTCACGACGGTTTAATGATTTTTTTATTGCACGGGCGGAGGAGATTAATATTTACGTGCGCGTTTATAACCTACGCGGGGAGACGCACCCGATCGGGAGTGAGATCCTCGTACGACGACGATCCCTTGTAACAGGAGCCGCAACAGTTACCCATGCTGAATCGTTATCCGTGTGAAACGTGCGCGATCGTTTCGCTGGAAACGTCGTCGTTAAATTGGATCAACGACGGGCGGCGTGCGTATGACAGGTCCGAGCAATGGCTGTCGTCAACAGTCGCCGACGGCGGCGACGGCCATATGTATGTGCAGGATCGTCACCGGGACCGGGATCGCCCGGCACCACCCGGCATCCGCGAACGAATAAATAACAAAGTTGTACGGCTCGATAAGAAATCGCTCGCGATGATCTGCAGCAAAGAAAGAAAGAATCCCCGTTCCTGACAAAATAAAAATGCCACGAAAATAATGTGTTTCCGTATTTATTTATATTTATATAGTTCTTTTACAATAATTTGTAACGAGAAAAAAGACCATACATTCTTCATGCGCCATACCTTCTTTTTAATATAAAATAAATAAAGTAGAAATGCGCGAAAAAAATTGTTCATATATGTAATTGTGTGTATAAATTTAAGTATGTCCATATACGTTTTATTTTCTTTTATAATCTCTGTTTGTATATACAAGAAAAATAACAAGGAGAATAAAAAAATAATTTTATATACATATAATTACATATAAAAATTTTTTCCCTGGTTTGTAAATGTTTTGTAAAAAAATTTGTTTCTTGCCTATTACACATTGCCTTAATTTTATGATCATTTTAATTATATATAATATTTGAATTGCTCGGACCATCGGTACTTGATCACGTCAAAATGTTCTCCAATTAATTCTGATATGAAAATTTATCTATATTTACGGTTATAATTTCGTGATAATAATTCGTCGATGATACGGAACAATTATATACCGCGCGATAAGTCTTATCAAACTACTCGCTGTCTTCGGCTTATCAGAAGCGGCAAGTGGCACCCATTCGCAGCTTTTACGCAATATATATCAAGAGACACGGTGTCTCGCGTCAAGTACGAGCGAAGCGAGACCGCACCGTGACTCTTTTACGCGAACGCACGAGTTGCGAGTATCCGAGATAGAATAACGCGCGGACGCTTGATGCAATCTATCTCGGATATACGTTTCAAGAACATCAAGCAAAGCGGGAAAACGAGAGGATCCGATTATTTCGCCGGCAATTATGAGGAACGCGAGTTTGAATTGATGCTCGTATAGAGTGTCCCCTTCGTTCGCCGAGCGACGTTAATGTCCGCTCTGAAAACTCTGCCTCGCGGTCTCCGACCGATAGCTCCGACAGCGAGCAAATTGGATTTTCTCGTTACTTGTATATTAGCGCTATTATAGCGTCTATTCTGCTCTACGGGCGAATCGAGTTTCGCGTGTGCCCTTCGCGGCCGACTTTCGAAAGTGCGCTCGCACTCCCGCCAACGTGTCAATTTGCTCGCGAACCGACTGGATTTTGCTACCACTGACCGTAAAACTGATTCAATTTCCTACAGTGTAAAATTACGTTTAAAATAAAATTGTGATTCTCTGCAGAATTTGACCCGAAAAAAAAAAAAAAAAAACAGGAAATTTCCAGAAGATTTGATAATCGTTGCATTAAAATTAACGCTCTAACAATACTGTCTGTATTTCCATCATTTTTCAGTATATTTATCTTCGAATATTAAAAGATCTAAAATATACATGCAATAATAATGTACACATGTTAAGTAAAATTAAAAAATATATACGTATATTATAAACAATATGTTTAAAATATTCACAAAGAATGTCATTAAATTCTCTACAACATACCTTGATAACGTAAGCATTGTTCGATAATAAAAAAAAAGATAAAATCTGAAATAGGTCTAAAATGATTAATATTTTAATTTAAATTTTGATCAACACACACGCGCTTTCAAACGTCTTTCTTGTTCGAGAAGTCTTTTTTAAATCTCTCTACTAATTTTGAAGATACAATTATACGTTTGCATTCTTATGACAGAACGCCTTTTAACGAGCTGAGGTGAACGAACGGAAGGAAGCCTCAATGTATACATCGGCTTTCCGCTATTCACGGCGATACGTATGTCTTCTCTTATTAATGTCGGCACAGCTGGCGAACATCGCGGCGCGGCCGACAGAATTGGGAAAATTAATTGTCGTCTTCCAGGGCGCGCGCTCCATCTCTTCGCCGGCGGAAAAGGGATATCGGGCAACGTAACAACGTTACACACGTTGTTTGCACCCGCGATTAATCAACGTTCCCGACCGCACTCCGATATCAAGACCCCCGGGGAATCCAATTCGTTCGGTCGTTCCGCGCCCACTTGGGACTTCTCTTCGCCTCGCAAAAAAAAAAAAAAAAATTTTCCCGTTCGTTACTTGTTGAGCACCAATGCGAAAACTTCGTTGCCGAAAGCTTCGAGTTCGAGAAGCTCTCTTGAAGACTCTCGAGACGCATCTACGAATATCAGCTCTCCCCTACCCTCGCCGGAATATTGCAACGATAAACCACACCCGGGAATGCATTTCCGCTCCGCTTCGAAGCCCGAAATCGACGAAATATTCTTTTTTTCTTCGTGCATCGACGGAGGTTTATAATTTGCTGTGAGATGACATCGATAATATAAAGTGTAGCATAAAATAATTATTAAATAATTATGTTGTAAAAGAATTTTATCAATAAAAAAAATAAATGTTACTAAATCATAATAAATTTTAATAACAATTTTAATAACTGGATAACAGTGTAAAGTAACAATCAATAAAGATATTTTTTAATCTTATTTAATCATATTACTTAATATTTTATCAATATCATTACATGATCATGAAAATTAAAATTCTACTGTGGCCCAGAGTAAAACGTGCGAAATTCGCAGTCAGTGTTAAGGAATATTTTTTTAGCACCGGCATTTATTAGCATCGTGAATCGTGATTCGTGGTTAAATAACTATCGGGAAGTTTTTATGCATTCATACAAAACTGGAACGACTTTCCTCGTCGACCCGAGCACGTGCCTAAGGTCGGATAATGAGAAACAAGAAACAAGCGGAGAAAGAGGAGGGAGAGACGGAGAGATGAGGAGATTATGCTCTTGGCAATGGCGCGCAATTATAGAACACGCGGCAAACTTTCGCAATATCTGTACCAAACTTTCATTGCTTAATACAGACTGCATTCTAAGGCGTGAGTGGCTTTTTAACCTTAGTTCGCCCGTTACTCTCTTCTTTCGCATATATATTAGCCATTCTGGATGCCATCTCTCAGACCTTCATTAAACACGAATGCATCTACCAGCGTAGCTTTAATCAATGACTTGCTACTAATAATAAGAGAATTTCCACTTGCTTCTTCATTTTATATTCTATATTCTTCATTTTGTCCGTGTCCCTATTGTAAATAAGAAAATTTTAATAAGACCTGTATAATTATATTATACGTACAGGTCTTATTAGTTCATATTATATAATTATAATATGAACTAATTAAGTTAATCGCAATAATGTAAATATATAATGTATTTCCTGTCTGCAAAAAACTGCAAATTAATTTTTCTCTAATATACGCATTTGCGTTTGTTTGATAATTAATAACTTTTCATCGATTTCACGCTTTAAATTAGTATACATGTACACAAAACATACAATTATATACATTAAGAATAAAAAAAAATAATTTTTAAATATGAAAAATTAATCTCTCCCAACGGGCAACGTTGCGAAGTACGACGCTGAAGAGTAAGTGACGCGCTCGCAACCGCTGTGTATATCGCGCTATACATAGTTCGCCAACTCGCCGCTAGGCTCCGCAGGCATGGATCCGTTACTCGTGTTTAAAATGCAACATCGACGGAGATAAATTAGAGGCCGTCGCGACTGAAAGCATACTTACCTGGCGCAGAGGTTACCGTGATCATGAAGGCGGTTCCTCCAGGGCGAGGCTCTTCCATTGCACCACGGTTGAGCTGACCCTTGCGAATATCCCTAATGTGGATATCTCGGGCGTACAATTTTTGATAGTCGGGACTGCGTTCGCGCTATCCCGGCGATAATAGAATGCAAACAGAAATAATTCTTTAGGGACAATATTGTCACAAGTGAGGCAAAATAATCGGAGAAAAAAATATTTCTCCTAAATCTTGGTAAAAGACTTGGGCTACGGTCAACGTGATGCTACAAATGCTTCGAAGCATTCCTCTTCTCTTTTCTTTCAATGAAGAAAGAAGGAGAAGAAGAACGCTCCAAAGCATTTGTAGCGTCACGTTGACCGTAGCCTTAGACACATAAGAGAGAATTTTCCTCTACTTCTATAGTTCTATAGAAGAAAGTTGTGATTTTTATTAAAGCTATGTCAACCTCTTTTATTCTCGCATGTTTCTGATACTTGAATATACTAGTATTAAAGTAATTTTGTATTCTCCTTTTTATATATCTTTAAATTTCTTTTACAGAATCAGGCTTTTTAATGCAAAAAATATGATAAATATAAAAAATAAATATATGTATATAAGTTTAAAAATAGAATATGATCAATATTTTTTCTCTTGCATATATATGTATAACATTATTATCGCGATAAAATAAATATATTTTAATAGTATTAGTGCCAATCATAGTGATTAAAATATATTTTATTAACTATGATTGTATTATTAAATATACTTTAAATATTTGTATATTATGTATCATATATATTATTTGTATTAAATTTTTTAATATGCGTTTCCATTTTGCAACATTCTTTGTCTAAATGAATACTAGTGAACGTGATGAAATTTACTCCCCAATTTTTCACATTTTTCGACAACAATAGTATTCATTCAAACTCCACATCATGAAATAACATCGATAAACGAACAACACGTCAGATATTATCGCGCTCGCACATGCGAGGTGTCTTTTTGAAATAGACCAAAGCAGCAGCTGATAGCGAATTCGATGTTTCTATAAACGTTAAAGATAAATAAGTTTCATCAGCGAGACCGATCTTTTTCGACATTATCGGTAAGAACAAACCGTTTTTCTATCGAGTGAACGCAGAATAAGACATACTGACGGTTCCGGGGGGGCCGTATACGTTATCGTGGTACGCGGTACGAATTGTTGCCCTTTAAATTCCATTAAAAGCTGCAGGCACTAAATCGTGGCGTCCCGTGAGAACAGACGAGGCATGCGCCCGGCCAGGTGCCGGCTGCTGCCGTTTCCCGTGGGAGGTGCGCCGAGAGTACGAAAAGCAAGGACGACGGGTCGGCGAAGGCGCAACGTAACGCGCGCCTAGTTACGCTCTTCTCGCGCTCGCGGGGTTGAAACTCGGCTCAGTTGGATTGCGACACCCTTCGCCGAAGGGTCGAGCGCGTGCAGAGTTTCGCTCGTGGTGGTGGTCCGCGAAAAATCCTACCTATGCGTGTCGCAGAGTGGCTCTCGTAGACGTTCCTTATTTTTCTTCTTTTAACATCCGCGAAAATAAATGTAACGCGGTAGCCGAAAATAATAATATTATTAAAATATTAAAACGTAGTTAATTAAA
This sequence comes from Temnothorax longispinosus, assembly GCF_030848805.1. Lineage (NCBI taxonomy): Eukaryota > Metazoa > Arthropoda > Insecta > Hymenoptera > Formicidae > Temnothorax > Temnothorax longispinosus. Next base: position 25,827,970 of record NC_092358.1, read on the forward strand.
CGTTTTAATTAATGCGGAAACATATATAAAAGAAACATTAAAGTTTCCTTACTGATTGAGAGACGACAATTATCTTGTATTTCTGTTAAGAGATTGTGTTAAAAAAAAAAATACGAAAAAGATTTCCTTTTAAACTATGCAAATGTAAAGTGCGCTCTCGCAAAATTGCGCAAATTAATGGTCAACTAATGTCAACACCGGAAACATTAAACTACGAACTGTGGTTTCAAGCATGAACTCCGCTAAAACTGAAGAGCTCTTCTCTCGGAAAGACTAGAAACCGATAAACTATTGAAACGCAAGGCCGGTAGATCGATATGCCGACGATCGATCGCGCGCGCGACGAGTCGCTGTAAAGTAACGTGCGTGAATCGTCATCGTCACGGCACGTGCGTGACGTTTCCACGACTATCGGCGGCACCAACAAACCCAAGGTCGTCGTGGTGGCCCGGCGGTGGCGGTGAGAGCAAGGTCGTCAGGGTCGCGGAATCGCGAGGAGAATGTGGAGGAAGGACGCGACCAGGCTGGCCAGGCTGATCGTCGTCGCCACGCTGATTTCCCTGACCGTTGACGGGACCGCCGCCGGCAGCTGCAGCTCCGCGAAGCTCTGCTGCCAGGGCAGGGATTCGGGCTGCGTGATTCAGAAGGAGTCGCCGAACGCGATTATCGAGAGTCCGCGCGACAAGCCGTGCTACTGCGACCACGCATGTCTCAAGCTCGCCGATTGCTGTGACGACTTCAAAGAGACCTGCGGCGGTATGTGCATCGGCGATTTTGCACGAAGGGCTTTGTGGGTGACGACGAGCGATATTGAAAAGAAGATGGACGACGTTGGACGATAATTAATCTATTATGAAAAAAATATTATTTTAGCGTAGACTATTATTTTCTTTTTTAAACCGATTTGAAAATGACCGAATATTTTTTCATTTTCTTTTTATAAGCATTCGGTCAGAAACTCATTTTTAGCTTGATTTAATTTTCCATGTTCATTTGAAATAAAAATTGACACGTTGTATTTTTTTCCGCAAAAAGTAGAATCGTAAATGTCATAAATTTTTTTTCATAATCGTTAATTGCGAGTAGGAGAAAATTTTATAATAAATGTTATTGCTATTTTTAACATGAGATATTTATTGCTGGTGTAACTATATATATAATATAACTATAATAAACATTTCTATAATTAGAATCAAATCAGTCAATTACGAAATAAATATAGTACAAAGATAATTATTTCAAATAGAACCTGGTAAAATTAAAGTGTGAAATAAGAGATGTACATCAATTAATCAAACTTGGGAACGTCGAAGATATAATCCATTCTTAAAAGAAAATCGCACGGAGTATTGATTAATTAATAGACGACGCGACGGACGGTCCGCCTCTTCTTATTCACGCTAAGCACACGCTTAAATACACACATATATACGCACACTCAACATGTCTCAGATTTTGTAGGATTACTGGATTAAGGACGTGTTCTATAAGTAACGTACTTGCTTTAGTATCTTAGGACACAGTTCGTCATCCGGACGAACTGTGTGTCTCCTTGGAGTAATTGACTTAAGGCTGATTTATGCTGGCCATATGAGAAGAATAATCGACTGTGATTGATCAATTTCTTAAGGCTTACGGCTTAAATCAACGGTTACGGCTTGCATAAACCAGCCTTTACTCTGTCAGCTGTAAAGTTTTTAATATTAGCAATTGCGTCATCAAAGGAGAATTTTATTGAAAAATTTTTTGCGCGCGAAAGCTTTTTGTCAGGACAGGGTCCATTATTTTTCATTCTTCACATCGACGTATCAACAGCGTGCGATATGTGATTCGTTTTTCTCTACGATGCCCTTAAAACCAATATCCACTTCCAATTTCGATCAAAGCAACCACACATGACCGCTCAAAAAAATGCTGATGCTGCATTCCATCAGTATCAACGCAATGCTGTTTCGCGAGAATTTAATCAAATATCGAACAATTATCAATCTGACATGATATATTGATATATTGCATTTAATAGAAACCGACGTGCTCTCGACGATCAAAACGCTTCGAATGATTGCGTCGTGTATTCGGTGTATCATCAAACACTGATTAATCTTTCAGTATATAATGTCTCAAAATATATATAACAAAAAAAATTTATTAATAAAATTAAATTTTATCGTAGAAGTTATTTGTTCATTAATTTTTTAATATCAGATAGTAGCTGAATAAAAAAAAAACAAATTTAGGTAATTAAAAGGATATATGCACAGTGCTCTGTGCGTGTATATGTGAATGAGGAAATGGTCTGTAGGGAACCATCTCACGCAAAGATCGGAAGACTTATTGCCGCTATGTTGCCTAAGTAAAGATGATAACGCCGACCGAGAGATCAGCTTTACCAAAGCATAAAAGTAAAGAGTAATCTTCGTAAATGTACTTCGCAATTTATAGACTGAATCCCCCTGTTCATATTCCACAGATTTATGGCATAATGTGAAGATAATGATATTATCAAGTTTTCCGGAAACTTTTGCGAAAACGCGGTCGCTAATGTTTTCAACTGTACAGATTCGAATTTCTTTGCATTAAACATTAGAATATAGCTGAAGAAGAATAAGTTTAACTCTTTTACAAATTCAATGATATTTTATTATTTAATCGCTGTTATATCATAGCGTCACTATAACAACAAATACTGTCGAGGTTTATATTTTATAATATATATCACATTTTTACTGCCCGCATTTACATAATAGATGGTCGAGTTAATTCTACGGTGCACAGTTGTTCGAAATTTTATGGCTCGCCGAACGACGCGCCTGTTAATAGCAAAGGGATTAATGTTATTCGATTCACATTTCCGTTCGTTTAACGTGGCTCCTGTTTTACCGGTTTAATTATCAGATAATCGACAGGCATACGATTAAATTGTTCGTTAAACAATGGTAACGACGTCAAATACAATCCACGTTTATGCGCCTATTGTTTGCTGCAGATCAATTATAAAGGGTGAAATGTCTCTCGCAAAGTATAGACGCGCGCGAGAGCGCCCGCCGAAGATGGCGGTGATTTTATCGCGTCCGACTGCACTTTCATCTCGTCGCGTCGGAATGTTCATCTTTAATGCCCTAATTTCTGCGATTTGTGAAGCTGCGACGAATTCAGCATTTGCCGAAGCTAAAGCTGCACCGAAACGCGATTATTTACGCTTGCCGGCCGAAGAGAAGTGCCGCTCCTTTCCGAGTTGAAGATGTAACGCGGCAGTAGCTGCGGCTGAAACCGCTTCACGAGTGACGCAAAGCCGTCCGTTTGGAAGCGGGATAATCCCATCCCCCGTCGTAGGCTCGAATCGAAACGAGACGCGAATTTACATATATTTTGTAACGGGATCGTGACGAGAGAATCGTGAGAGACGTACTTACACTGCAGCCGATTTCCGTTCCTGGCATCCACGCCTAATGAAATGTAAAGATTGCGCCCTTGCGAAAGAAATACCCGAGCGTCCGCGATCTGTTCTCGACGCGAATTTATAACATCAGCCTCCTTATCATTTTTTAACGCGTCAAGAAAAGATGGTACCAAAACTCATTCTACAAAAGCAGCGCGAAATATTTTAGGCGTAATAAACCAGGGGAGAGGCTGGGAAACGAAAAATGATCATGCTAAACGTTTCACCTTGGTTAATGATACTTCGACAGTAACTTTGCGAATTTGTCTTCCGAGATAACGCGGGGAGAAAGTCGAATGCACATAAAATATTTTCTTCGCGTAAAGAGCGCATATAAGTTCTGGTGACTGGACATACCACATGTGACATATTTTCTTATATTGATCGTTACAGACCAGTGACGGTGCATTATTTTCCCCATATTGCTGAGTGAATCTCCAATATCGCGTATGTCATTCGACCATTCGCATTCGCCGGACCGGCGCGGCGGGCGTATACGAAATAATTCAGTTCGAACGTACAATCGATCGACGACTATATAGGTTCCGGTAGCGATTGTGCTCGACAGGAACTATAAACACCGTAGGTATAACCATAAAAGAAGCGATAAACAAGTAGTTATACATCTGCACCGCAGTTCTCACCACTACCCGGCAGCCTAATGCAAAATGTAGCTTGAATTTTATCCCGCAGCTGCGGCTGAAGCCGTGACCGGTCCGTCGCCTATGAAATATTCCTCCCATATTTTGTGACTGTGTTTCGTCCGACCAATAAATCTTTAAATTATCGCTGATTGGAAAACGAGGAATGAGATCGTTACACGCGAAAATTGAAAATGCTAATAATTATATTAATGTATCAATATGTGCGTGCGAGAAGTACAAATTGTTGCGATTACAATAATTACATTAATAGGGTATAACGTACGTCATTTAATTATACGCCATTTGCGATAAAATGCGAGTATAAAATTATACGAAGTATTTAATTTAATTTTATTAATTCGCGTGACGTGCCATTTTCATATTCTTATTATGCGCCCTATTTCACTCAGCTTTGATACATTTCAGTCTTTCCAATGTGAACTTCTTCTCTTTATTTTAAAGATGAAGGAGCAAAGTGTCGTTTATATAAATACTTTTCTCTAATTGGTTTTTCAACTTGTGTAATAAGACATCTTGCGTAATGAAACATCTAGTACGAAAGAAACATCCTAGAAGTGTGGAATAAATTGTATTGTCTAACACAGAAAACAAGATATCTCTCGGTTAATTGCCAGACTCTCTCGCTTTCACGCTCAACGTAGCCGTTAAAATTTCGGCGCGCAAAATAATTACTGCTCGATATTTTATTTAAAACGTCGTTTAATTAACGCCGTTGACGTCGATCGTTCCATTTTTTTTTAAATGTCGCGATACTTGTTCTCTCAATGCATCTCGCGCAAAATGGAGCAGCAGCGCGTTAAATGAATTTCCACCCTTCGCGTTCTACGCGCTCCTTAATGGACAGGAACATCGGTGATTTCCGATGCGTTTATCGCATTTTTACTCATCTCAAATTGTCTCTTCATTCTCCTGGCGATACAGCAAAGTAACAAGGCGAAATGCGTTTCAGAGGGACGCTCGTAAATCGCCATTTCTGCGAGTTGTCTTTTACGTGGAGCGTGAAATATCGGGAAAAGTAACGCGCTTGAGATCCTTTCTGTGCATGTCTCGTACTCTAGCTCTAACATTTTATCGTGGAAAATTATGTATCCTAATTAAAAAATATTACAGTCGCGTTGTCAGTGTTAGGTAAAAATGGAAGGTGAAGGACCAAAATGATAGGAGATCGAAGAACTTCCCGTTATCGATTTGTCGATTGGGTTTTACCAGCGCGGCACTTTCGGGACAATTTTATCGTTGGTCTGCGAGAAACGACCTGCAGACGGTCAAATCTTAACGTCGCGTTCATTCCCTCCTTACAGTGGTCGACTGCGCGGTGAGCGAATGGAGCCCGTGGACCCTATGCGATAACGGATGCGGAAGTGGTACTCAAAGGCGCAGCCGGGTGATCGAGATCTCGGAAAAGAACGGCGGAAAGCACTGTCCGCGTCTGGATCAGGTCAGGACGTGCCGCAGCTTCCAGACATGCCACGCCGGGATTCGCTCGCAGCCGCACGCTAAAAGTGAGCGTCGATCGATCTCAGAGATAAGTTGGGAGATAGTCGCATTTTACCTTAAGCGAAATATTTTCATACGAGGAATTCATTACTTAGACCCGTTCAATTTAATTAATCGGACAAGGTCACACTTATTCTCTCTCTCACACACACACGCACACACACACACACATTTAAATGATCATTAAAAGGCATAATCAGACAACAATTTTTCTTGCAATAATTATTACTCGCGATAATTATCGCGTGATTATAATTAGGATTAAATTGCATCTTATATATAAGAGAAGATTGACGTAAAAGAAGAAATATTATTCTTTTTATATTTTTCCTTGCGTTTTTCCTAGTTTCTCTGAAAACGTAATGGTCCGATATTTCCCAAGCGTTCTCCGAACTAGAGAGTAAGGAACCGGATTATCTTCGGATGTATCTACCGCGATGCGAAATTCTTGACGTCTGTCTGCCATTGCTTGATCCTATACGATTTCCTTTCATTTGCCGCAGGTGTGACGCTTCTTGCGCTTTTTCCGGGCGACGGCAACAGTACAGATGTAAGGATCAAGGATAGGATCGTCGATAAGAGGTAGGTCAAGCCCCCGCGCTTAGTCTTCGTGCGAAATGCGATTTGCCGCACATGTTCCCAATTCGCGCTACGGAAACAACGACTTTTCCGTTTTCTCGATTGAGCCAGCAGGAAAATAGATGAAACAAGGACAGATCCGAGGAAAAATTAAAGCGCAAAATTGTTTCGCGTGATAAATGTCGCTAGAATCTGCACGGAGAAAAAAATACTTAGAAATTTATTTGTGGAATATAAAGTTTATTTCACAGAAATAAACCCTACAAATACATTTTCAAGTATTTTATTTCTCAGTACGTCGTTTATCGATATAGAGAGTTTATCTTTTTAGTCCTTGAGCTCACTCAGACAACTATTCAATTAGATAAATGACACGGTGCGATAGACTTCCATATATCATTTGCTGCAGAATACGATGTCCGTTAATGTGTTTAACGTGTAACACATTTTCCCTTATTTCACGCCGTCATATTGCGCCGTCGAATGGCACAATTAATAATCTTCAATCGCGTTTTGTATGCATTATTAATGGCGCACGAGCGTTCGCGCGTAACTGATGAGTTGACGTCCTTAATTTTCAAAGTTCGTTACCCCGAACGCGCGATCAAGCATCACGATTCAATTCCATTAAAAGCTTTCTCCGCTTAGTGAGGGATACCTCCCGGGGGATATATTTTTAATCCCCACGCGCCGCTGTAACTAAGACAGAATCGCCGATGTGTCGAGGATCTAATTTGACACGTGCTCCGACCTGTTACAAAACACAGCAAACATCGCGTCACAGTATCGAGACTCCCCTGTGACGTTGTGTCGAGCGAGTAAAGCAAGCTACAAGGCCGACAGCAACGGAACCCTTTGGGTCCTCCTTCCGTCATATATAGTGTTATAGTACAGTGGCTAACGAGAAAACATGCCGCGGAACGTGCGCGTTTTATTCCAGGCTTTACGATATTTAAACGTATAAAAACCGATATTACACACGTTTCAGAGGCAGCTGCGTTGCTTTCACCGTTTTGCGGATCTCGCGGGGTTGCAGCAAGATTTCAAATTTGCTCTCGGAAGGTTCGTATAAGTAATAGTACGCTCGTGTCGCAAAAGCCGATCTTAATCTTAATTGGAAATAGGAGTTTTATTTAACGGGACGCTATTTTCATTATCGAGGTCGAAGATCCAAATACGAAGAATATGCTGAATGCTTTAGATATCGTGACCTTCCTCTTCCTCTTCCTTTGAATTTCTTACAGTAGTTAAAATTAGTTCCTTTCTTTAATGAAGGTTGAGGAAGAATTTTCTATTCGACGTATATTTTCAATTCTCTATTAATTCTCAGATTTTTCTTACCGATTTATAAATTAAAACCATTTGTATTGTATTGCTGTTATTTGTTAGCACATTTAAATCTTAAATTGTGATATTTTTAATATCATAAAATTTTAAGTAATTGACTTCTCGGAACATTGAATAAATCAGAAACTTTGAGCTACATCTTCATGTTAAGAATGAATATCAGATGCTTAGTGAAACACTGCGGAGCTTATAAAAACAGAGTATATTGCAACGAGGAGGTGGAAAAACAACGGCGGATGCTCCGCATACCAGCCATTCTTTTCCGCGGTTAAGTCCTTGCCCCGCGCGTTTAAGTTTTTTGTAACCATAATGCTTCGACGAGACAATAGACTTGTCTTCTTGCGAAAAACGGTTCGCATCTCCGTGGCGGTATGTAAAACTCGGGATTACGCTTCGAGCGAAAAATTATCGCTCCGCGAAAGTCTTCTCTCTTAGCCGTCTGACGTTATATGATAAAAGCAAAATTCCTTAGCCCGCGTGCCCGGCGAGTTTCGAACTTGCAATATTAATTTTAACTTTTTGATATTCACATTTACATCGCGCGAAACACGAAACTCGAGAAATCGCGCGTTTATACGTTAATAAATATGTATGTTGTTTAAAAAAAGGCACTCAAATCCTCTAAAAAAGTTGTTGTCATTAAAGCTTTCATTACGTGCGACCAAGATATAATTTCAAATATTGAAGAATATAATATTACAACTTTCCATAACTGTTGAATATTTTACCAATGTAACTTAATAACGTAAAAAGTGGCGGTAAATACTCTGTTAGTCTTATGATAGTATAATTACTCATATATTTATTTTGCCATCTCCGATAAAGGAACGGGGGGGATCTTTTACTTATAGAACCGTGTAATAAGACGACGCTTTTAACGGAATCTAAACTCCTCAAATTCTGAATACGAAATTCGCATAATGATGAAATTCGCGCCGCCAACGTGGAAATGAAGCGACTCGATCTAGTCTCAATTAACGTGCACCATGGTTGCGCGACGTAACGTCATGTAAATTAGAGCGTAGCTCCCGCGATTCCCGGCTGCTCTACGACGGCTGTTATCGCGAAGGAATCGACCGGATGTAGTGGATGCGGTAGTGGAGATAACGGTTGTTTCCTACCGGCGACATATCTAAAGCAGATAAGCCACGAAACGCGGAAATCTGCGGACGAAAAGCAAGTTATTTTGACGATGGCTTACTTATTATCTCCTTAAATTAGCTATTTTGTTTTCCACAGCTTGTGCATTTTGGTTTAACCATTTTGCCTTTCTTATTGTAATTAAGAGAAAACAAACCAAATTGCTTTGATATTTTTCATATTTCTATTGCATTAAAAAAAATCAACTATATTAAAAGAAGAATATTTAATTGCCGAATAAACACATAACAGAATCGTTAACTTTAATTAAACCTTTTTAGGATTATGCTATATTATTAAAAAAAGATTAAGAGTCAGGGATTAAACTAAGAACGTACGTTAAGAGTTTAAAGAGATAAAATCAATTTGTCATATCGAGCGTATATAATTAAAATTACATGCCGTCGACCGGAAAGCAAAAACGGTGAGCGATTAAAATCACCGCAGGTTCGCGGATTTGCGTGGAGCGCCCCGGTAACGAGAGTCTGGACAAATACGTGGGCATCGGCAGGTGGAAGCTATCGACCGATATTGCCGGTAGCGGCAATCGGCGCGGCCGATCGACCAATTCGACCTGCCACGGAAAATGGATCGGCGATTCGCGGCTGGTGGATTGTCACGATCCGCGATGCGTCCAATCGAGCCAGGCGTCCCCGTACACCTCGCAACTGTTCCGAGGCCGACGTCGCAGGGGCGCGAGCAGCAATCCCGTCGTCAGCAATACGGATAGAGTCGTGAGAAGACGAAGAAGAGGCAGACGACGGATGAGAAGTAGAAGAAGAAGACGCGCCGTCGCTGTCGCGGAACGGTGAACGTTCTCCGGAGCTCTGTCACAGCTCCCGCGAGTGTCATCGGTGTTAGAATCCCTTCCTTTCTCTCTCTCTCTCTCTCCTTTTCTTCATCTATCATTATGTAGGGATATATCGTAAGACGTCGACGACATTTCAGGATTCTTTGAAAAAATCGATTTTTCCGTAGCAAAAATATTGAGGCACCACCGGTTTAAAATGATAAATTAATTTAAGGGGCCAACACTTCGTAAATTAAACTTCAAATTGCTACAGGTAGCAATCAGAGAAAGCTTGCTTTTATTTAAGTTCAAGTGTACTTTAACAGGATTTTAATTTGAGACTATTTGATTACCGAAGGATTTAATTTTAAGAATAAGAAAAATGGTGTCCAATTAAGTTCTTACTGAAGAAAAATCGACTCTGGGTTAGTCAAAGAATCCATTCTTAAAGTACATATAGACTCTATGTATTACGATATATCCTGTATACTTGATCTAATATTAGGGGAGACTGGGGCTGGTTGTTACAGAGGTAAAATGATACAGCTATAAAAAGTAGGTTCATAAAACCGTCTAAGAAAGCTAGATAGCGATAAACGTATTTTAAAACTAAATAATCATACATTTCACAATCGTTAGCATTTCTTAGACGGGTTCATGAACTTTATACATTTTACCCGTGTAACAACCAGCCCCAGTCTCCCTTACTGCTCAACGGTTTCGTTATCTTTTATATTTAATTCTCTTTTGCATCGTTTACGTTTACGCTAATCGTTACGCTTCTTATTTATTTAGTTACCTTCGGAACTTTTTCTACGCTAAATTTTCTGGGAGGGCTAAAGCTAGAACGTGGAATAAAAACCTAGTCTAACTTCTTTCGCTCTTTTTTCCCCTTCTTTTATCTCGAGTGGACGTAGCAATCGTACGGACCCATTGCCTAGATTATCCCGATAATTATCATATTGATTTTATCATTAGCGCAAGCTTGCGAAACGTCCTTCGGGAGAGGAGTAAATATCTTACTGATTCCCTTTGGTGAGAATCGCGATAATCAATATCAGCGATGTTAGAATTATGACTTACGCACAGAGATTGTGAATTAATAAATTGTTGGGCGGCGACGCTCGGGGAGATAATGTCGCAGGAACGAGTGTTGATGATACCCATGTTGCGTTAATTTATTATTTTTCTTCATCATTTCCTTCCCTTCAGATTTCATCCAATCTAATATATTGTACGCGTTTGTCGGATAGAAATAAAATATATATATATTCGTAGCGAGCGGATAAAAAGAATTTTATCATTATTATAATCATAAATAATTGTATTTTATTAATAACACGTGACTATCATAATATCTTCCATATAAGACAGAGGATTTATAAGATCAGAGATATTCTGCCTCGTATATAAATTTCATTAGTTACTTTGTTCTGCCTATTATATAAAGATTCTATGTATTAAATATAAAATATATTGAAACTGTCATTTATTTATAACTCGGAAACGTTCCGGCGTTGAAAGAAATGATATTTTTCTCAGTTTAGATTCCAGCGTTCATAACTTCGTAATAACGTTCCTTCTCTTTACGATGCCCGATATATCTTGAAAATAATTTTTGATGTCCCTAAGTATATATATATTATCCAACTTCTTACACATATCGTATGATATAATAATTAATAAAATTTCCGTACAATCCCAGTTTAGTATTTTTAGTATTTGCGGCTGTAAGTGCGTGGAATCATTTCTCTTCACGAGAAACATATCGGCGTGACGAGAGGGTAGAGGCTCTCGAGTGAAACGAACAAAATGTAAAAGCACAGTCAATAAAGAGCACTTGCACATATCTGGATTATGGCGTAATTGAATTCAAAACAAAATTCCTTTTCTTCCCTATATCCGACCTTACGGTTTTAATGCAAAATTAAAAGAATTTTTGTTGAATTCTTAGTAAAGTATGTTATTATCAATTATATGTATAGAGATCGATTGGAATGGTTCATTAACACTAGAAACTCATTCATTATTTAAACGGATTAAATTACGTTACATTGAACGGCTGCATGTCAATAATCGTTATAATCACCATATGTCGCAGATTATCGTTCGCATTGTATACATAAGTAATAACGTTTGATATCAATATGTAAATAATTAGCCCATTGCGATTGATGTCATACTTTGAACGTTATATATTTCATTGACATGTATCACGAATCTGGAATGCGTTTAAATAAATATTTTATTTCTTAATATAATAAGTGTAACATTTATATATCAGAAAGGCTACGATTAGTTGTTGACAAAATAATACCGACCTATTTGCGGATTCGCGCGATCGTTGTCAGTTAATTTACTATCAATTTCCTCCAAAAACAGGAAAACCTAAACACACAAGATTCGGTTTAAGCGCGGTGTTTTCGTCGCTTATCCTTCCGGCTCGCGTACAGACTGTCCCGTATTTCATGGACGGATCCTGCGGTCACTCTCGATGGCGACGATCGTTTATCGTCGACGGACCGCCGTATCCTCTGTGTTTCTCCTATAAATGCCGGCATCAAGACGCCCGGTTACATAAAGACCCGCCGTTGTCTCTGAAGCAACGTCGCGATCCTTACTCTCGTTTTCGTTATCGAAGTTTACTGATTTCCGAAGCGCACGATCGCGTGATCGTCGATCTTGTCAAGTTAGTGCGTACACTTGTTGACCGTCAACATGGGGAGTAAGAAATCGGATATTCTGTACCTGTTCGATCGACCGGCGGAGCCGGTGTACGTGCCCAAGGGAGAGAACAAAGTCGCTTTCGATGTACCAGCTAACTACTTGGTAAGCCCGATCCTTGACGGTCTTATTGAGTATATCAATATTGAATTCCACGATATCAGTTTGATGCTGCACTGCAGTTTATAGAACTTGAAATCTCTCGATCGCATCTATTAAAATTAAACCTTAGATTGTAATACGCGACGTTTCGAGAACGTAAGATTTCGAATAAAGTTTCACAAAGTATATAAAAGACTCTTTCTTAAGTCTAATTCTCTTTGTTCTTGTTTCTCGAATGTAGGTTTTCTTAGAAACAGTCTGCAATATGAAAGTTATTTTTTTACGTAATGCAAAAGTCCATGAATGAAGAGAGATCAAAGGTCGAGAGCTTTGAACGAGGAAATACTATTGTTATGTTAATGATGATTCTATCGTATTTTTGCGCATAAACTTTTTTCAACAAATTTACAGCCTGGGGATCGGCAACAGAATGCTCCCGCTATTGTGAACCGTTTCGCCGATGATACCGCGTCGAAAATTTCAGTGAAGCAGATCAGTCTGCCTGATTTGAGCGTCCCTCTTCAACTCGGACGTCGAGAACCCTTCTCTCTTTTCATCCCTAAGCATCGCAAATTAGCCGCGCGGCTTATCGACATCTTCTTGGGTTCGTTTCCGATTTTATTCACAATATTATGTTTTACTCATATATTATATTTGCCGAATTAATTAATTAATGTTGAATTAATAAATTTCGCTTTAGTTTGCGAGTTAGTTTAAAAAGAGACATATATATTTGGCTCTTCAGCGTTAAATTTTTCTTTCATGAAAAGGTAGTTATAATTAATTAATTTCATTTTTCATTAATTAGATTAATTAAGAGCATCACACACATTATTGGCACATGAACTATTCTACTCACATCAACTTGATTTTAAACAATTCCTTTGCTGATCAGTTATAAATACGTGTTGTAGGTATGCGAACGTACGACGACTTTCTTTCGGTGTCGGTTTACTGTCGCGATCGCGTTAATTCCGAGATGTTCATCTACGCGCTCTCGGTGGCGATGCTGAATCGTCCCGATACCAAGAATCTACCGATACCACCGCTGTCAGAAATTTTCCCGGACAAGTACATCGACAGCGGGATATTTGCCAGAGCGAGGGAGGAAGCCAACGTTGTACCAGCTGGCTCCAGGGTACTTGTTCTCTGACGCATTAATTACCAACAGGCTCGTTACTCAATTATGCAGCTTAATTAGCTGGCTCATTCTTTGAGCGCGAGTCGAATGATGGGCAACGTAAATTATGTAAACGTGGTTGAGAGCTGTTTCCTATACAATTCGCCGTAATACAAAAGCTTAATGGAACGTTTAGTGTAACTTGACCGCAATTTATATATTTTAGATCGTGCTATTGAATTTGTATAGTATTCCAACAATTTTCAACGTTAACTGCCTTTTAACCGGAGAGTTAGATTGTAAATTGTTATAACACGTAAATTTGGGAAATAAGCTGATCCAACGAGAGCTTTATATTAATTTCCAACGCGAAAGTCCTCGTCGTTTTTACTCGTTTTATCGTCTCGTCATCCTCGCAATTCGTAGGTGCCTATCGAAATTCCGCGAGATTATACTGCGTCGGATCTTGACGAGGAACATCGCGTGGCTTATTGGAGGGAAGATATCGGGATCAATCTTCATCACTGGCACTGGCATCTGGTCTATCCGTTCGAGACCGACATCAGGATTGTTAACAAGGATCGGCGTGGCGAGCTATTCTACTATATGCACCATCAGATCCAAGCCAGGTAAGTGCACCAGCGAGCGTTCGTAAGTCGATAAGATTGGATACCCTATATTCTGCCGTGCGACGAGATCACGCGGGTGTTATAAGCGACCGGATCACATTTTGATCTCGATCGTTATTATCGCGCGGCAACTCGTCTCAATTCTGCATAGTATTCGAACAATGTTTGCTAACAAGCTCGGAAATGCATTTGCGCGCAGAACAACGAAGCAAAATTATTACGCAAATGCATTTCGGAAATAAATATAAATTTAAATGCCTATTGTAACACACTTATGAGAATACACTGGGAAAATGGGAACGATGCAAATGAAGAGGTATTACGAGGAATTATTTTTAAACTCGAAAGAGATCTCTTTAAAATTTGTAATCTGTAATAGTAGAAAAACCGACGTTCCGTTATTTTATTTTAATTAATAAAAACTATTATTATTCCCTACCTATTATTGTTAATTATTTAAAAACTATGCATTTATCAATAAATCTCTACTTGCTATATTGTATTTCCTACTTTCCAATATACATATAAGAGTCTTCGTCATCGATTTATGTCGAAATACCGCGGCGCACATCCGGATATGGCCTGGGGCGCTACCGATGGGAATTTCCGCGGTCCCTGTGTTATTATTCAGGTTTCGCTTGATTTCTCTTTACGCAGATACAATTGCGAGCGTCTGTGCAACCGATTGGGCCGAGTGAAGCGCTTCCACAATTGGCACGAGCCAATCCCGGAGGGTTATTTCTCCAAGTTAGATTCGTTGGTGGCCAGTCGCACTTGGCCCGCCCGCCCCGCCGGCGCCGTTCTCAAAGATATCAACCGTCCTGTGGATCAACTGAACTTCGACCTTCAGGACCTGGAGAGATGGCGCGATCGTATCTACGAGGCAATTCACACCGGCGCCTACATCAACCCCCGCGGCGAGAGGGTGCCTTTGACCGAGTTCGGCGGCGTGGACGTGCTTGGTAACATCATGGAGGCCAGCATCCTCTCACCTAACCAGAATGTATACGGGGACCTTCACAATCTCGGTCACGTTGCCATATCTTACTGCCACGATCCTGATCATCGCTACTTGGTAATGGGATATGCAATCGCTATTTATAATTGCCCCATCGATAAAATAAAATTTTCAAGAATTTTTATTAAAAATTTTTAATTTTTGACATTAAATAAACTTCCCTCTAATCGTGCGCGTTATACTAACCGTCACTCCCGTCTTGTTTTTAACACAAAGCGTCTTCGGTCGAAAAATAAAACGCACTTTCGAGCACGCCCCTATTTTCCATTTTTTTTTTAATTAATGCGAATAATGATGCTATATTGAAATGATGAAAGGAAATTTTTGTCATGCTCCTGTAGGAAACTTTTAGTATCATGGGAGAACCGGCTACCGCCATGAGAGATCCCATCTTCTACAGATTCCACGCTTTCACTGACGATGTGTTCATGGAGCACAAGAATACACTTCCCGAGTACAGCCTACAGCAGGTGGGTGTACACAGCTGTCTCGCTTCCACGATATATCATCGGTTCACCCTAGTATATAATGCCGCTAAGTACACGTACCATGTGGCCCAGAATTACGCGAAGCCACTCGACGATAAAAACGTCCGTTAAACCATTTAACCCAACGAGACCGCTGGAACGTGTCGGAATTTATCAGTCTTTTTGCCTGGATGCCGAGCAATATCGTTAAATGCTAAAACTCGACAAATGAGGCTTTAATTTTCCTCTATATTCGCGAGTAATACACAGGATTACTCGAGCTCTTTTACCGCAATCTCTTCGAGGAAATCTTTAAAATTCGACATTTTCTAAGTAGAAATTTAATCAATGTAATTTAATTAAGACATTTTAATCAAATCTCACTAATACAATTTAGTAGATCTCAACATTTTATTTAAATAGCTTAGTAATTAAATAGCCGTCCTAATGTTGGAATAAAACTCTTTTGGAATTTAAAAATCAGTTTCATGACTTCTTCACATTCTTAAATTTTTTCATTCTAAATTACCTCCCTTTTTAATGCGTTTCTTAATTAAGCTCCGGCTTGAATTTTTTAAAAGAAATTTTACAAGGAAAAATTTATCACCGAGTCTGACTGAAAGAAAATGATGGTATTTAATTGCCTTCTTTCGTTCGTTCACGGAATTTCAGTTAGACTTCCCCGGCGTAGAAATCACGGACATAGCAGTGCAGACTCCGAATCAGCCGGCGAATTTGATTTCGACCTTCTGGACCAAGAGCGATGTTGATCTATCCCGCGGTCTGGACTTTACGCCTCGCGGTCCAGTTCTCGCAAGATTCACCCATCTGAATCATGCCGACTTCACATACAGAATCGTCGCCAACAATCGTAACAACGCACCGGTACGAGGGACCGTTCGTATATTCATCGCGCCCAGGACGGACGAACGTGGATTGCCCTACGTCCTCAGGGACCAGAAGGAGCTCATGATCGAGATGGACAAGTTCACTGTATTACGTAAGTCGTCATTGTAATTTCAACACTAAAATTCCTATTTCCAGATTCAATGTGATTCTAAAGTAATATATTTAAAACAATAGCTTTTTGTTATGCTAACTCTAACGATTACAATGTTTTAGAAAATATAATTTATTTGTTGACACGTAAGAATCGAAAAAAGCAAGAAAAAAATGTAATTTCTGTTACTCTAATTCAAATTTACACGTACATATAATTCTTAAAATATATACGCATTTTTCGATTTTAAAAGGTAAAAGAACAATTACGTGGAAGAGGCGTTTTATAATATTTGTGTTGTATTTCACGAAATTTTCGTTCGCGCCCGCCTCCAGTGAAGCCGGGATCGAATACCATCGAGCGTAAATCAACGGAATCTTCGGTAACTATACCGTTCGAAAGAACGTTCCGCAATCTCGAAGAGAACAGGCCAATCGGCGGCGATAGCCTGGACCAGTTCAACTTCTGCGGGTGTGGCTGGCCGCAGCACATGCTGGTACCTAAGGGCAAGGAGGAGGGATTCCCGATGGACCTCTTCATCATGATATCCGATTACACCGGTGACGCGGTGAGTACTTTTTATACTTATCGGGCTCTCGCGGCGCTTAAGAGCTTACAATCTGCCAGGTGATGGAAACCTTCCTTCCCTCACACCTCTTGCCCCTCCCTTTTTTCCACTCTTTTAACGGCGACGTCCCGGTACACGAGAAGGCGTTCGCGTTACTCCGCTTCCGGACAAAAAAGCAAAAGGCAAGGGGAGAAGAAGGGGAGGGGAGAGAAAAAGAAAAGTAAAAGAGGACAACATGCTAAATTAATTGCTTTTTGCCATCTCGCGGCGACGCGTACAGGTGGAGCAGGACGAATCGGCCGGATGCAAGGACGCGGTGAGTTTCTGCGGCCTGCGGGACCGCAAGTATCCAGACGCGCGGCCGATGGGCTATCCGTTCGATCGTAGACCCCGCGCTGGCGTGGAGACCCTGGCCCAATTTCTGACCGGCAATATGGCAGTCGCGCAGATCAACGTCCGTCATACGGACACCGTGCAGCCGCGAGTGCGATCCGGAAGTATGAGCAACACCCTCACCTTCGCCTGATCCCGATGATTGACCGGCCGACCGAACGCGGATCGCTCGTACACCTCCGTCGAGAATTTCAGCTTCTCCTACCGCACATTTCCCAGTAACGATCCTGTAATATCCGTCGTAGAATCGCGACTGATTGCGTGGAAGCGCGACACGTTTCCCATCCTAATTCATATCCTCGGATGGCGAGCGTTAGAATGACGACGGTGGGACGGGGGCGGATAAAAAGCCGGAGGTAGGCGAAACGCTATTTCCATATCTCAATGACAAAAGATTATCCGAGGGACAAGAGAGAGAAAGAGAGAGAGAGAGATTTTTCGTGTTCAGGAATGCACAATCTTGTGCGCGTTTTAATCACCAAAATTCCCACATGATACCGCGAAATGGATTCTCGCTGGTTCTCTGATGGTTTTTCACCGGAATTGCGACTATCTTGTACAACTTATCTTCTTTAATCTTGAAATATTTTATAGATATTTTTGTACTCAAATATTTTCCCTCTCTTAGCCGCTTTATTTTAACAGCCGCTAATATAAATACATCTAGCGAGTTATCTATGTAAATGAATTGACATATATTGCTATTTTCATTTTAATTTTATAAATGTTTTGTTATGAAAAAGAGCTCTTGTGAGCCGCGCGTTTGAATATTCTCTTGAACGATCTTGTAGAAGCAGTTTTATTTACGATTTCATAATTTTGCGCATCCACGGGCAATGAGTACCGCTTAACAAATTGTATTTTTGCGTGAAAACGGGAACAAAGACGTGTCCCGAACGCTCAAGCGAAGCTTTTCCCGTCTTCTTTCTCTCGTTTTTCGCATTAAGGGAACTAGATTGTAGGAAGCAAATGTAAAAAGCAAAAAAAGATAAAAATAAAGTCTATGCAAATTAGACGCGCCCTTTTTTTTCACCCTTTTATCGTATTACGAGTGTTGAAAGCGAGCGACGATACACGTGAGAGAGCGTGAGAGAGCATCAGTCGGCGAAAAGAGTCTAAATGATTTAATTAAATTTTTCAAATTCTGATGCCGCGCGCAGCAAAACTTTTTTCATTAGTATTAAGTTTTACATAATTAATGCGAGTGATGTGTCCCTCGCAGCTTCTCATGTATTTTTAAAATATCAACTTGAAATATTTTTTAAATTACGTTTCTATCAAATCCGCCTCGTTGACGTATCAAAATTAATAGCGAAACTAACGAAACATTTGTCGAGAAGTAACGGGGCTTGTGCAATGCGTCATCTAGTTTTCTAGTTTATAAATAACATAATTTTGTTGAATTACTCAGCATCTCTATCAAAACCGACGTTAGCCAACACCCTCATATGTACACACATATATACGTACGTGTACATATATCCAAAACGTTGCTTCGCTTTCCGCACGGGTCCTGTTCTCTCCCCCAAATGCATTTATCACGCGTTTGTTTCTGCTAGTTCGCAGCTAGACGGACGTGGATTTATTCCTGCGAGGGGTAGAAATAGGGATGGGCGGACGAAGATAGATACACGTTTACGACCGTCGCTTAAGCGTCGTCCCTACCTCTAATATCACTCGCGCGGTTATTCAAGGATTCCGTTTCACGCGGGCATACATTCGAACGTTTGATATACCGTGGCGCGCCTGGAGGCAGCAATTGAAGGGCTGGAATTATTTGTCACTCCGCGCTAAGACATGACTAACCGTAACACGATCGCGCGTTACGGAATTTACGACGGTGATAATGCACATTCCGTGTTTGTCGATTTGTCGAAAGATTTATAAACGATGCCGATGTTATAAAAAGCTATTATTATTAAAAGTACGTCGCATGTTGAAAATTTATAAGCTTTAACTCTTTAAGATTTTCAAGAATAATCTCGACACCTACAGAATAAGAATTGAGATTTTTTTAGTTTCTTTCTGGTATAATGTATAATGTAACAAGCAAATCACATTAAAACGGATGGGCTTCTCTTACTTCTCGACGAGCAAGAGAGTAGAGTTTATTTTCTGCATTTTGCCAGGTGCTGAATGTATTTTAAAGGACACTATTGTGTATAGTTTTGTCCAACTGTTATTTTTGAATTCTCCAGTGTGATGTATGCATGCATACATGCTCAAAGGTGGGAAAGGAAGTTAGAGGAAATGAGTAACAACGAAACGGTTGCGATAATGAAGTCGTTGTGGACCGAAGAGATGGAGTAGTGGAAGAGAACATTGCGGACATTTTAGTTTCAAAAATGGAATCAAATTAGAATTAAATTTTATAAATGTTAAACGTATGACGTTTCTTTTTTTGCATATAAAACTAATAATATCTAATCTCTCGTGATTTTTGCCTCTTTCTCCGTTTAACGCAAGTAATATTATGTAAATATAAATATATATATGCATAAACTTTTTAAAATGCCACATAAACAACCATAGCGCAGGAAATTTCATGTAAATATACTCAAAGCAAAAAATTTTGTACTTTCTTATTCATATATACACAGTTTTTGAAATAAAAATGATATTTTATTTAGATAGAAACAATTAAAATAAAACTCATTAGAAAAGTCATACATCATGAACAGATGTTCTGTGCACTCGAATGTAAATTTGAATTTTCTAGCAATTTTCTCTTTAACTGTATAAATTGCTGCAGAATTATTTATTATATTGTTTGCATTTGTCAAACTAAATTTAGGTAAAAAGCATACAATTTAGTATACGATTAATTATATCAACAGTAAATTCTAGATTCATTATGTATTTGTGTGTGTATGTGTATCTACGTATATAATCCTTTAGATAAATTAGGTTTTTGGTTAAAAGCACAGTCCTTGCTCGGAACGTCCATTTCCTTTATTCAAGATTTCACGAGACGAGACGTTTCGTTTATGACGTATATAAAGCTAGAATGCGAGCGTCTATGAAATGGCTACAGGATGTAACTCTGCCAGGTATATACGTCTCATTTCGCAAAGGAGAAGAGCACGTTTCGCCGTTTGACTTAAAACATAGAACCGGTTAATTCGTGCCAATTATACAGCAGCTACAATCATTGCACTAGGTTCCGTTAAAAAAAAAAAAAAACCGGCGTTGCTATAAAAAAATAATCGGAAATAATAATAAATTAATGAAATTATTATTATAAAATTATTATAAAAAAAAATTTTTTCAGAGGGTGTCGCATCTAAGAGAGATAATTATTTAACGAGACTCTCGCTGCACAATAAACTTTTATAATATCTGAAAAATAATTATAATTAATTGGTTCATTTAAATTCATACTAAAGTTTAGACTTAATTTCCGACGCTGTGTTCTGACCACTTAATTTCCTGATATCGATCGATATGCGCCACGACTCTAAAGAGAGACAGGAAGGACCGACAAAAGTGATCGTGTTATGTGTTTCGCTACTCCGGCGAGCATCAGGCTGCTTTCTACTATCCTGTCACGAATGCACCTTAATTCAGAGTAATTAGCGGAGCATGTTGTGTGTGCGTACAATTTGTAGCCGCGTGTTTGTTAATGGTGAGTTAATCGGCCATTAAGTCTTACCATATTCAAAGAATTACTCTGGCAAATAACAGTATTTTAATGCCAATTGCTTGTTTGTTGAAATAATATTGTAAACTATTTAGCTTATGCAATTAATAATAATTATTGATACAATATATTATGGGTTTCCGCGTATATTACGCACCACTGTCATTTGCGGATAATTGTAGTTATTATACCTAACAAAATCATTCTCATTCGCACATACACTAAGCAGTATTTATAACTTTGTTTTATATATCTATTTTATTTTTATCAGATTCGATTGCTTTTATAGATAAATTCCCCTTTATCAATTAAAAATATACATTAAAAGAAAATTGTGCCTTTTTGATCGTTCCATTTGTGACAAGATACAATTTGACTGAATATTATTTATTTACTTGTGTTTGCTAATTTTTACCGTACCACTTAAGGGTTTGTTTGAAATTTGCTTATTTTCCGCGTAAATATTAAAACCAGCCGTTTTTCCATATTCCACTTAATTAATAACGTCGTAGTCGCTGTTTGCTCGTACAAGCACGCAATACAGAATTTCAGGTACACACGTATAGCGAGCGTATGCGAGCTTACAGACGAGTGCCTGTTAAGTTTCACGATGCCGGAGAAGAGCGAGCGTGTAAGCAACGGAAATCAGCCTGGTGCACTGTCAAACCTAAACTTCCACCACGTTCGTAAAAGTCGCGACATGTCAGACGCTCGTTACCGTAATATTTGTTCCGCATAATGC
Source organism: Temnothorax longispinosus (assembly GCF_030848805.1). Classification (NCBI taxonomy): domain Eukaryota; kingdom Metazoa; phylum Arthropoda; class Insecta; order Hymenoptera; family Formicidae; genus Temnothorax; species Temnothorax longispinosus. The sequence goes on from NC_092358.1 coordinate 25,849,830, forward strand.
GTTCGCACCTGCGGCAATGGCCTAGTTTACACCAATCTCTTGATACGCGTATCAAATAGTATATTTGAGCTGATCAGCCAATAATTAAACTAATTTACTAATTATTTACTATTTAATACGTGTATCAAGTGATCTAGTGTAAACTAGGCCAATAACAGCGTGGTAACGCGTACCTAATATAATATCTAATAAATTGATTTGTACGAAAAGTACTGAGTCAGTCAGTCAGGACATTTATACATGTATATAGATAGATAGATGTGTGTATTTTTATTTCCATTTTCTGGCAGACGTGACCAACTTTTCCATTCTAACATATTTAGCATCTTGAATAAGAAAAGCTATCATCCTGATAAAGGTTCGGTACGGGGATCTAATGGATTTCGGCCGTTATTTTTCGCGGTCTCTCGGTTCTTTTGGGAATACAATATCCCAGCTACATTAGATGGCGGAGATAAGAGGATAATATCGCATTTGCATCTCGATACATTTGTTGTAGCGGGAGAAACGAGGCTGTATACTCATGGGAGGCAGACATGGAGAGGATGAGAATGCGGAAGCATGCCTCAAGCCTTCAAAGGAAGCTTTAGTCTTTAGTCACTTATAGCAAGCTCATTAAAATCAGTAATTACGCGCTCGCAGACTACCAAAGAATTTCTAAACAGGATTATCGCCCCGTTAATCATACGCTGCTCATCGCTAACTGGTTGGGGTAATGACATGCGACGTGATAGTTCGGAGTTTGTATACTTTCCGCAGTGCAGTATCAGCTCTGCTTAGGCTTCACTCGCATAGATGAGCCCCCCGTAATTCCCCGACACTGTATCTATGCACGAAACCTTCCAGCGAATAATATTTGTAGGATCAAACACACGCGGAATAATAATTGTGTTTACCATAATTAAATTATACAATATTTCAATATTTTCATATTAGAGATATATTATTTTGCACAAAAACAGAATCACATATGTATTATATATGTTTTAATTTAATTAATGTGTAGTTGAATAAAACCACAATAAAACAAATATCGCACGCCTTCTAACACATGAGAAATAACTCATACGAATCTCGATCGTAAAATAAAATAAAATTATTTCGCGCTTGGTTACATCGACGCTTTCAGCGGGCATCTCATTATTTCCACGTTTGCCGTCTCCGTAACGTCGTTACTCGGCCGCGCAATCCGCTTACGTTCCTACCCTTGCTCGCTACAAGCCACACGTAATAATTATACCCTTCTCGTGGGGGCTTGACGACTCGATCCCGATCTCATTCGGTCGAAAGCGAATAGTCACGTTGGCGCGTTAATCGTTAAAGTTAAACTCCGTTTGGGCATCCGCATAGTTCCCGGACGCCAATATAACTTGGAGATTTATCACCGGGCACACGTGCTACGATGGCGTTAATTATTCCGCTTTTATTGAATACCGCGGCTTTTTTACGCGACGAGATGGAGACCCATCGTCCCCCGGCGGAACTTTTTATCCGACGATCATATCTCTTCGGCCATTCGTTAACTTCTTCTCTAGCCCTCTTATTGGATACGGCAGTTAGCATCGGGCATATATTACCCGACGATGTCAAAGTATTGTCCCCAGCTGACCCAGACGATCGGTTTCTGATAAATTTACCGTAAGAGATTCGTTTTCTTTCCTCGCAAATGCTGCAAGAAAATATATTTTGCAATAAATCTATAACGAAAATATTTAAAGATCGCGAGGATGATGGTTGAAAACCCCAGCAAGTGATGACCCGCATGCTGTTTTTTAATTTTTTTTACAATAAATTTCTCGATAATGAAATTCCTAATTAAAGCAAAGAATAATGAAGCGTCTGCGTTAGAGCCGAGTCCGCCTGAATTCTTCAAACTTAATTCCTCGCTCTTTCCCTTATTCCATTAAATTTTCCCCAAGAATGGAATTCACGTCGAAATATACGTCCAATAGAAAGTGACTGCCGATATATCCCGTAAACATAATTTAATGCCCTCTCTAACACACGACCCTTGACCGAGATCGTTTATTTTACTACATCAATATATATTTCTTACGGTACATAAATAATACCGTCCTGATATTTATGATAATAAAACGCTTAAACTTAGCTGAGGAAAAATATTTTCCCGCATGCTCGCCGAGGAACAACAAGGAGATAATTTTATCGACCCGAGTAGGTAGTATATGCCGGTAGAGAGAGAATATGTAACATAAATTAGGATCTGCATGCTCGCCACTCTCAACCACAGATAATAGAAATTGAATTATTAAGTCGGAGTAAAAATTGTTTAAATAACGAAGCAGAAATATTTAAAAAGTAATCGAAAATTAATCCCTTTCACATTTTTGTTTGCTAGAACACTCAGCCGTAGAGTATTCGATCGATTTACCGTATACTACCCCTTTTTACGCGGTAATGATATATCGATCAACGTCTTTCAATCTGCCATCACACTTGACGCTGGACCAAATGACGTAAACGCGAGACATTAACAGCAAATGACAGGCAAATCTGTTCCTCCCTCTTGCCCTTTCCCGAAGAACCGGGCTCCGTCGACCGTCGTTTTATAAGCCATAAAACGGCGATGCGCCCCTACGAGAGGCCGTAACTATGAAAGGATAGGGAAATACTGGGGAATCGGCCCGCCGCATGGCTATCGATCGTCCTTTGGCACACAGACTACTTGCTCCTTCTCGGTCCTTCTTCGTCATCGGCCGACCCTGACTGTCGTTGCTCTTCTCGGAGATAAATCGAGTTTGCCGCCAGGTACCGCGCTCGGGACAAAGTTATTATAGTTTCGATTCGATTACGTCGCAACTGCAACGACAGTTACGTGAAAAACCCAAGCGCCTCGAATCCTGCCGCTTCTACCTTTTCGTACTCTTTTACCGGTCACGACGATCTTTGTCCTAGATCGGATAGATCTTTGTGTCTACTGGGAAACTCATCGCTTGGGACGAAGCGGCAAACAGTGTATGTGAAGTTGACACATGCAGGTGTGTACCGCTTACGATAATTTCTTGTAATCGAATATATTTTGTCTATATATTTTATCTTCGATATCAGATCAGGTAATTAGTATTTTGAAGACAATAAGGAAGTATATGAAGGAAATTATTAATATCCTTATCAATATAAAGCAAACTAAAGATTTCTTTTGGGAAATAACATATTATATAATTATATCCTAACATTTGTAGATTTTGTTTAATGTATATTGATTATTTAGAAAAAGAAGACTTTTTAAATAAAGAATATGAGCAGTTTGATATGATTATCGCAAAGCAAAAGTGGTATCAAGGAAGATCTCCGATTATGTGCCAATATTTTACTTCAGCTCCGTAATCTAGCCGATTCGGATAACCACATGGGTATTAGTGGGGTAACGTAGGTATTATCCACGTCTAATTTACTTGGATAATGGACCGGATAAAACAAAATATTTAATTTTAATAGGATACGGTTAATTTTAATCATTTATCATCAAATATTGAAGATATATTTGAAGCTTTTTGATTTTCTATAGATAAGTTTTTAATAAGATTTTTTAAAATTTATTTTTCCTTAATAAAAATATCGAAACATCGATAATTTTCAAGTTATAACTGGAAAGAGAAGACTTTTTTGAGAATTTTAGAAATATTATAATAGATAATAAAATATTTTCAATATTTATACTTTTCAAGTTCAGAATAAAATTTATTTTAATAGAATTTTGAGATATAGTTACAGTATATAATGCAAAAACATTGGAAAGTTTTAATAAATGATGACCACTCTCGACATTTTCGGAAAGGAAAAACCAATTGCAAATTGGTAAAAAAAATCTTTCATTAAAAAGGATATCCGTGGTTTGAAAACACCCTATATATTAAATCTGCAGGAAACTTTAGGTGCATTTTACAGCTGTTATTTATTATTTCCGCCCCTAGCTGATATGAATAATCATAACATTCAGCGAAATTGTAAAATGGAAAGCATCTCCTGTCATGATTATTCATAGACTGGCGACAGAAACAATACAGTGTTCCCGTTCCAACGATATTGACATAATTTGAGAGAGTAAACGTTGTAACAAATTTATTCTTCCTAATAAAACGAATTAATTAATGGAGAATTTAATTTTCTGTTACGGCGTCAAAGCGTAAACTCCCGTATTTAATCACGCCGGTCGGGTGTTAATAACATGATATGTTATACTTGCGATTCGATCGTTTTGCTGTAGAGGCTATTGTAGTGAACTCGGACACTTATTGAAGCCCGTCGTTGCCAATCGCCATTCCCTGCAGCCTCCTCTCCCTTTTATCGTCTGTGTTGCGTTGCCTTTTTCGCTCCCCGCTTCACGTAGCGTCCGGTCCGTCGTCCGCAGGACGAGCTGACACGTATCAAAATGTGGAAAAAAGGGCGAAGCCAGCGAATATTGTTGCGTACGTGTCGGGAAATCGTTTACTTCGCCGTCCCGTCGATGAAAAAAAAAAATAATAAAAAGAACAAAAAATACGGAGTATATTGTTCGCATATCTGACGATTTCTACTTTCCGCGCGTCATCATAATGCACGTTGTCTCTGTATATTGTATATACACATAGCCCATATATTTCTCCTCAATGGAAATGTTGGATGTCAGGCCACGAAGGACGACGACGCTTGTTTCAAACTGCGGACATAAATAGTTTCTGAACTCTATGCAATTGTAAGCGAAAGATCGGGATGCAAAATCCGGGGCTTTGAAAAAAGTATAAGAGCAAAAGGATTAATTCTTTATAGGTAAAGTCTTTTGTACGTGTACGAGAAATGTTTCCCCGTCTCCTACGAAGCCTGCAGTTTACAAGAAAATGCTTTTTAGATTTATCCGAAAACTGTAATATCGCGAGGTATGATTTCTGGGACGCTCCGTGTTAACTGCGTAAATAAAGATAAAATGAACTGTCGTCAGCACGCTCTTCCGACGCAGCTCTCGCAATAAACTCTCCGGTAACTAACGACGCGGCGAGGGCGAGACGAGTCAGTGGAAGTGCCGTTCGGCGAAGTAGATATCCACGCGCGGGCAATGCTGAAATATCGCCGCGACGTGTCGGGATAACGTAGTCGCTCGACATTAATTCGCGCGATGTATTTTATATAATCCACGATTATAACTTTCCCCACGTGCCCGTCGCTGTAGACAGCGACCTTTCATTTCTCGACGGCACCCGGCTTCCGCGATCGGTCCACTCGCCCGGATGAGCACCCACCGCGGTCACCCCCCAACGCGCGAGTCCGCGCCGTAAGCGGCGCGTTGCACTTCCGCGAATGCAAGGCTTTCACGAATAATGGAAAAACTTTGGCCGCGCGGAAACGACAGGGCGAATATCGCGCGTTTCTCATTCTTCTCGGTCAGCGACGATAAACACGGAGAATGCGTTTGTGCCAGCGTCATGTAATACCGGAGTTTCTGCATTCTTCGGTGGCGTTGACGGAGCGACGTAGCCGACGGTCCGGTCTATAACATCCACGAGAGAAAAGAACAAGATTGTCGCATAAAAGCGCGCGGTCGAAAGTGACTCGCTTACTTCCTACATCGGAAACCACTAACGGCAGATGGAAGTCCAGTTTCGCTCTTGTATTTTTAACTCGGAATATTTCTTACCGATAGTTTACATTGGTCCAAGAAGAACGGAGAAAATAAACGGACAGATGTAAGAAAAGAAATAAAAAATATGATACTCGAGTAAATACGTGTAAATTCTCGGTTATCACGTTACAGTAAATATTATATAATATACCACGTTCTTCAAATATTTTGTATTATTTTACTGTATTATAAGTCGGAAGGTGATGATAAACACGGGGAGATGCTAAATACCTCCACGTAACTTCTCTAAATCGTGAGAATTGGATAAACCTGATTTCGCGGTTTATTACCTGCGAGTTGCTATTCAGAGCCGCGTCTATATCCCGCGGTTGTGAGGGATAAATTTGCACCTTTAGAAACGAAATTCACGGGTATTTGAAATTCTAGATATGAAGTGGCGCGGCCGACGGAAACTGCAACGCGCGCCCGGTCGATTGCATGCATTCCATTCGAATTCTCCCTTGTAACTGTTGATCGCGGCACTTTATCGCCGATTAGTCTCGCCCCACCGAGTCATTCTTCCACCGCGAATGCTGCATATAATCCGCGCGCGTTTTACGCCATTTTGCCGTAAGTATGCGGCCGTCGCGTGACTGCGGGTGCCGGAATCGCACACTCTCCTCGATCGCAGTTAATCACGCGGAGTCGGGAACGATAAACTAAAGTTATGCCTCGATAGAGAACGATAGGTTGTCCTTTATCGAATCGCGGAATAACATCTGAATGCTCTCTCCTCTTCTCTATTTTTTTCCCCCCCCAAATCATACCTTCGCGTCACGCGGTACGTACGAACGCACCCCATGCATATAGATTGTCCTCTCTTTCGGCCGTTTCAATCAATATTTACCCGCACTGTCCCCGCTCGCTCTCGTGCGCGACTTCCGCTCTCGCAATCAGAGTACGCGCTTGCTTACGATATGGACTATTCAGAAGTAGTGAAAAAACTTTTCGTACTATATTTTTCCTGGAATTTTTCTCTCTATCTCTTATCTCTTTTTTCTTGATTGCAATGTGTCTTTATTAAATTTGCCGTATATTTGCCATAAAAAATTTGTAACTGCTATCAAAGGAATGTGCATGAATATAAGTTTTATTAATTGAAGAACTCTCTCAGATTAGATATCAAATTTTTATACATTTCAGATTTTTCAATTCCACATTTTGTTAAACTCGCGATGGGATTTATATCTTTGAGTTTATAAATCTTAGTTGAGTTTATATTTCATAGTACCTCATATAAATTATATCGAATAGATATAATTTGCGGTTAAAACAGCGAGATGAAGCGCGAGCCATATTCAAAAATGTGATTCTATCTCTCGGTTACCCGGAAGGCAGGAGATGATGGCGATTTTCCGCTCTGAACCGAGTGTTGCAAATCAATCTCCGTGCAACCGACGGTTCCCGTCGCAGCGATCATTTTTATGCCCGCTTGCCTAACGCGAGAGACGGTTGCGACGACGGTGAACGGTAAGGTAGTACTCCTTCGAAGATGCTCTCGAGCAGCAGGAACGGCGCGGTGAAGAGTACATTTTTCCGCGGTAGAGGAAATTTGAAAGTCAAATCGCTGGAAGAGGAAGATCGTCGAGCTGCTCTAACAAAAATCGACTCGAGCCCCTTCCGGCATCCAGCGTGTTCGCGCATTCGTTTGCTCGCTCTAAGGGCTATCGTATTTTCCATCCATCTTTCCTTCGTTTTGTTTATCGTATATTACAGTAATTATGCAGTCCTAACTTATGACTCATAAGATGTATCATTCTGTACACCGATCGAAAAAATAGTCGGAGAGATATTTCAATTAATTTTTAACTGCGTAGGCAGGCAACTTTCGCGAATAATGTAACAAATATAGTAAAGTGAGATATTATAGAAATAATTTTTAAAATTATGACAACTGTTGTTATTTAATAAATTAAATTTTCGAAGTTCAAAGAGATAACAAAAAAATCTCACTTTTCTTTATCTTACACACATAAGCGGCTTCAGCAGAATTTAAATAACAGGATTCTTTAGCTACAAATCTATTTAACGTTTTTATTGGAGAGGGAGAGATTGATTTTAATCTCGTCAAAAAATCTGCCATTCACGGTTGATCCATTAAAAGCGGAATGCTCTGGGTGGAGGATTAAGCTTAATAACATGCATAGGGCGTATCTAAATGATGAGCGGAGTGATCCGTTGCGCTGTCCGTGCAAATAGAAACTGTTAACATTTCGACGTTGACGTCGGTTAACCGCGCTGTACTTTGAGCCAGTTGCCGCATCGTTCAAGTATTGACGCTTCTGGACGAGGATAGTACTAGGAATGCTTAACAATCAAAAGCAAATTTGTTGGGGCGTATGAACCCATTGTTTGCCGGACAATTCATTTTAATGTCGTCTAACTACTCGACGGAAGCTAAATGGAAATCCTACCGGAGACGATAATTCAATTGTTGAAATTTCCATTTCTTATTAAATGACGATGTATCACGCCGGAGACACGACGGTGCAAATACGACGTGGGAAAAGCGAGGACAAAAGCCACAGACTGGAAAGTGGCTGCCGGATAAAATCAATCTCTCCAGCTGCCATCGTGGGGCTCACCTCGATAAGAACCACTCTAAATCGCATTGGTTCCTGCATAGTTATTGGCCACTTGTATTTATGAGATTTATATAAACTTTTGCTCTTAACATATATTGCTGCATAAATAAACGCGTATTATTCCTCCACAGTGTGATAAATTTTCAAAAACGACTGTACATTGCCGTGTCATTGTTAAACGTGAGGTATAATTTGAGTGATTTACAAACTTTTCACAAGAGAAATGGAGACTAATATGTATATAAATTATTCATTTTTGTCGTGTCTGCAGGAAAGGATTATAATTATGACTGCCGTTTTAATGAAACCTTCATAAATCATTTTGTAACGAAGGGACTGGATACCTTGAAGTGATCAATAATTGGACGATTTACTTATACCTCGCTACGATTTACCCTATTACCATTTTACCGAGGCAGTAACTGATTAGCCTCAGAAGTACTTTACAACCACGCCGCCTTACTGGCAGTCTTCGCTTATTGGAGTAATAGGATCAACGCTTAAGTAGTTTAGAGCGAAGATAAGTTTGGCAACTGGAATCGCAAAATGGCATTTGCATAAATAACTTCTGAAATTGCGAGGCTTTTTCCCGCTATTCTCGCGAACTGCATTTATGCAAGGTGTACCGATACGTATGCTTTTTTTCTCTCTTTTTTGGTAAGTATAAAGATTTGAAAAAAAACGAGCAGAGTAATAAGTTCTAAAACATTTTGTGCGATCACAGACACCTTACGCGTGTCAAAGACGCTGTTATCTCCCGTTAACTGCAATTTCCTAAATATATACATTGCACTTCGTTGAAAAGGGTTTATAACTTCATGCAACGAAGCGCGAAGTGGAAGTTCGATGAAGGTGAATCTTATTACAATAATTAAGAGACTGCTTTAAAAGGAAATAGAGAGAGAGAGAGAGAAAGACAATTGTACATTTACGGACTGCAATTAAACTCGCTCCAAACCACGGAGCCGAAAAGATAGAAACGGTAAAACATTCCGCGATCGTGATTTGCATTTATACAGGTTGGCTGCGCGGCGTGTCTCGTTCTACCCGAGGATGATAAATTTATCGTTACGGGCTCACGAACGAACACGCGAGATTAAATCCGACGTATATCCCTCGTCGTCTTCCTTGGTCATCCTTTCTCTTTTTTTTTCGATCGTTCAATGAGATGAAGCAGGAAAACTTTTCACGGATGAATTTTCATGCTCGCTCATGACGACGAATTGAGATGATATATTCTCGCCGGCCTCCAAAAGGATCATTAATTCCTTCGTCAGTTACACGATTCGCGGTGAACTTAAATCGCGCTAAATGCCGAAAGTTTCGCAAGAATTTCCGAGATTCCCGCTGGCACTTGCCGCGTTGAATTTTGATAAGAAGTCATCGATCGTCTCCGGACGCGTCACATTCGTCGAGATTGAATTACGATATTAGAATGAGTATTTCCGAATATTTAGAATAAGTGAAAGAATGAACGATAATGTTTCTATGCCTCGTATAAGAGATAATCCAAAATGGAAAATGTTAAATTTATAGCATCAAGTACGAGCGCGTTTGATCTTAAGAGCCAATACACGATGCAGTTTCTTATCTTTAAGAGCTCCCGATAAATTCTAAAGTTATAAGTATACGAAGTCTACTCTTAAAAGCACATCTAATTTCGGCAAAAAATTTTCTCTTCCGCCAATTGACATAATAACCCTTCAACAAGTTAAACTACAAGATACAAGATATTTTTCGAGAGATAATTTAGAAGAAACGTGAATTTCTGAAGCAATAATAACTTTTTTAATTTACTTCTTAATTTAGTGTAAATTCATTACAGGCCAAAAGAACTGCGGTCGCGCGCATAATCAATTATTGTTATCGTACATTTTATATATAATATACTTGCAAACTTATTACATAAAAATAGTGGTAAGTTTAAATTGGAGAAGAGGATACGTTCCCGGAATCGCGAATCATAATTACACGTATTGGGAATTTGCGCTGAGAAATTTTGTGAAATTTGATTGCTGCGATTTGCTAATTAAAATTTTGCCAAAAGAGCCATGGAAATTCGAAAAGGTTAAAGATCGATAGTGTAAGCTGCAATCGTGCTATACTGCATTACGCCGTTTCAGATACTTTTTATATTAATCGACTCGTTTCAAGTTTAATGAATGAGAACTGAATGGAACGTTCAATTAACAGTAACAATAACGTAACGTGTAAATTTGGACGGTACCGCCGACGTGTTTGCATATAGGAGGATGTACGTTTGAAATATAAACAATTAAAACCGCGCCGAAACGCTCACATCGCTTTTATCGCGTTCCATCAAAAAATCAGTGTATTTTATTGAATAGATTCGCCAAATAAATCAATGGAGGAAGGAACTCGTACTGAACGATGCAATTTTGTCAATTTCAAATTAATATCTCCCTTGGCGCATGCAACGAACGTGTGAGTAACGTAATGACATTTGCCGCAGCGCGATATATAAATTAGTGCAATTTATTTTAATATCGCGAACATGTTTCATTTAAAGAATTAGCGCTTTGTATAAATCGTATAAATATGTAATTTTTTAACATTGGTTTTTTTAAATTTCCGAAACATTTAAATCGTTAAGGTATTATACGGTCAAACATTAACGTGCAGGATAATATAATATGTAACAATTCGCGCAAAATCTACTTTTCAATTATGTAACAGCAAATTCATCAATATTTAATTATTTGTTCGTAATTAAAAAAAATTAAGTGCGGAAAATATGTCGGGAGTTTTAATCATTATTCCGCAAACTTTGTCAAAAATATTGGATGTACAATTTTCATGTGTTTGCATAATACGGAAAGAAGAAAAAAAAATATTCAAAATGGCATTTCGTGTTACGTATACAATGAAACCGTTAAATATCAAATAAAAAATTAATATCACTCTTGCTTCTACGTTTTTGCCGGCGTATTGATTTGATGAATTTTCTCGTTCTAACATTATTCCCGTCGTACGTATTGTAGGTACGACATGTATAGTACATTTTACCCGGCAGCGCCTTCGAGGGCATCGAAGCGGGTCAAATCTAAAAGTGAAGAATACCGTTGGTCGCGGGGAAAAAGGTACGATGCTGGATGAATCGAATGACGAGGGCGCGTACATAGGTCGACGGTAAAAATGCTGGAATTTACGGGGGTATATCCACTTTTCTTTTCGGTCCTGCCGCTCCTCTGCGTGTATTGTCGGTCCCTACCGACCAACCCTCCTACGAATGTCCCACGAGAATCTCTCCATTCTACACGAACCGTGATTCGCGAATCTACCAATTTATCTGCTGTACCTGGTCAGTGACCAGCCGAATGCGACGCGAGAAATTCGCTTAGCAGTCTCGTGCCCGACGGTCTCGCGTGTACGATAAAAAAATATAATTATTGGCTGTTGCATGGTTATTTACGGCCATTGGCGTTTATGGATTGATCTATGATTTCTGCTCCATATATACTGACGTTTTTGATTAATCTAAAAAAATTATTAATCTTAAAAAATGCATAATATTTATTTGCTAAATATTAAAAATGTTTTTTTGGCATAGATTCACTAATCAACAAGATTATTTTTGGCGCATAATTGTACGAGTAAACGAAAACATGTTTTTGCGTTTTTATAAGAGGTAAACACATGGTAGTTCTAAAAACATACCAATTTATCTATTCCAGTCGTTCGTTTAACGATTCGGAAAAACGAATAAAAAACCCGCACATTTACCTGGTTGTTTGTGGGAAAGAGATGGTTGTTTAATGAGGTTTCCAGCGTTCTCCAAGGGTCATTTCTCTCACTTTTCGATTTCCATAAATTTTTTATAATTAAAGAGAGAGAGAGAGAGAAATAGAGAGAGAGAGAGAAATAAAAAATAAATATCTAAGTGCATAAATTTAATTTGTCTTTCAAAGATCCTGATTGGTCTTTGTCCAATTCGGACGAATGCCAAGTGTGGATATTATTATACATGGCAACCTGCTTGATGGTCAATATATGTATATACATATATACGAGATTTTTGCTGAACAGGAAATAGAGCATATATACGAAACCTGGAGATTCTGTTATATGGTGCATTATATCTCCTGGACTAATTAATAGAATAACGGACGCATCGCGTTCTCGCAATATATACGTAATGATCCGGCGATAACCTAATATTACCGTTAATTACGGACAGCCCCTGTAGCTTAGCGCGAGCGTGAAAATTTGAATGTAAAATTTAATAATTCTAGAGTGATTGATGTCATATTCTGTTCCGGTCGAGGGACGACGTATACGAGAAGGATATTAGATCTCATCTTAACAGGAGATAGACAGTTTAAACAGGAAGCCAGCGACGCTAACTGGTGCACCGCGTGCCCTGAATTAATTGGTGCAATGATTAAGAGCTTGTGGTGTATATTTTCTCTAGATATGCATAATGCGCGCTAACATAGGTATTACGGACATGTTAATATTGCTCGCCGCTCATTAGCATAAAATTTAAGGGCGAATTTTCAATACGCTACGCGACAGACATTAACGTATTGTCGAATACTTAGCCAGGCCTTACAGGCATATATATAGGGACTCTCAGTAAATACAACCACGAGTTGATAACTGACGTTGGTACCTGCGGCGATATTACTATGATAATGCGAAGGGCTTAGGCGGAATGCTTACGATTAGTCTTACCATATATCCAATTACGATATAAATTTCAAGAGAATACTATAATTTCACATTTATTCTGTTTAAATTAAGCACGCGCGAGAAAGGTGTAAACTTATATAATTTATCAAGTCCATTTTAACTATTTTCACAAAAATTCAAACAATCTACGAAATGTAGAACAATTAAAAAACCCGTGGAGTAGTTATATATATATTTTTTTTTAATTCTATGTAATTTTGATAACGTGAGCGCGGTAACGTAAATTACCTTTGAATAATTAAATAAAATTAAATTAGAATTAAGATTCCATTTTTCTATATAAGAGAATAAATATCTTAAAAATGTTCACTGAGAAAACGGTTTATCTCAGTGAACTAATTTGCAGTTAATTTGAAACCGCAGGCAATGGAGCTGATCGAAAGACAAAGTGTCGATCGTTAATAAGAAATATTTGAGGTACGGAAGTCTAATTGACACTTTATCGTCCGAAGGGGTTTAATCGATACCTACATCGATATTGCGACGTCGCGGCGTCGCCTAGCTTGATTAATAACTATCTAAACCCGATATTTATCAGCGCATCCCGACTTAAGCACGAAGTCGTGCCTTTTCGATGAGATGGATAAATTGGCGGACTGTCGACACGATAGCACACGATAGCCACGATAGCTCTATAGGTGCTAACCGGGAAGCGCTTTCAATTAATTTGAAATATCGACTCACCGCACAGTGGTGCTCGAAAGGAATTTTGCGGATAAAAAGTTTGCAATCGAATTTTTTTAACGTTTTGGGAAATTAACTGCATGTGATAGACTAATATAGGTATTATTTATTAATACCTTGCGCTAATATCTTTATGTTAATATACAATAATATTTTTGTATCTTCTTTTACTTACTATATTAATCCAATAAGTATATATCAAGATACTCAAGAAATGTTTTAAAAAATACTGATTTGTTATATTTCTTACATGTGACATATTTTAATATGAAAAACTCCGCATCTGACAATTATATGCTTGCTCTCAATATGTTTTTTTTTATGATTTCTTACATGTATATTGGCGAATAATTTACAAATATATAGATATATTATAATATTTTTTCTCAATAAATCTATTATATAAATCTATTATTCTGTTTTTGTTAGTCTAACAATAAGTACCATTATGTCATAATGTAGTCGCTAGCGGCAATGCGCGCTGCAAATTAACGGTGACGTAATTAGTTGTGCTCGCGAATAGATTGCGGTGACGGAAAACGGATATATTGGACAGAGAGCATTAATAGTAATTATTGCAGAACTTTTCTGCTTTTCCTTTTATCTTAACACCGCTTTCGTCGCTTTGCCTCAAGACTTATGATGCTATAAAGCCGTAATTACGACGTTTTGCAATTTAACTTCGCAATGTTAGTTGGTTACACAGAACAAGATTCAATTATCTTACTTTTGCTGGGTTACTTGCAGGGCAATGAGGATGAATAAAATTCACGATCCTCCAAATAAATTTGTTACTCGTAATAAATTTGTCGTCTACATGCACATTATTATTATTCAATACTTTAATTAAATAATAATAATTAGTAATAAATTCAATTTTACAGCGTACGCGAGAGGAAGAAAAGTTGGAAAAATTTCCTCGCGCCGGAACATCCCGATTTCGCCTTTTCATTTTCGTTATCGGGGAAACTTGTCACTTTACCACTTTCAATTTTGTTACAGCTTCTGTAGAGAACATAGCACATAGGTTGCCGATGAGGAGCCAATCTTCGTGCAGTCGGGGTGGATAGCAAATGTTTGACAATAAGAAAAAGAAAGAGAAGAAAATAACAGCGATCCCCTACCTTGATATCTTGCGTCCCTGAATAAATCGATAGGAACTACGAGACACGTATATAGAGACTGTTTATTTTAAAAAAGTTGCAGATTAAATTATCAAATGCATTATTAAAATAATAATACATTGCCCATAATGGTTGATAAATTCGACCGAGGTATATACGCGTATACTATTCTGTGATTTGGATTATTTGCAAAATAAATGGTTATTATTACGAGAAAATGATGCGCTAATGGTACGCTAAATAGTTCATATATTCCAAGTAAATATGCATTACTGTCAAAAATATCCTCAAAATATAAAACAACAAAGCGGTCTTTAAAAACAGAACTGTATAAAAGCTACCAGTTTTCTATTGTTCATATTATCGCGCATATCGGTCTACTTACTCGGAGTATGACGCAAAATGTGATGTAGATTGATGCGCATAATCAAGAGAAAATTATGCGATTAGTATTTCATTATCTCTTTTTAATTAATGTCAAGATAAGGGTAATAGACGTGACCGATTCAAGAGCTCTTCAAGAGATTAGTTTAACGAGATTAAATCGATCAAAGGCAAATTTATTTTTGTAAAAATAAAATTGCCGTGAGATGGAAAGAAAGATAAAAGATCCTTCTTAAATGATAACAGAGGTTGCTCCTCGCAACGGTATTATCATAGAAATATAACGCGTAAGCTTTCATCACAGTACGTAATATAATTTATCTCGACCGACGTTGCGATATATTTTCCGTTTCAGCAAGACAATGCACGATATATTTTAAAATAATCACGCGTGCTTTTAGATTTAGAGAATGAGCACAAAGTAAACGTTAGCCCCTTGGAGTGCTGAAACTTGTAGGTAATTCGCTGACTTGCGTTTATGTCGCGGAAATTATATTACGTCGTCCGTGTGCGTTATGAAAGACGAGTTCGGGACTACGAAAAAACGTGTTGACGTAGAAATGGTAATTTCAACAAAGATATGGTGGAAAAGTGTAAGAAATGACCGAGCAACTGCATTTCTCTGTGCGTGTACATATACTGTGAAAATTATGCTTAGTAAGCTACTGCGGCGGACAGAAAATTATTCAGCGTTTTTATTCGGCGGCCCGGTGGGGCGTTTCATAATTCAGAAGCGGAAAGGTTATAATTGCGACTTAGTTAAGCGCAGCGTGATATGTAAAATGCCTTTATAACAATTTAAAGAGCATCAATTTGGTATAGAGAGCGCGTTACACGTCAATCACAAAAGAAGTTTTTCGTTAAAAACAGCCGTCGGACGATGGAATGAAAATTTATAAACACGAGAGGATGAGAGAACTTTTCGTATTTTATACTATCGTTGCGTGAGCACGAAATCGCGTCTGGAATATTGAAATCGCGTATAGAGCAAAAACGAATGGGAACGATTGGAAAAATATGGGAATGATTTGGCTAAGCGTTTCAATACTTCGAAATCCACTCAACGCATTTGGCTCTTTACTGTTTTTGTCAGATATATTTCGCGTATACGTTTTGGTATATTTTGTTGACATGACTATTTTATGTAAATTTTTATTAAAAAGTTTGGTAATGTTACGTACAATGTACAATGTATCGGAGCTTCATCAGGTCGTTCTTTTTTTTTCTCCAAATTCAGCGAGCTGTACGTACGAAATATTTAATATTTCTGCTAAAATAATGATAATCTGCCGTTCGTTGGTTTTATCACCTACCATGCTAACATGGAATCAAATATTTGTTGCCGCGATACGAAATGCATAGATGAATGAAATGGATTAAAACAAAATTGGAACGCATCAAAAGCTTGATAATTCCGCTTGAAACCGCTTAGCGGTGTACGTATAAAAATATAATATCGTTTCTTCGTAAACATTTGTAATAAGCAATTTATATAAAACAACACATTTCACGATTACCGAAAATACTATTGATGTTTACTCGTAAAGTTTCAAAGTACAAAATTTATGAGTAAAAATAAGATACGTTATACGTTATACGTGACATCATATTCGCACGAAATGTCAGCTATATGTATATATTTGCTTTTATATTAAAACTAATATCTTTGTCTCATGTTAAACCAAATATTTTGTGTTTCTTACATTTGTTGAAAATATTGCCACTTTTACTCGTACAATCCATTAATGCATTTGCATATGCTGAGAGTTAAATATACAGTTTTAATATATAAGATTTTAGCGGAAAGCACGGTAAATGTAGACGAATAGAAAAATAGTATATATTACCTGCGAAAATAGATATAAATAAATAAATGCAACAAGGAAAATTCGAATTGCAATTTGTTTCAAATATTTCAATGTAAAAAGTACCATAATAACATTTGCGTATCACGTTTGAGTGAACAAAAGAACACATTCTATATATTATAATTTATTTAGAAGAATTCCACGCTCTGTTCTATTTTATTTAAAAAATTGATATAATTTAATACATATGTATTCTCTTCAAAAGAGAGACATTTTCTCTAAAAAATTTATCTCCTTATATTTCAATTTATTAATAATAATAATGAACAAAACCAAGTTTCTCTTTTATCTCTTAAATAATGTAGTTTAATACATTTTGATAATATAGTTTAATAAAAATACTTAATGACCGGAACTATTGCTAAATCTTATCAGGAACTGTAGAACTCTTCGAGAGCTATAAAATATCATGTTTAAAATTAATTTTTTCGAAACATGAGGTGCTACGGGAAGTTAGCACCTCATATTTTCAAAATTCATTTTTTTTTTAACTAAATTAATGAAACTATTTCTAAAAATTAGCAGGAACTGTAGAACTATTGCGGGTGCAAATGGAACTGTTAATAAAACTTTCGATTTTTGAAAGTGAGGTGCCAACTTCACAGAGACGCCTTTAACCGGCGTCTTCGCGTCCGAATCGTAAAGTTCGCGTCGCGCGCGATTAAAATCGGGAGCGACAATTAGTACGCGCGATCGTAATTAATCGAGTGTTGTGTCTGTGTGTGTGTGTGTGTGTGTGCGCGCGCGCGCGTGCGACGAAGCAAGCTGAGAGGAGGAGAGGGCCTGGGAGGCATCGGGCGACGGCGGAGCAACCAAAGAAAGAGTGAGTAAATTATTACTTTTTATTTCATTTACCACTTCTGCGGGAACTAATTATTTACTTGATTACTTTACGCGCGAATTATTCCTCCGGACGCTGATTGCTGTGGGCGCTGTTGTAATTTCACGTTGTATTTCTCTGTTTTACAGAGAGACCGACGGCGCGGCCGCGATGTCGACGTAGCCGCAACTCCGCCGCTGCGCGTCGTATCGGTGAGTCGCATGTTTTTTTTTTTCGTTCCATTGAGGTTATGGATCTGCGTGAGAGAATTGTATCGCGGGTATATACGTAACAAAGATGTAAACGTATGTATATTCGGGTTAACGGCGCGAGAATACCGATATGTATAACGCCTCACGAAGATATATCATCCATATCTCTCTCTCTCTCTCTCTCTCTCTCTCTCTCTCTCTCTCTCTCTCTCTCTCTCTCTCTCTCTCTCTCTCTCTCTCTCTCTCTCTCTCTCTCTCTCTCTCTCTCTCTCTCTCTCTCTCTCTCTCTCTCTCTCTCTCTCCCTCTCTCTCTCTCGCTCTCCTTTTCCTCTTTCTCTTTTTTATTCGAAGATATTTGATAGATCCGATAATTCCGATAATTATCTCACGTATTGTAACATTGCGGAGTGTTTTGCAACAGTCGATACTTTGATAACATTCTTTTAAAAGCGAGTAAAAAGAAAACTTAAAAGAGCCTTTTTGGTTTTTGCTATATTACAGATGAGAGTCATTAATTAATTTCATTTTTAAAATATAATTATAAACAATATAATTATTTCTATAAACTTACCCGCGCGGTATGTATGTACATACACCAATTTACGTTTGAATTATCGATATGTATTAGCCTTCCACAAATATCAAATAATACTTCCCGCAAACCAGAAATCAAGCCAGAAATTCGTATAAATTAATTCGTTTGTTATGATATACGTTCGGTGCATTTCGAGATAAATAGGCGGTAGTCGTTCTGTGGCGATCGCAACAATAACGTTCCTCGCGCGATCGACGTCACTACGGTGTCGGCGCACGTAGACGTATAGGATAGCGTACAATCCGGGGAAATCGGGAATGGCAGCCGATACGTAAACGAATCCCTGAAAGATCATCCCCGAGCGTGATCCTGGAAAATGTCTCGGGCGGCGTCGCGATATATTGGATCGGAGCTTGATTCGCGGGGCGCAAGCGATCTTCTCCCACGTGTTTTCTCCTTTTTTTTCAGATTTATACGGCGTGAATGTGCGGGGTGGTGGCTCTCGCGCAGGTATAATGTAGTTCGAGAATAGGGAAAAGAGAGAGCGAGGGAGGAGAATGCCAGGAAGAACGCGATGATGGGCGATAAAGCACAAACTCCCTCGGGCAACGGGATTGCTTATCATAGTCGTCATCGATCGTTCGTCTCCGTTCGCGGAGGGGGATAAACCCCGGGGTCCCGACAGATAGGGCATTCCGTCGGATAAAGCATGGGAATGTCGTCATCGCGAATAACCGGAGTCGATATTCCGAGTTGAATCGATATCTCATCGCGACTAGCGGCGAAAGTTACTTGCCCCTTTAACTTGATTTGGAATATTTCTCAGACAGCACAATGTCCAAAATCAGGACATTAGATGTCTTGAAGATGTCTTAATGACGTCTTATGTCCCGATTTTGGACATTGTACTGTCTGGATTAGTCCTTAATTTGGCATTCAATTTTATCTCGAAATTATCTTCTGTGTCTTCTTAAATAAATATTTTAGGTAATTTATACTCATTATATATGCATCATCCCATATCAAAGAAAATACCGAGTAAGGCTCAAAATAATAATTTCATATCTCGAAAATGATTTAACGGCCGTATTCTGATTAATCAAAGATTGCAATTACTCGGGTTTCTTCGTTCTTTATTTTTGGTGCTCATAAGATTCGTGTGTTGTGTGTGACAGACAAAATAATATTATAGACATCTAATCATTTATTTTCATTTTCTTATTTACTATCGATTTGTAATTGCTTTCCGATATTTCGAGCAAATGTTGCGCGCGTTGATTATCACTAAAATTTAATTATCTCTTTGATTCTACCGTGAACTGATAATGAGAACGGTGTCGTGTCGTTCAAATTAAATCGCATATGACGCAATCGTAATATCTCTCAGAGCATAGGCTGCTTTATATGTGCTCGTTACCACAATTAAATCGAGTTCAACGGTAATGCGATTCATATGCAAATAGCAGAAAGTAATCCATAATTCGCTGGCAAGCTATTCGCGCTCATTTACAATTTACGCAATTGGGAGTTATTATTTCTCAGTTGTCATTGTACACTCTACGTAGTCAACTGACATTGTTTTTACATTTTATCGTTTTTCCTTGCAGGGATAATAACATATGAACGCGTCCTCGAATGTAAAATACATTTATATGCCTATTATTACATAAAAAAATTTAATATTTGATTTTCAAACTTAATTATAATCTCTGAATATTCTTTTCAAGTTCTTATAAGTTTATTCTGACGTAAATCTGTAGCATGCATTCTAATGCGTCGTGTACATTATGTCGCGACGTTCTCATCATATATTCCGATCGTGTAATAATGAAATCTTATTTCCCACTTTTCTCATCGTATTGTTTTTATATGCGCATTATTTTCTTTTTTCATCTCTTTTTCTATCTATTTTCGGCATTAAGTACCTATTATTATTTCATTGTTTCGATCTATTTAAAATAAAATATTACGGAAGCAATTTCGCTCCATCCTCATTATACATCATTGAACACCCATCGAGCTGCGTCCTGGATTCTGATAACTCGAGGTAACAATAGATTCGTATTTAAATAATTTTCACGTAGCATTAAAATAATTAAATATGTTATTTAACAATGTATTTTTAGCGTGCTACTTTTAAGGCACTCAACAAAAATTGAATAATAACATCGTATTCCGTTAATTATAATGTTGAAATATGAAAATGTATTTAGCACATAAATTTATAAATAATTATTCCTTTCGTTTGTCCGAATAAATTGAAACGTGATATTTTACGTCGTGATATCGTGACAACGATGATGTGTATACAAGATAATATTGTACATAAACGTTTATGTCTCGTTTTTATTTTGCCATCTTCATCAGCGATATTTCATTCCACGCTCGCCCGAAGCCAAATGTGATTGTAATTGCACGCGACCTCGATTGCATGAGTACTTTTAGCTCGGAGGTATAATATGCAAAATTATTTTCGGGAATGCAGCTTGCAAACAAAATTGAACGAAGCACAATTATCATTTGCAATTATGCTCTCCGACATGCGTTAACGCCAAAAGCTACGGAGTCTAACGATATATTGAAATATCATATTATAGCGTTGTCTTGAACGAAGGACGCGAGAATACTAAATTTGCGTCTGTCAGCAGCATTTCGCGCGGAATTAAATTCGATACACTTTCGTCGCGATTCCTTCGATAAGTCAATTTAACTTTCGTAAAAGATTTCTCATTAGATCCAGCCTTATTTTATTGCCGATGAATCTTAAAGTCATTCTTCTCAATTTATCTCTCTTCATCCCTTTGCTTCATCGCTTCGCAAGGTGATATGCTCTCTGTTGCATAGAATCGAGTCAGAAACCCGTTCGATGATACGAGTATAACCTTAGACGATGGAAATAGAATCGGGCTAACAATAAGTGAAAGTTGAGAATTGCCGTCGTAAAATTAATATATGGTTGTATATCATTGACAGAAAAAGAGAGGAAGTTCAGACGTAGAAGCAAACTACTTTCTCGGGTTACAGGGAGAGAAATATTTTTCAGCTTGATTTTATTGCTCATTCTATCCGGAGTACAATCTCCATTTATTAAACTTATCGTCGAACAAGATAATTAACTATCGGAAGCTGCAGGCTCAGAGAACAATTTCATAAAACTATATCATGGAACGCTTTTATTATTATCACGCGATAAGAACGCATTTTGCGTCACTCATAATTCTATTTCAGGAAACACTAATGTTTTTGATAAAGATATTATCCCATATAATTTCTTGGCAATAAAAATAACTGTCGGAGATTCTTTCAAGATATGTCACACACGTTTGCATTTTAATCAATCCGCTTTTATACGTCCGGCACAGTTTAGATTATCGTATTGTATTCTCTGAACGTGCGCGGACCGGCGCTACGTGTGAAGCAATTGTTATCAGAATTCGGCGTTTTGTGTAGATTGTTGCTTTTTACGATTTAACTTGCGTAAAAAATACACGATTTTGATATAAATGTATTCAGGTCGTATCTGTTCTGAGAGAACTCTTTAGTTGACGTTTCGGTTGAAATCGATGTTCAACAAACTTTATTCGCAGCATATTATCGTTACACAAAGAAATTTATATTGTAATCTTTGAAATTAATTTTGATTGTGTTAATTATGTAGAGCAATAATGTAGAATTCAATAACACCGATGACTCTTCGGTTGCATTTGTTGTGAACGATCACAGACGCAGAATCCGCTAAGTGGTTTTTAGAAACGCTTAATTGGACATGAAACCGCATAATTCGAGATATTAATATGCCATGGGTGATAATTGCCGCGCTATTTGCACGCGTTCACATATCATCAGTAAAAAAAATATCAATAAATCGAAGTAGTCCGGTTAACCAATACTCACAACAATAGGCTAATTAATGACTCTGCTGATGCACTCGATAATAAGCCTTGATTTACGATTAGCTTATGGACTGAATTGATTGTTTTTCATTAATACAGAATATATAGATATCAATTAATAAATTAAAGCTGTAGTAATATATATAAAATAGTAAAATTTTTGTAATTTTTACACAATAATAGATAACAGATAAAGATTTAAATGTTGTAAAATTTTGAGAAACATAAATTTACATTGGCTCAAACTTCAATCAATTGTGAGGTGGATTTCCGAGATAAATTATGCTGTTATCGTAATTATCGTAAACAGAGACAAAGATTACCAATATACAGTGAAGATAACCACAGGTTTAACGGGCGACATTTGCAAATAATATTGCGGAAGATAACATAATTACACAATTTTCTATGTCACGTAAATTCGTGATAGACGATTAATGTCACTATGGGTTTAATTGTTTCGCTGTCGCTAATGTGCGCCTATCTAATAGCGGATCTCGCACGTCGTGTTCCATTAACGACCCTTATGCCGTCCCGATTGTTTCTGAACGCTGTTATCAAACGTTGCAGTTGACCGTCATAGCGAAAACACTGCATTTCGGCGAAAGAGAGAGAGGGGAAGGGGAGAGCGAGATTAATTGTTGCATTGTGACGCTTGTCGTATACCGCGCAGATGCGCTGTAACAATTGGCATTATATGCAGTAATATGAATTATCTAGCCGAGTCGAGTCAGTTGTTAAATCATATCTAAACTAAACTTTGTTTAGAAACCCTTTGCACGCAGTGCGGGACAGTAAACTAATTACCTCTTCTAAGCTAGCAGGACCAAATCGGCAGAATCAAACCGGACCTATCAGAATATTTAGTACCCATTTTGTACTAATTTGTACCACTAATAACAATTTTGTATCCCGTGCCATTTCGGAGAAAATCGTGGCGGTGCTACCTTAGCATTAAGCTAGAAAGACCACAAGAAAAAAAAAATTAAATACAGGAAGGACTGAATTTGTACTAATTTGTACCATACAAATAAACTTAATATACATATATTTATCCCTTCTGCTCAAAAAATAACTCACCGGCCGATGCGCAACAGCGGAGTTGTAATTCTGCGTTGATCTGTAACAAAAGAAATATTTTTATATTAAAGCTACGTCCAAGATAATCGACAGTAAATAATTATCGAAGTAAATAATTATTGCCCGTTTTTAAAACATTATTTTAACAAATATCTGATTTTAAAATGTAAAAAACAATCGCAGCCGCCGGCGCCGCAATAAGCGGCTGGATATTTCCGTGTTAACTAGTTCGCATAATTCATCCGCGAAAAATTGTGCAAATAATACTGCGACCGTGCGAATAAGAGAGAGACGCGACGTAATATCTCGCATACGCCGGAGATCAGACTCGACCCGAAATTGCACGGTAGTTAAAAACCACGAAAGTGGCGGAGTCCACCACAGAACTGACAGGACGGCAAAATATAATATATAAGAAAATTAACAACTACTCACCCCACGGTCGCTCCGCCGTCGCCCGATGCCTCCCGTCCTCCGTTACTCCGTTGGTCCTTGGTCCATTGTCGCACTCACTCACAACGCGACGACGTTCACGAGCGAAAATCGACGATATCGTCGATATCGTCTCCTCTTATGATCGCGCGACACTAAAGGCACACGGCACTCCCGGTATTAATCTCGCGACGCGGTACTAAGAAACTTAGTTACACGGCGACAGAAGAATTACGTCGCGGTCGAAGAAACTACGAACGAAACTATACGATCCGCTTGACGCCCATGACGCCATGACGCCGCACCGTGACATCCCGCGATTCCCGCGCGCAGGTAGACACGACAAGTGAAGCGAAGGTGGCGGAGAGAATTTCGTAAATCGCGCACGGCCAACTTCACTCGCCCGGAGCAACTGTCTCGAGAACGCGATTACGCGATTACGCGACTTTGATTAACTACGGATTATCCTCGAAGCACATGAATTAAATGAACTTTCGATATATGTATCACAGTTTTTCGCAAGCTAAACAATCGAACCCGGCGACTCGTGTATTTACTCCGCGATATGGGAACGGGAACTGGAGCGAGGGGCGCGGGGCGCGGGAGTAACGACACGTCTGACGTCAGAACAGGTCACGGGCGTCGCGGTAAACATGAGTAGTGGGGATAGAGTGGGAGTAAGGTGAATACACACGGTGCGCGGTCGGTTAGTTCGGTATGCCGGGTATGCGTATCGCATAAAGCCTACCCCTCTCTATCCCCACTGCTCATGTTACCAAGGCGCCCGCGGCCCGTTCTGATTTCTGATGTCGTTGCTCGCGGATCGCACATCGCAGAGTAATATAAGTACGAATCGCCAGGTCCGATTATTCAGATTACAGAAAAATGTGATACATCGAATGTTCATTTAAGGCCGGTTCTAATACAATCAGTCGGATGGCCCAATGAGAGAATTTCTTTTTCGATAACGAATTTTTCTCATTGGACCATCGGTTACGTTCCGACATCCGAGGTATAAATCGCATTCGATTATACATTCATTCGGATACGCGGTCTCACTTTTCTCAATCGTCAACTTGACTCGCGTCTTGCGTTGTGTCGCGCAGCTTCAGAATAGAATTTCCGTCGTTTTCGGAACGGATAAAGAACCCGAAATCAAGGCAATCACACACAAAATGCATAGCTTAGCATAAGACCAATGAGCATCCAGCATAAAGTCGCCATATTGATTTACATAAGATGTTCATTGGTCCGTCCAGCGCGACGCGCCCTAATATCATATATGTCGAATGTTTATTTAATACATGTGCTTCGCGGAATTAGATACGAATGCCGAGGTATATATCGCATTCGATAATAGTGACTTTCTATTACGTTCTTTTGGACGGTTGATTTCGCTTTTCCCAACCGCGCGTCAAAGCGCGGTCGTGCGCGCCGCGGTAAACACGAGTAGTGGGGGTAGAGGAGTGGTATCGAGGCGTGCTGACGTCACGCATACCGAGCGCGCACCGTGCCTAGTTACCTGTAGCTCCCACTTCGTCCCTACCAAATAGTGTGACGAGAAGCCGTTAGCCGCGGCGCGGCGCCCGCGTCCCGCGACTCCCGCGCTCCATGCATCAGCATCAGTGCAGAGCGCGGCTTCTTCGTCGTAATCAGTCGTAATTTTTCAGTTGCCGTGTAACTAAGTAGGTACGTGCCGCGTCGCGAGATTAATGCCGGGAGTGTCGTGCGAAGTGTTGGAAAATATCGCGGAGATCGCGCGATCATAAGCGACGATATCGGTCGATTTTCATGAATGTCGTGAGTGAGTGGACGCGACGCCACGGTTGCTTTTGGCGAGTCAAGTTGGCCGTGCGATTTACGAAATTCCGCCATGTTCGTCTACCTGCGGGACATCGCGGATCGCGGCACGGGTGCGGCGTCGAGCGGATCGTACAGCTTCTTTGCCGTAATTTTTCCGTCGCCGTGTAATCAAGTACTCGCCGCGAGATTAATGCCGGGAGTGTCGTGCAGTGTCGAAAATATCGCGCGATCATAAGCGACGCGATCTTATCGTCGATTTTCGTGAAAGTCGCGAGTCGCGGTTGCTGTTGGCGAGTCCGCGAGTCAAGTTAACCGTGCGATTTACGAAATTCTCTCCGTCATATTGTCGTCTCCCTGCGGGACATCGCGGCACGGCGTCGAGCAGATCGTATAGTTTCGTTCGTAGCTTCTCCGCCGTAATTTTTCCGTTGCCGTGTAATTAAGTACGTCGCGAGATTAATGCCGGGAGTGTCGTGCAAAGTGTCGAAAATATCGCGCGATCATAAGCTACGCGATCTTATCATCGATTTTCGTGAACGTTCGTGAGTGAGTGCGGAGTGCGCCAACCGGCCAACGGAGTACGGATTAACGCTGCAACGGAGAAGGACCTGGCCGACCTGGCGAATCGTGGAGAGGAGGAGGAGGCCTGGCAAAGGCATCGGGCCCCGACGGAGCAACCTTGGGGTAAGTGTTATTTCTCATTTTTAAAATTAATTGTTCTTTTCTATTTATTCGCGTCGATTTATCTCGGATAAGCAAGAAATAATTTGAGAAACCGAACGTTTATCTAAAATTTTATATTCTCATAAAGGTTTTTCTCAGGAAATAAGTAAATTATATATTAGTAAATCTAATTAAAAGACGACGTAGACGTGACGTTTAAAAATTATTTTTTGAAACATTGATTATTTTGAGCGTCTATTTAATATGAATCTTTCATTTTTGTGTTACAGAATCATCGGAGCTTCATGGCTGACTAACTCCGTCCGTTGCGCATCGGTCGGTGAGTGACTTTTTTTATAATGATCACTTGATATCTGAGGTGAGATTGGGTGAGATCAAATAATGTTTGCGATTTATTTCGCGGTTCGGTTCGTGGTTCGCGGTTCGCGATTCGGATTGTACTAATTTTTTTCCAACATTGATTTATTTACCTATTGATTTATTCATCGTTTGATTTTTTAATTTCGGTTACATATATATATGTCTCTTTTTTTCTTTTTTATTTTTTGAATTGATAGCAAAGCAAAGAATACAACGACCATACCTACCGGTCCGACAAAGATCAAGGTCTTGCCGGTCTTACCTCGGGGCTATCGTGAATTTATAGTCGGCGCCGTCTTTAGATTTGTAGAATTCGAACTGGATATCTATTTGTCCCAACATTAGTTATCCGGTCCATTGCTACGATTATTACAGCTTTTTTTATTATTATGTCGCTGCGGCGTCGAATAAAGTCGGGATTAATAATCGCGGACAGCTCTCTCGGTTTAATATACATAACGCCGGTTAATATTCGTCGCGTTTGTAGCTTTGTATAAATTTTACGTCCGACATTGGCCGAACGCGGCCGAAAATATCCGAGATTTTTAGCTATTGCGTCCATTGCGCGTCAAATGCGCTTCATTTCTCGTCATCAACCCCCTTACCCTCCGTTTGATTTTTTAATTTTGGTTGTTTCGTGTACATTATGCTATTTAAATTCAGATATTCGCGATCAAGATATAATCTCGACGATTTCGATTAAAACGCGGTTAATATATTCTTTGCATTCTTTGAGTCGGGACCGGCCGTTTGGTTGCCTTTACCTTTACCTAAACTTAAACGCATAAAAATCTACAAACAAGCGCAGTTCTCGTGCCTCTTGTTTAAGACATTTTCGTTATTTTTTTTTGGAACTTGCAGCTGAAACGTATCAAAGATATATTTTAAAAGAAATATACCTACAGATTTATCTAAACATTTTTACGTAAAATGTTAATATTTAATTATTTAAAGTTTAAAAACTATTAAATTTAATATATCTATAAATGTGTAAAATTTAAATTAAATGTATATAATTATTATTATAAATAATTTGGAGAAACATAAGTTTGTCAATTATATTTTTAATATTCTTTCGTGTAAAGAACGTTTAAACACATTAATCGGATTTTAAATATTTTATTCAACTATAATATATTCAATGTTAATGGTTGTTAAGGATCGAACATAGCACGCTCGATGTAAGCATCGGGCCGCGAGGCTGACCGCTACGTGTAAAACGGCAAATATTCTGTGTTCGTGGTTTCATGCGCGGCATTGCCGCCCAATAAGTTGTTAAACCCGAGACGTTCTTTAACACGTGCCCCTCCGCTCAACCGGGAGAAGCACGACTTCATACTCCCGAGTCGCCAAGAGCGGTCAACTGCTATCTTCGAGGGTGACCTTCCTGCTCACCAGGTGAGCTCGCCTCCGATCACTATCATCGCGTCGCGTTCGCGATCGTCGTCTGCTTCGTGGACAAGATCTCCGTCGCAAGGGCATCAAGTCGATGCTCTTGCCAGATTTCCGTATCGCTTTTGCGGCAGACAACAGATGAATCAAGATTTTCGATCGATTCGAATTCTGACAGTGTACGTGAAACGGTCGTTCGACATCGAGCCCCGATGCAATTCATTACTGGCCACGGAAGTCGTTCTCTTATTATGTCGAGACTCTGGCATTCGTCGATTCTTAGTATGTGTATACAGATGGTCTATTTTTGACACAAATGAAATACTTTTATCACACGTATGTTTGCCAAGTGACCTCTTAAGCTCCGAATATGAACAGTAGACGGAAAACATTGGCTACAATAGGGGCATTTATAATGTGGTGGTTCAGTTATTTTAGTGAATAAGTTTTGCATGGAGGAATTTTCGTGTAGAGGTATATAATTTTCTATTAGTTTTTTGTTTCCTTCCGCAAATCTCTCGAGGATTTGTAGGTCTTCGGCTGTCAGAGTGCGACCTTCTTTGCAATTATGGGGTGTATAGAGTTCTCTGCAGCATATCTATTAAAGATTTGTAATTCTTCACCCGAAAGAGTCCGACTATATTACTGCTCGATATTTTTATTTTCGAAATACCACTCCTTTAATTTTCAACTTCGTATTTGAAATTTTATATGCAGTGCCTGCATAAAAATTTCGTACACTTTTATATTATTTTTAATACAGATTTTTTTAACAGTGCATATACTATTGGATTTTTAGCACTCGGGTGGGGAATCCGAACGCAGCCCTGAATGATGCTGGCATAAATCGCGCTCCGTTGACATTGCTATGATGTCATGTTGTAAAATTTTACAGTCTTAATTAATATTTAAATACTGTCTAACATTCTTTTTGTAATACGTTAGCTCGAGTTTAAGTGCACAAGCAGATATAGTTTCCTAGAGATATCAAACTGTTAGAAAAAACGTGGTCTAAATTTTTCAGGTAAAGAATTAAAAATTGGTAATATGGAATACACATTGGAAAGACTACTGCGATTCCATTTTACGTAGTTGCTATTCACATATTTCATTCATAACTGTTCTAAGAAAGAATTTTCAATTTAATTAATTTTATTTCTATCTATTAATGATATTTATTTAATTTATTTACTTACGGGAAAATGTCATGTTGTTTTCAAAAAGAAAACAAAAAAAATGATTTAAAGATCCAAATTTTCAAACATCTTTTGGGAGATAAACTAAACAATAAATGTTATACAAAGAATTTCTTCCGTATATATTTATGCAGTAGAAAACAAATGATTCTAACAATTTTTGTGCTTTGCTAATCTTAAGTCGTTCACTTTTGGCTTAATTAAGAGGCTAGCGAATAGCGCAGTGTAATTTATAAATATAAGAGTACTGTAGGTGAAATAAGAACTGCCGAAATTCAGTAGCTTTGAATCATTCGCCTAAACTTTTCGTGCGAACTTTTTTGGACAACTATGTGTAGCTATTGTTAGTAAACGCTCGGAAATATACCTTTTTGTTTATATTTAGTGCTCTTGGTTTAAATTTTTCACCAATCCATGCAGCCAGTAAAATATCGGTTCGGTTCCGGTTTCGGTACATTAAAATATTTAATAAAGGTTTCGGTTTCTCTGTTTCGGTTTTCTAGCTAACAAAAGTATCGGTATTGCGCAAATTAGTTTTTTCGGTTCCGGTTTATCAAAATTTTTTTATTTGAAATTTGTATTAAATTAAATTATTTACATATTATTAGTTTTTTATTTAATGATTTACTTTTAATACGTAATTAGGATAATAATTGTATCAATAATTATGTGCAAAGCATTAATGGACTTTAATTTAAAATTATAGATCTATTTTTCACATATATGTTTTGTATTTTGACAATTAATAGTCCTGAGTGATGAGGAGGGGAGGGAAGTGGCTGACCACTTTTATTTATATAAATTACAAAAATATTTTTTAGGCTCTAGTAGAATCTATCCATTTCCGAGCCAATATCCTTTTCAAGGCAATAGATTATAATATATGCGCAACTTACAGTTTTTTTTCGGTTCCGTTTTGTTAAAATTTTCTTGAAATTTTTATTAATTTAAATTATTTACATATGCATACTGCGTGTGCAACTGTAAAGTTGGCACCTCCATTTTCAAAAATCGTCTGAATGTATCTTTTCCAGAAGAAACCTTTCCCCAGCTTTTTTTCTTTATTTGAATGAATGAATAATTCTTTAAATGAATTTTTGACTCAATGTGTTCCGTACAGAACATTGCCAGTTTTTTTTATCCGCGGTTCTATAGTACTATAGTTTCGTGATTCATGTCTTTTATGTTTACGTGGCTTGTTCGTTTTTCCGTCATGTTTGTCTCGAGCATTGCCGGGAAGGCGCGGTTTTGTTCGGCGGGAGTGCGCTTGTGCGCCTGAGTCTCCCTTCTATCAACGGAGGTCGTCACGTCGGAAAATTTCGAATTTTTTAAGGACCGTTTAGGGACATCAGCGGGTTTACATTCCGGTGCTTCGTGTCGACGTGGTGTCTTGGATGTTGCATTGTTCAGTGTGACTTTGACTTCGCAGAGTATCGTGAGTTCGTCTGGCGGCGGGTCGTTGACCTGGTCCGGAGAAGGGTCTCTCCTGGCGAAATTTTGACATCCCCAATTCTTATTTTTGAGGGTGTTTCTGTATTAGTGCTCTCCATTATATGTTTTTTTTTTGGCATTGGTGATACCGGATTGGAGTGTTGCATTTGGCATTTGTGACTCCCTGCACGTTTAAGGAAAAATTAATTGACTGCTTTTTTGTACTTTGAGATAATCTTCGTATGGCGTACAAGTATCGATAGTGCAATTATGTAAATCCCTTTACACGCAAATGTGCACGCTCGCTCCAGCCGAGGTAACCGTTTTAACGGCAATGTACGGATGTACTGTAGAATAATGTAGATAACAGATTGGTAAAAGCGATACGCGAATTCAATCGTCGATTTTGTCCCATGTAAATTCATTGGATTACTATGCGATATACACCACGTATGAATGTGATTATGAGTGAGCTGATAAAATTGCAATTTGCACGATACGTCCAATTTTACGAGCACGCAATAAGACTGCGTCGGGGAAAGAAGCGTATTTCATTTGCGTTCAAGCATCAAAAAACTTACAAGTATACCTTCGCAATAAAGCAGAGTATTTGAAAGTATAAGAAGCTTGAAAGCAAGCGTTGCTCGGTTTTTCAAGAAATTCTTGCATAATAATTTTAACATTATCTACGTACAACAACTTTTTCTTTATCTGTCGGTAAATACATTGACTGGTGTCCTTTATATAAATAATGCAGATAATATAATATCGCAGTTATTATATCATATATCGCATCAGTCACCCAGTGACTAATTTCATTAAATATCAAGACGCTATTAGAATCAGGACGTGTCAGTACAATGGGAAATAATAATTTATCCACGGGGACGTAAATCAATCCTCGCAAGAATGGCTGCATTTAGCAGGGAAAAATTGAATAGCATCCGCGTAACAATCGAATCTGATTCAGTGGAAATCCAGAGGTATATATCAATCACCACATCCAATTGCCACTCAACTGCTGTCCCTGCTGAATGCGTCCAATGTGACATATCAGTTCTGTTTCCCCATTCATTTAATCTGGAAATGGGTCGAATATGCCCGCTCATGTAATTTTACGAGTAGATGTATGCACTGCGTTATTCTATACACGTTAAGCGCAGTAATGGAATTTATTTAATAAATGAAAAATAGGACTGCAGAATTATAAAACGCGGAATTTTCCCGAGGACATTAATGATGTAGCAGAGATCTTTTTACGTTCCCTTTGTGAGATCGCACATTCTATTTCACGCGAGGAAAGACATATTTCTAGACGGTAAAATTACGTGCTTCGGCCCGTGTATACTCCCATAAATACCTAATATCGCGGTACGTAGCTTGTTCACTTCCGCTAACGATTCCCGCTCTCGTCCCTTCTGCGGAACCGAAGCACCTCGAACTACATCCTTCAGCGTCTCGGTATCTGTAGGAAAGGTCTCGTTAGTATCGCCCGCCGTCTTTGTATCGCACGTACGTAACTCACGAGTCGATACTCCAGTGGCCCAGGAATTTCGGAATTTCGTGATCCAGCGCGAGCCTGCATATTTCATTGCGGCCGTGAGTGCACAACGTATCGCTAAAATATTACCTACTATAAACGTCCCTCGCGAGGAAGAATGGCGAGCAGCATCTTACAAAGGAAAATAAACAAGGCGGTAAAGAAATATAAAATATTGAGTGTTGTTCCAATTAAAAGTTCAATTACACCGCTTTAATTAATTATCAAATTTTAGGGTGTTCTTTATGTGGCTTAAACTCAATCAGACACCTTTTTTAAAGTATCGTGCATCTTAGGGCCAGTAAATGGACAGTGAATGGGCTAGCGCATAAATAATTGCGAAAGCGATAATGACAGTCAAACTAGCCGCACAGAAACCAGCCGCATTCAGGGGCGAATAGGGCCTCTGCGGGGCCCCGGCGCAAAAAATTTTGCATTTTGCATTTAAATTAATAAAAACTCTACAGATCAGTTATATAAAGAATAAACATTATCACAAAATTTATTTCAAGTGCATCTAAGCATGTTGAGTGAAGAACTTTGCGATTTTCCCGCAGTTTTCATTACGCGTTATAGAGATTCGTGACATATATTGAATATAATAATTTTTAGCGGTCCTGTGCCACTTTTAAATGAGCTGGGGATTGTTATACGAAAAATAAACAATACGAAAAAATTTATTTCAAGTGCATCTGAGCATGCTGAGTGAAGAAATTTGCGATTTTCCCGCATTTTTATTAATAAAATCGCAAATTTCTTCACTCTGCATGCTCAGATGAACTTGAAATAATTTTTTTCATATTGTTTATTCTTCGTATAACAATCTCCAGCTCATATGGAAGTGGCACAAGACCAGTAAAAATTATTATAGTCAATTTTTTCGCAGTTTTCGTTACGCGTTATAGAGATTTGTGACATATATTGAATTTAATGATTTTTGGTGGTCCTGTGCCACTTCCGTATGAGTTGGAGATTGTTATACGAAGAATAAACAATATGAAAAAAATTATTTCAAGTGCGTCTGAGCATGCTGAGTGAAGAAATTTGCGATTTTTCCGCATTTTTTATAATAAAATCGCAAATTTCTTCACTCTGCATGCTCAGATGCACTTTAAATAAATTTTTTCATATTGTTTATTCTTCGTATAACAATCCCCAGCTCATTTAAAAGTGGCACAAGACCACTAAAAATTATTATAGTTAATTTTCTCACAGTTTTCGTTACGCGCTATAGAGATTTGTGACATATATTGAATTTAATAATTTTTGGTGGTCCTGTGCCACTTCCGTATGAGTTGGAGATTGTTGTACGAAGAATAAACAATATGAAAAAAATTATTTCAAGTGCGTCTGAGCATGCTGAGTGAAGAAATTTGCGATTTTCCCGCATTTTTATTAATAAAATCGAAAATTTCTTTACTCAGCATGCTCAGATGAACTTGAAATAATTTTTTTCATATTGTTTATTCTTCGTATAACAATCTCCAACTCATACGGAAGTGGCACAGTACCACCAAAAATCATTAAATTCAATATATGTCACAAATCTCTATAACGCGTAACGAAAACTGCGAAAAAATTGACTATAATAATTTTTAGTGGTCTTGTGCCATTTTTAAATGAGCTGGGGATTGTTATACGAAGAATAAACAATATGAAAAAATTTATTTAAAGTGCATCTGAGCATGCAGAGTGAAGAAATTTGCGATTTTATTATAAAAAATGCGGAAAAATCGCAAATTTCTTCACTCAGCATGCTCAGACGCACTTGAAATAATTTTTTTCATATTGTTTATTCTTCGTATAACAATCTCCAACTCATACGGAAGTGGCACAGGACCACCAAAAATCATTAAATTCAATATATGTCACAAATCTCTATAACGCGTAACGAAAACTGCGAAAAAATTGACTATAATAATTTTTACTGGTCTTGTGCCACTTCCATATGAGCTGGAGATTGTTATACGAAGAATAAACAATATGAAAAAAATTATTTCAAGTTTATCTGAGCATGCAGAGTGAAGAAATTTGCGATTTTATTATAAAAAATGCGGAAAAATCGCAAATTTCTTCACTCAGCATGCTCAGACGCACTTGAAATAATTTTTTTCATATTGTTTATTCTTCGTATAACAATCTCCAACTCATACGGAAGTGGCACAGGACCACCAAAAGTCATTAAATTCAATATATGTCACAAATCTCTATAACGCGTAACGAAAACTGCGAAAAATTGACTATAATAATTTTTAGTGGTCCTGTGCCACTTTTAAATGAGCTGGGGATTGTTATACGAAAAATAAACAATATGAAAAAATTTATTTAAAGTGCATCTGAGCATGCAGAGTGAAGAAATTTGCGATTTTATTATAAAAAATGCGGGAAAATCGCAAATTTCTTCACTTTGCATGCTCAGACGCACATGAAATAATTTTTTTCATATTGTTTATTCTTCGTATAACAATCTCCAGCTCATACGGAAGTGGCACAGGACCACTAAAAATTGTTATATTCAATATATGTCACGAATCTCTATAACGCGTAATGGAAAATGCGGGAAAATCGCAAATTTCTTCACTCAGCATGCTCAGATGCACTTGAAATAAATTTCGCGACTATGTTTATTCTTTATATAACTGATCTGTAAAATTTTTATTAATTTAAATGCAAAATGCAAAATTTTTTGCGCCGGGGCCCGCAGAGGCTATTCGCCCCTGAATGCGGCTGGTTCTGTGCGGCTAGTTTGATTGTCATAAAGCGATACCGTTCCCGGTCAATCGTTTTATGCGTTTAAATGCATAATATCCGAGATGAGCGTGCCATGTAGAATGCAGCGACGTGTGCGAACATTCAAAGATTCGCCAGTGCTAATTAAGATTAATGAGTTGTCCAAGAAATCGAGACCAAGTCCCCGCGCGGTAATTAACAGTCTATTTCACCTCCTTCCTATAGACAGTTTGCCCGAACTATACTCGTACGAAAACGTTCTGAAAGTTTCTCTCCCCTTTCAGCCTCATCCTCGACGCATCATCTCAGGGCGAGGCACTTATTACGGAAAGAGTCTTCTCCCGTTTCTCTTCCTCCTTCGCCTTACTTCTCTCTACTCGCCTCCTCGCTTACATCTTTCTAACTCGAACGCTTCTATTTGCGAGACGTTGTTCAAAACCAGAGTTATAATATGTGCATATTGTCGTTATTGCAGATTTTAGATCTGCTCAAAAGAAGAAAATCCCTTGCTTTGATATCGGAAAATCCGATACCATTATCAGTTTTTATGTTATACGATTAAAAAAGAACTGGAAAAGATTTTTAATGATAATATATTGTTTTTTTACTTCGTTTTACCCCGTTATATTTATTTAACGGTAATATAAATTATAAATTTATTTCGGTTTCGGTACATTAAAATAAAATCGACGATTGAATTTCGAAAAAATTATTGATTCAAATCGTCGAATTCAATCGTCGATTTCGGTTTCGGTACATTAAAATACTTAATAAAGGTTTCGGTTTCTGTTTTGGTTTTCTAGCTAACACAAGTATCGATATTGTGCAAATTACAGTTTTTTCGGTTTCGGTTTATTAAAATTTTTTTATTTGAAATTTATATTAAATTATTTACATATACCCTACCCCCCCTCTTCCAAGATTGTCGCCCCAGACAATCCGGGAGGGTAGTCAACTTGCGGTAGCTTCTTTTGTGCGCCCCAGGGCGCCGAAACAGTCCTTGCCCTCCTCGAGCTGCTGCTCCAAGTTACCGGGCTCTGCTTCTCTTGGCCCCCGGTAGCCGCACGCCAGTCTCCTGCCGAACCTCTTCTGGGGCGAGCTGGCCAGGCTCCCTCTCCACGGTCCGAAGATGACTTCTGCTCCGCTCCCCCGCCGTATCCCTCGCTGTCGGCTTCCCGCGACGCCGTCCCAAATCTTCAGACAAGGGGGGGGAAACTCGCGTGGACCCAACGTCTTTTCGGACACCCCGAGTCCCTGCCTCAGCATTTACTCAACGTCCCACGGGAAAACCACACTCAAAAACCGTGGGCGAGGCAGTCTTCTTAAAAAAAAACTTCCTTTGAGGAGTCTTCGGCCGATGTTCTGCCATAGTCCCCTCTTCGAGCACCACTGACTCCCTCTAGGAAAAGAACATTAAACGCAGTAACGGAAAACCAAACATTAAAACATTAAAGAAAAACTAGAACCCATTTCCTCAGAATATTTATTAACCATTCATTTCGAAAACACGATTGTCAATAAATATAACCCACCCTCCGGGCTCCGACCTACTCTAACTGCTCAACCCAATTTCCTTTCAGAATACATAGCTAGTCTATCCGAATGTACAACCTTACTCCTGTGACGAGGTGATTTCCGAATGCAATAAACCACGTCACTGAGTTTCTTAATTATCAAAAAGGGTCCCTCCCAAAAATGTTACGCGCCGACGAGCGTTCGCCACACAATCACTCACTTTCACACTCGCGGCGCGTGTCACGACACTCTCGCACAAATAAGATGACTCGTTTAGAAAATCAGTAGCTCTTTATTACGACTCTCGGTATAATAGAGGAGCTCGGGACGACACGTCCGAACGAGACGCGTCCCAGAGTAAATCTGAACATCCGGTATAACAGGAAAATCAATAGTTAATTGAACATCACGCAATCAATATTAGTAAACAAGCATCCGTCGCTAAGGACGGTTCGCGACGCGACATTAAATAACGGGCGACTCGCATATACGCGCGACACGAGGACAGCACGGGCGTAACACTATTATCAGCTTTTTATTTAATGATTTACTTTTAATACGTAATTATGATAATAATTGTATCAATAATTATGTGCAAAGCATTAATGGACTTTAATTTAAAATTATAGATCTATTTTTCACATATATTTTGTATTTTGACAATTAGTAGTTTTGAGTAATGAGGAGGGGAGGAAAGTGGCTGACCACTTTTATTTACATAAATTACAAAAATATTTTCTAGGCTCTAGAATCCATCCATTTCCGATCCTATCCTTTTCAAGGCAATAGATTATAATATATGCGCAACTTACAGTTTTTTCCGGTTTTGTTTTGTTAAATTTTTTTGAAATTTTCATTAAATTAAATTATTTACATATGCATACTGCGTGTGCCACTGTGAAGTTGGCACTTTATATTTTTAAAAATGATCGTCTGGATGTATCTTCCAGAAGAAACCTTTCCCCAGCTTTTTTTTCTTTATTTTAATGAATTTTTGATTCAATGTATTCCGTACAGAACCTTGCCAGTTTTTTTATCCGCGGTTCTATAGTACGGGTAATGCTCAATGATATACGAAAGATGCCATTCAATACTGAATAAAGGTTTCGGTTTCTGTTTCGGTTTTCTAGCTAACAAAAGTATCGGAATTGGGCAAATTACAGTCTTTTCGGTATTGATTTAAAAAAAAATTTTTATTTGAAATTTGTATTAAATTAAATTATTTACATTTAGATTTATATTTAGAATCGGTACTTTATTTGCCCCAAGGGGCCTTAAAGGGCGTTTTTAAGGAACGTACCCAAATTTTTACATATTCTCTATTCCCATAAAAGAAACACCTGGCCATTGTGCGACCTCACAAATTAACACCCACCCTCCCTTTCCCTTTATATATTTCTAGGACCTAGACCGAACGAAAATATCGGTTCGGTTCCGGCTTCGGTCCATTAAAATACTTATTTATAAAGGTTTCGTTTTCGATTTCGGTTTTGTAGCTAATAAAAGTATCGGTATTACGCAAATTAGTTTTTTTGGTTCCGATTTATTAAAATTTTCTTAATGAAATTTTTATTAAATTGAATTGTTTATATAATAAGTGATGATATTTCGACTTCATTGTTTTCTATGTTTTCATCTTCGGGTCTTAATTTTTTTAAGATATAATGATTTTTAACGGTACCGGTTTCGATTCCAGTCTTATTGGCTTTACAAAATTTCCATACGGTTTTTGTTTCAGACAATGCGTTTTCATTATTTTAATTATTTTTAATTATTTTCATAACTTGATTTACACGATGTGACACAAATAAAATATTTTATAAAATTATTTATTTAATAATTTTAGTTGTTCACCAATCAATTCCGATTATTATGATGTAATGGTATCAAAATATTAAATATGCAAACAATTAATTATATAATGTAATAAAAAAAATTTACTCACTAGCCGTTGTTTCGTCGCAGTCGGTTGGTTCCGCCACTGCTTCAACACCACACGGCTAACTATATTCGTATAATGTTGTCACTTACGACAGTCTATAGTCGATTTCACGGCACTTCTAAATTTCACAAACACGTTATACTTTCACAAGTGCAAAGTACGATTATTCCGATCGAATGATTCTGATCGTGACGAGCGCGAAATAAAATTTTACGAGACGGTTTTGTCGAAAATACTCGACGTTGGTTCGACGGGACGCCGCATATTTTTTCGAGAGAAAACGACGTCGCGTTTTACGGCGCTGGTTTTGATTTTTTGCACAGTCTTCTCTTCTCGTTTTTCCAGTATTTGGCGAACACGAAGCAGTTCAGATTTTCTGTGCTTTCATCTAAATCTGACTGATAGCTTGCGATCATTACATTTTATTTTTTCGAAATAATATAATTTGACCCAAGTTTATGACCAATGGCAAAAGTGGTTTTCAAAAACTCAAATAATAACTTAAAAATTAGAAATCTACAATAATATCATTTATCTAAATTATTCTAATATCACTCTTAAGCATGTGTCGCCAAAAATTGGAGGTACACGTTGAAATAAAAACCCTACGTAATTACGAGGGACATAATTATCATCAAAAATAGAAGGGAAGATGGTACCTCGAAGTCAGGAAGTACATTACGTACCTACAATTTTTGGCGACACATGCTTAAGAGTTTACATACCTGCATTACTTGTTTCTTCCAGTTTTTTATCAAATACGGATACATGTTTTGTCGGTGGATGACCACATTATATACACAAAATAAACGATTCTGCTGCTGCTGCTGCTGCTGCTGCTGCTGCTGTATCACTGTCTAATTTGCGAATGTATTCCATGCATTCGCACTGTGACTCCCGGCACGCACCGCGAAATACTCCGCGAATGTCACTGCTTGTGAATATATTCATATTTATGTTAGTTGCGTAAATAATATAACAGTCGTATAAAACGGTCTAAGAATCCTTTGTTCGAGCAACGATATGACACGTCCGCGTCGATGCCACCTAGTGGCTATGCCACTGCTATTCGCGAATGTTTTTTGTTCAACAAATGTCGCGATCATGCATGGTTGACGTCGAGTACCTCGTATACGAGGTACGTATGTAGGAGGTACATTTGTACGAGGTACATATGCACGTACGAGGTATGTATGTACGGGGTACATACGGGAAACCCCCTAAAAAACTGTACCTCCTAAAAAATTGTACCGTGAATTTATAAGTGCGGTGCCTCCAATCGGTACCTTCTCCTTTATCAGTACCTCGTGTGTATTCCGTACCTTGTGCTACTGTACCGGGAAAAGTATCTCCTAGCAGTATGTAACTCGAAATGTCATTTCCATTTAGAAATTAGTACCTCGAATTTGGAGATACTACGCGGTACATGCTTAAGAGTGTAATTCTGTGAGGTCTCTGAGATCCCATCCACATTTGTCATCGTAACTTCAGCAAAAATTCAATTTATTTATTTATTTATTTTTTTAATCGATTGAGAATCGATCCATGAATAGGCCCATAATGTATAAAAGTCGATAGAATTAAATCGATGCGTTCCGTTTCACGCATGATGCGCATAATGCATCATTTATCCTTGTTGTTCACTGAACGCACTCCTAAGAGTTTCAAGATATACGAGTAAAAAGAAAGGAATATAGGGGACAAAAGTGCGGAAACGCGAAAAAAGGAAGTTGAGCTGGGGTCTTGGAGACTTCACTGTGTATACCTAGGGTTAACAAGCAGCACTGCGCTGCTGCATTCTCGATGCTGCATAACAAGGAAGAAAT
The DNA here is from genome assembly GCF_030848805.1 of Temnothorax longispinosus. Classification (NCBI taxonomy): domain Eukaryota; kingdom Metazoa; phylum Arthropoda; class Insecta; order Hymenoptera; family Formicidae; genus Temnothorax; species Temnothorax longispinosus. The sequence continues at coordinate 25,890,196 of NC_092358.1, forward strand.
TGATATAATTCATATTTTTATTTAAAAAACCGTATATATGCAGCACACGGCAAGAATGGTTTTGCTGAAGTGTCTAAAAATTTAGCTAAATACAGATCTAAAAGAAATTTTGTTGGATCATCAAAATAATTATGTAGAACACCTAAACTGATTGCTAAAATGTCAAAATTTTTTACAGCATTATCATATTTTAGCGACTTACTATAATTATTTTGATGGTGCAACAAAATTATTTTTAGATCTGTATCTAGCTAAATTTTTAGATACCTACAGTCGTTTTGGTTCGACCCAACTGGCTAAATTAATATTTTTACATATAATAATAATTTGGCCAGTTGGGTCGAACCAAAACGAGTGTTGTTTTGAATTATTTACTGGCGACGGAAGTTACTTGTTTTATTTTTAGATACCTACTTCAGCAAAATCGTTCTTTCCGTGTACATATTTTTATCAAGGTCTAAATATTGTTAATATATATCACTAATGTAAAATGTATATAAAATAATTTTTTTATCTGCGAAAGTTGTGGGAATATTATCGAATCATTAGAGAATTATAAAATCTTGAGTTTAAATTTTTCACGATCTAATAAATAAAACTGTACGTATGAATTTACAATCATCCACAGTAGTATTTAAAGGGGTAAAACGTTTTGAAGACTCGACCGTTGAATTTGAGTCTAAGGATGAGAAATCAGTGAAATTTATGGAGAAGAACAGTATGTTATATCAAAAGATTTGTTGTACGTCACCAACAGTAACTATTTTAAGAATAATATATTTTACACATGAGGGAAAAGAGAAAGTTATGATAAATGGATTAATGACGCGTAATGAGTTAATATTTATTTTAAAGTAGATTAGTGTAAAGTAGATTATAGCATTTAAAATTATCATGTGAACATTATTTGTTACACTTTGTGAATCGCTTATTACCTTTTGTGAATTATGGCAGAAAGGATAAAAGGTTTATAGACATATTATAGTTATTTCACGAATCTCACGTGTTGGCGCTGAACGACCCTTCTTAAGAGTTCCAAGCTCATTGAAGCATGCGATTATCTATCACTTTAGCCGGGGTGTCGAAGTTGGCCGGCCTTGCAACGTGGGAGAAGCGGACGCGATTCCCGCCACCGCTGCGAATCGAGCCCCGGCGCCGGGTATGCTTGAAACGCAATGCCAGTGCACTACGTTTAACACACATGGATATCCATTCACGAAATAACTTATTACTATTTATTTCTATTTTAATTTGACACGGCTACTGGGGGCAAATCTCGTGGAGACCGTGGACATATTCGGACGTGTTTTTTCCTGAATAATTTTTGAAGATTGCTAATGCAATCAGCGCCGAGATTAGATTGAATCTTTCGAGTCTGTATTTATTATCTTTGACTTGTTCTTGGCCGTTATGTGATCCCGAGGAGGATTAGGTGCCATAAAATTAAAGAAGAAGAAAAAGGCTACTGGGGGCTACGGCACGAGTCTCGTGCGTCAAGAGGCGTAATGGTTTCTATACCCGATAACTGGCTCCTACTCTCGAGGGACCAGCTATGCACTCACTGGGTGTTTCCGTACTAATCGAGTCACCACTCTCGCATCGTGCGTGCACCATCCGAGAACCCGGGCATGAAGATTCATTCTTGACTTTTTCATATTTACTACGTGTTGGAGAGCAAACGGATTGACAACCGAGAGCTCCCTAGATAACTGTGCCCTTTCTTGGCCCCACAACTCACCATGGACAGTGGTACTTGGGCCCGTATCACTACAGGACCTTAGTGGCGCATTCAGATCGCCATTGACGTCGCTTAGTTACTGCAGAGCGCGCCGACTAGTCGACATCAGATTTTGTGATCGAGCCGTACTGAATCAGAACAGCCCCATTGCAACGTTCCAGCAAGACCACTGGGAGGTGGGCGCATGACCTGACTGGGAGAGGCTATATATTCGCGTCACCAGACCAATTTAAGCATGCGATTATTTTTTACTTTAGCCGGGGTGTCGAAGTTGGCTGGCCTTGCAACGTGGGAGAAGCGGACGCGATTCCCGCCACCGCTGTGAGTCGAGCCCCGGCGCCGGGTATGCTTGAAACGCAATGCCAGTGCACTACGTTTGACACACATGGATATCCATTCACGAAATAACTTATTACTATTTGTTTCTATTTTAATTTGACATGGCTACTGGGGGCAAATCTCGTGGAGACCGTGGACATATTCGGACGAGTCTGTATTTATTATCTTCGACTTGTTCTTGGCCGTTATGTGATCCCGAGGAGGATTAGGTGCCATAAAATCAAAGAAGAAGAAGAAGAAGGCTACTGGGGGCCACGGCACGAGTCTCGTGCATCAAGAGGCGTAATCGTTTCTATACCCGATAACTGGCTCCTACTCTCAAGGGACCAGCTATGCACTCACTGGGTGTCTCCGTACTAACCGAGTCACCACTCTCGCATCGCTTGCACGTGACCATTCGAGAACCCGGGCATGAAGATTCATTCTTGACTTTTTCATATTTACTACGTGTTGGAGAGCAAACGGATTGACAGCCGAGAGCTCCCTAGATAACCGTGCTCTTTCTTGGCCCCACAACTCACCATGGACAGCGGTACTTGGGCCTGTATCACTACAGGCCCTTAGTGGCGCATTCAGATCGCCATTGACGTCGCTTGGTTACTGCAGAGCGCGCCGACCAGCCGACATCAGATCTTGCGACCGATCCGTACTGAATCAGAACAGCCCCATTGCAACGTTCCAGCGAGACCACTGGGAGGTGGGCGCATGACTTGACTGGGAGAGGCTATATATTCGCATCACCAGATTAATTGACTTTAACCCTAGGCCCAAAGGAACTCGTGCAGAGAATCAAAGGCCTAAGACAGCCTAACTCGGTCGATACAATACGACAGTGCTCGCACCAGCGCAGTTTTCGAGCCACTCGGATCGCCGGATCCTAACACGGATCCGCCACTTTTTTCGCGCTCCTTTTTGCCACGATTCACAAAAGGTAGTAGCCTTGCCACTGTTAACAATGTGGACGGGAGCGAGGCCGCCGTGGCCAGCGTGATTACCGGTAGTAGGTCCGACGCACGTTGCACGTAATTTTTAACTTTTTAATTTGTCATGATTATTTGTACTTAATGCATTAAATTATGCGTTTTACTCATTGATATTGTTTAACAATAATCTTATCGTTGCTTATTAAAAATGCAACGATAATTTTATCATTGCATCTTTAATACGCGTATATATCGATGCTGTGAGATTTATATCAATATTACTCGTATAAAGCCGGGTACTCACTAGGACCGTGCAACGTGCAACGCAACGGTTGCTACAATTTTTTCACAATGTGTTTGTTCCGGAATAAGACGTATTCACTAGTTGCAGCAACCGTTGCGTTGCACGTTGTACGGTTCTAGTGAGTATCCGGCATAACAAACTCCCTCCGTGATTATATCTCCGATTTAAAATGAGCTTAGTGTACTCTCAACGCAAATACGTGTGTTAGAAATTCGCGGTTGACTTATGGCCGCTGGACATTAGTATACTCTGCCTGTTGCGTTTCGCCGCAAAATCTAAGGCCGGGTACTCACTAGGACGTGCAACGTGCAACGCAACGGTTGCTACAATTTTTTCACAATGTGTTTCGAAATAAGACGTACTCACTAGTTGCAGCAATCGTTGCGTTGCACGTTGCACGGTCTTAGTGAGTACCCGGCATAAGATGGCTAATAGAATGGCTGGCAAAAAATGATGCTGTTGATACATCATTTTTTTTCCGTGCATATTTCCCTTATTACCTGTAGCATAGCGTGACCTTGCGATCTCGTAATATCAGGAATTGAGCGTTAGTCAAGCGAAAAGCATTAGAACTCGTCAACATAAATCGTGTAGATACTCTTCGAAAAGAAGCTGAAACTCTCTAATCAGAACTATCGAATTTTAAAGTAGGAGTGCCAGCTTCACACCCGTCAGATTATATCCTTTCGCGAATTTTTAGAGCTATGTCAACGACAGGAAAAATAAAATGAAATAATTGCAAGCGATCGGTTTCGATCGGTCAGATTCAGATGAAAGCACAGTAAATCTGAACTGCTTCGTGTTCGCCCCAAATACTGGTAAAACCCCTGTTGAGCTGGCCCCCCCACCTTGCAGAAATTAAAAAAAAAGCGCAAAATTACAAGCTATTTGTGAGTTTTTATATCCTGCAGATTAAAATTTTTGAGCTTGTCACACTGAACAAGAATTTAATATTTTTTATGGGGGGCTGAGTCAACGTTTAAAAATAGATATTGAATTGATTTTTACGGCAGAATTAGGAGCTATTTATGAGTTTTCAAAATGATATAGTTTCGATTTTTGATCTCATCCTCTTAACCCCGAAACAACCTTTTAATTGATTCAACTCAAGAGAAAAATGTTGAGAAAAATTTAAATATATCGTATCGCGGATATAATTCGTATAGCGTATAAACTCTAAGAATAAATTCTTAAAATACGCGCATTTTGATTATTGAGCTACAACCCCTTCGCAAGAAAACCATCCCATCTTCCTGGCTTAAGAGAGAACTGTACTTAAAATGAATAAAATTATTTTACGACTAAATATTGTTAATAAATTCTGAACACTAAAATAAAAAGAAAGAGTACTTCACTCTTGAGACTGTTAGGGGGTAGTTTTCCATCAAACGGCTAGGGTACAAAATCTGAAACTTCATATTTTTGTGATACAAATTATCCTGAATCGAGTCTACAAGTAGCAATTGATTCTGCTGATGAGAACGAGTACTTTACTCTTGAGACTAATAGGACTGAGTTCTATTAGGAGCTGTTTGAAGCAGAAGGGATGAATATATTAAGTTTATTTGTATGGTACAATAGTACAAATTCAGTCCTTCAAATTTCTGTATTTAATTTTCTTTTTTTTTCTTGTGGTCTTTCTAGCTTAATGCTAAGGTAGCACCGCCACGATTTTCTCCGAAATGGCACAGGATACAAAATTGTTATTAGTGGTACAAAATAGTACAAAATGGGTACTAAATATTCTGATAGGTCCGGTTTGATTCTGCCGATTTGGTCCTGCTAGCTTAGAAGAGGTGTTTATCACGCTTTATCAGACACGTGAGAGCTCGGACGCGGCGAAATTATTCGAAGTGACATAATCAGGTTACGAGGGAGCGAAGTTAAGGCACTCGCACGTAACCTTTTACACCGCGGAATCTAAATATTACAGACAGCACACGGTTCCCTAGGGAATATATCGCATTCCACGAAGTACGCAGTGCGGCGGACGGCTTTATGCTATATTAACAACACGATGTAGTTTTCACATAACAATAATTACGATTTGGGAGCCGGGATACACTTATAACACGTCCGTATTTAGTGCAATTTAGTTAAAGTGAGTTTGTGTGCACGACTAGCTCAGATCAACTAAGCACGTTTTTGATTTGCCGTATCCTTCTCCGAATCACGATTCTGTCTGTGCAACAGTAGTCCAGTCATTTGGTCGTAAAAGAAGAGGTTACCTGGAAAGTTTTCCGGGAGTTTTGAAAATTGGTAATTTTATATATTTCGATGTGCTCTTTCCGAATTTCAACTTTGCCACCTCGTATCTTTGCCGCTCGTGCCGCCATATTGGAAAAATGACGCCTAAAAGCAGTTTTTTTGACAATATCTCCTTTCCGACTCATTCCACGATAAAAACATTGATATACAAAATAAAACTAGAGAAAATTTCCTACAATTTATGTAATAACCTTTTTCCGTAAAATTAATAGTTTTGGCGTACGAGCGCCGTAAAGTGTAGTTCAACACGCGTTTTGGCTTAAAAACTCATTTCCACACCACCTTGAGATAGAGTAAGCGGCGCGTTTTTTTTACCGTGGTATCCCCAGTAGGCCTAGTCCACATGCAATTCACTATTCTAAAATTTAGCGCATTCTTCTTCGCTTCGCTGTTCTTGATGGACCAGGTGTTGCGAGTTCATCGTCATTAGTACTGATCGAAACGTCACAGACCGAAATTTCTTCCACATCATCCGCGATGGGATTATCATTTTCATCGCAATCCTCTTCGTTCTCGATTTTATCATACGTTTGCTCGAAAATAGTCTCCGTTTCTTCTTCTTCGTCGCTATCTTGTGATGGAACTTGCGAGTTATCACAGGTACCACTACAATTCGTGCATATAACGGAGCACTAAATAAATAAATAAAAAAGATGTCAAAAAAGATGTCAAAAAGCCTGTGAATGCAGAAAGGCTGGGTTAAAGTGCTCAGTTATATGCACGAATTGTAGTGGTACCTGTGATAATTAACTCGCAAGTTCCATCACAAGATAGCGACGAAGAGGAAGAAACGGAGACTATTTTCGAGCAAACGTATGATGAAATCGAGAACAAAGAGGATTGCGATGAAACTGATAATCCCATCGCGGATGATGTGGAAGAAATTTCGGTCTGTGACGTTTCGATCAGTACTAATGACGATGAACTCGCAACACCTGGTCCATCAAGAACAGCGAAGCGAAGAAGAATGCGCTAAATTTTAGAATAGTGAATTGCATGTGGACTAGGCCTACTGGGGATACCACGGTAAAAAAAACGCGCCGCTTACTCTACCTCAAGGTGGTGTGGAAATGAGTTTTTAGGCCAAAACGCGTGTTGAACTACACTTTGCGGCGCTCGTATGCCAAAACTATTAATTTTACGAAAAAAAAGGTTATTACATAAATTGTAGGAAATTTTCTCTAGTTTTATTTTGTATATAAATGTTTTTATCGTGGAATGAGTCGGAAAGGAGATATTGTCAAAAAACTGCTTTTAGGCGCCATTTTTCCAATATGGCGGCGCGAGCGGCAAAGATACGAGGTGGCAAAGTTGAAATTCGGAAAGGGCACATCGAAATATATAAAATTACCAATTTTCAAAACTCCCGGAAAACTTTCCAGGTAAAACTACCAAATGACTGTGCAACAGACCGAAAGGGGATACTCGGTTAGTCAGTTCCCGCTCGCTTTAATTTGTCACGATTTTCATCGCGCAACTGCCGATGACTGCATTTACATTTACATTCGAGAGAAACTTCGCCACACCACTACCACGATCGTGGGTCCTCTTTGTCGCATTTCCCCACCCTGTCTTTGCAATTAAGCGACGAAAGATAACTACGTGAACAAGACGGAGGGTAATGGTGGAGATAATATCGATCCTGGAAAGCGACCGTGGCGTAAAACGGAGAAGTAGGAATGATATATAACGGTGATCATTTGATATTTGCGGAGCGGTGAACGAGCGCGCACGGGCGCGGCTGGAAACTTTTCAGAAGGCTTCCTGCTCCCTCACGCGTTTGTCTTGTCTCGTGTCTTCTGTCTTCCGTGCCCCGAGTACACGGCAAACTGTATTGTAACGGTTGCAGCCTCGCGGAAAGGAAAATAACAAGGCCGCCTGTTACAAAGTGATTCTGAAGGTTGGCGCAAAGTCCGCGAGCGCTTTGTGAAAAAGAGTCATTTTTCCACGTGTGCGAGATAATAACGGAGGTGAAACATCTTTTTCCGTTACATAGGATTCCGTGTGATCAAAGCAATTTAACGAAATCGAAACTTGTAATTGAGTTTTGGTCTCTATAAAGCTTTAACACTTCATTTTTTTCAGAATTTTGCAATATAATACGAATCTTTAAAGTTCTTGATGGGGGAAGAGCCGAAACTTTATTATATACTTATACCTGAAAATAAAGAGACGAAATTTCGTCGTTTTTTGAGGCAGGAATTACTGTCTGTCCGAATTAGTCATTCAGGCTATAAATGGCTAATTTCACACAGTTATTTCAACTCTTGCAATTACCAGAATTACATATTTTATTCTAACAAAAGCGAGGGAGAATTAGAAGAGAAGTATATAAAGTCGTCGGGTGAAACTCGGGAATCTTGTAATTTTACTCGAGGTTCTTCGACTTAAGTAAGCAGACATTTCTGCGTAAAAATCGCATGTCGTCGTAGCGCTCATTTAACGTTATATACGCCAACTCGGATCGTGTTTCTTTATTTAATCCATTATTTACCGCCTAATTTACTCGTTTCTTTCTCTCGCGCGCGTTATACCGCTACCAAAACGCAGCTGCAGATATGAAATAGAGGTACGTCCTAGCCATTTTTAAGTTCTATAAGCCATGAGTGCATCTGACATCGTACAAATTCCTTTTAAAGCCAAAGTTGTTTATTTTCTCGATCTTGACCGCGCGCCTTCCGCCTTCTTGGATTCCAATTACAAGATCAAAATAACTGGCGTGGAGTTAAGAGACAGAAGAGGCGGGATAAGATGTCCCGGATAATTGCGAACGCTAATCCATCTCTGAGATATCTAATCTCAGATAAATCTTAAGCACCTTCTAGTCTAGTACATCCAATTTGGTTGAATTAATCTCTGGATACAAAATTGCGCATTGTCTAAATTAGAATTAAAATTTGACGTTTTTTCATAAACTTTTCCGGATTACTTATGTTTGAGAAAGATAGCGCTCCATTAGCAGGTACATTATCTCGCGATCGTTCCTAAACAGTGCATCAGTTGCATTTTAATGAATATCGTTGCACCTTATCTATGGAAATAGTCCGTACTTTCAACGAACTTTAAGAAGCAATGATAATGCGCAAAATGCAGCTGAAAGGGAGGGATTTCTCGAAAACTGCTTTCTGCATCGTCGGACTTCGCGTATTTCGCGTACAACCGGTTGTTTAATTAAATGATAAAAGAAAATAGGGTAGCGCAACACGAGGGCGAGAAAACGGACGAGCGACGCCGGAAACGAAGGGAATAAGAGAACGGAAAGTCGACCATTCTCTCGGTCGGCGCCGATTTCCATGCGAAAGATTCAACCCTTCTCTTCCTTCCGGAGACTTCTGGTCTTTCTTTTTCTTCCTCTTTTACCACGGACCAACGTTCCCCTGAGCACTGACCTCGTTGTGAGGCAGAAAAGCCGCCCTGCGTTATCTGAACTTTGCTATATACAAGAAGGTATAACCACTTTAACGAGTTTTGTGCCGTCCTCGCAGAAATTCTATGCAGAAAGTCCATGCGAACCGTCGACATAATAGCGGATTACACGAATGAGCTAGTCCGGTGATCCTTTGCCGTCAAATTTCAGTGCTTGAGCTCCAATCCGAGTTGCCTAATATACAATAACAACTAATAACACATGATATATAAATTTATAGGTATATTCTCACCACATTAATACATTCACGTCATGATGGTCACCGATGACCGACATTGAACTTACCGTTTTCGTCTTATCGATTATCGGTGACTGTAATAGGGCAACAGTCAAATAAATATGTCACGTATTTTTGTACAATTTAGTACTATAAATTTACTACTATGAATTAAATGTTTCATTGTTTTTTTTTTTATATTAACCCTCGGTTGTCACATGGGGTCAAAATGACCCCAACCTATTTTCAAAGCTGCATGCTGTTCAAAAACTAACAGTTTAAGTGGACTGCAAAAAATTCTAGAATTAAGTTTATACATTGTGGAATATATTATAAAAAATTTAACTTTGGAGTGGTATTATGTTCAAAAAAATCATTTAAAAAATGTTCAAAAAAGAGACGTGACAATCGAAAATAATTCAATTGGCGTAAACAAAAAGTTACATAAAATTCTCTTGGCGGTGAACATGTTAATTTGAAATGATTCTTTTTATCAAAGGATATATGTTTAAACGGGCAGTGATGCGTGTTGCAATTTGCTGTAATCTTTCTTAGCTTTGATGTTCGTTGAATTTCATAAAATCAAATGCGCTAGTGTGGACGCATCGTTTTTTTTTCTAGTTCTGTTCCTCTCCGTGTGTTTCGCAATTAGCAATGCAACGTATATCGGAGTGAGTGATAGAAAGTGATTTATATACGCGCGTTCGGATTTATCTCTGGCCTCGTTTATGCGTGTTAAATAATAATTTATCGTCACGACAGCGTATTGTACTTGTAGTTAATTCAATCCGTCAGCGTATATTGCGGATAGGAATTGAAAGGCTCGTGTGGTAAGCCGTGTGGCAGAAAGCCGTACAAGGCTTATACATTTTACAGATTAAATCTTGAAAATCTTATTTTAAAGATAGCTACCATATATCACATAATTCTTACATTCATTTCGTATTAAAAATACAAATGTTGTCTTTTCCAAGTTTGATGATAATTGCAACAATAACTAGGTACTCTAAGAGTAATAGCAACAGAGATAATTGGTAGAAAAAAATACGTGCAAAAGACTGAACTTTTTGCTAAAACTTTCAAGTGCGACGTTTCGAGAGTGTTGTTACACGTCGCGTAGCTCGTTGATAACAGGGAAATTGCAGAGTGTTCAGTGTCTTTTGCAGAATCCGTGTGCTACTCGACCACGCACACATCGAGCGAAATGCGGTTGTATAAGCATTTTTTATTGTCATTATCGCGTTAATAAAATGTTTCATCATATATATGTGTTATAATTGTGACTCATTTTATGTAAAGTTTTAAAAAGCTTGAAACTATTGTGCATTGCGCAGAACGATCGCAGTCATGTAGCATAACAACTTTTGTATAAAAAGCTCAACTTCAAGGAACTTTTATTATATCGGCTTTTTCATCATATCTAAAAAAGGCATGTTTTATTGATAAAAAACCGATATAACAAAAATGTAAAATGCGGAGAAATTTACAATGAGATTCAATTTGTGTATCTTTTTATTATTAGAATTTCTGTATCGTTTGTTTAAAAAATATATATTTAACATTTCTCTCTCTCTCTCTCTCTCTTTCTCTCTTTCTCTCTCTCTCTCTCTCTCTCTCTCTCTCTCTCTCTTTCACTCACTCTCTCACACGATGCGACTAAAAGTTTTTCATCTCAAAACCAGTATGTTCCATTGCAGATATGGATCTGTGAATTGATCGTCCGTGCTGTTCGCGCAAACGTAAGGAGGCACGCGTGCAATGAATAATGCGTTAAACTGTATTTCCATCTTTATGGCATGCGCGCGGAATATATATGTATATAAGTGGGAAACGTCGCGGGCAATATCGTTCGCGCGACGCGCGAGTGAGCGAGCCTGGGTATAAACGAGAAGTTTCTTAGAAAATATCTTATACGAGATGTCTCGCGGCAAAAATGCACTTTTCACGGCTCGCCATCGTCGTCGATTGTCGTCGTGCTCACAGTCACAGTCGTAGTTGTCGGTGCGATAATGCTTATTCATTATTATGCCATTGCGAGCGCCGGCGCGTAAGAATTCGATATCCGGAGATTCACTCCAAGAGGGGAAGCGGTAGGGAATCCCGACAGTGATAGAAATCGTCCTGCTGATACCGTCTCGCGGTGCGAATAGCGGTGAGTTATTTGCAGGAAACCGTTCGAGCGAACGGAGAATAAAGGGTGAGAGGGTTAGACGGAGAGTGGCGGAAATTACAATAGACGTATACAGGTAGAGAGGAGAGAGACAGGGGGCGGTGCAGGATGAGGAGGTCGTGGATGGCTGTTCAGCCATCGGCGGGGTCGAGGAAGAGAGTGGGATAACCGCGGAGGCGGAAATCGTTATTAGCCTAGAAGCGGCGGGATTTGGATATCAAAGGCCGCGGCCGCGGTCGGTTTATGCATGGTATCGGCGTCATCAGATACAAAGAGCCGCGAATGTACCAGTACTACTGCCCGCATTTACCTCGCGTATTTAGCGCTAAATGTAGCTTACAGATTCTCGATATCAGTTTTGAACGCGCGATTAACGCATTAAAGAACATTGTAGAAAAATCGGGATCGACGCGAGCATACACTGTTAAATATTGAAGGATGAAATTTAAATCAATACCTCGCGGTGAGCTAAATGACATTTTGTTATGTTTAATTACCATATTTGTCGAAATTTATTATTTTAACACAAAACAGTATTATTTTATAACTCCATTAGTTAAATTAACATTGTTGTAATTAAATTAACGACATATTGAGTAGGAACAGTGACGGCTTATAGGAATGGTTAAAAATGACTCAAATTGAATATAATTTAACACTACGAATTTAACAGTGTAGTTAGGGTTAAATCTTTTCCATTTATCTTTATTTGTATCTATAATACCAAAATTTATACGTTACGTCAACTTTATTGTTTTTGCATTCTTTATTCTTAGCTATTCTAGTCTTAATTTCAGGCTGGAATATCGCGCCAATATACATCCTGACGCTTCTCATAAAAACACTACTCGAATTGCTTCGCGTGTCGAGAAACGAGCGTGTCTTCTTGCTGTAGGTTGGTAGACGGGAATCTAAAAGCCGATATTGCTTCGATATGAAGTTGTATCGATATTGCCGCTCGCATAACGGGAGGTCATTACAAAAATCTATTGGCAAAGGGTGAGGTTAACGAAGAAATAATGGAAAGTTGAAAGGGAAGGGCTAAACGCTTTGAATAACCGAGCGCACGGCAATATTTTTCATTAATATAAATGGAAAGTCATTTTAGTAAATAATTTTAAGAGCGTTCTTTCTTACGTCTTAAGATGTTAAGGAATTAAGTTTTAAGTTTTAAGAAAAGTTGAACGAGAAAAGAAAAGGGAAGAGGTAGTAAATTAATTTAGCAAAGGTTACCGGCGTCAGTTTAAACGCTGCCATACGCGTGCCGTTTGTAATGAATCCAAGTCACGTTTTACCGTCGAGACAGTGAAAATATAAATGTTGCGGCGCTGTCAAAGATAGACAGGAAAACGAGAGAAGAATATACCGGAAATTACGGTCGGCTAGACAGAAACTCAGGGCGTTGTTGTTTCGTCGACGGAGCACTGCTTGTTCGCGGCGACATATCCTGTTATCGCTGTGTATCGGTTTTCGTTTTTCCCGCGTACATCCTAAATAAAGATCGAACAAATATTCGTCGATAAAGTCAGTTGATATCGTACACAAGGCGTATCTTCCCTATGACAATAAGAGAGGGACATAAGTGGAAGTGCACAAATGGCTGAAAAAAGTGAGGACGGGAAGAACGAAATAGGATTCTATACAGTTATAAATGGTCTAAGAGACAAGCGAACAATTCGATAAATCGTCAGGAACAAAATATATTTCAATCGAATAAAATTTAATTATCCGCTTGATGTGATTTATCGACTTTTTTTTATCAAAAGCTTTTTTTCGTGTCGTTTCATTAACTAAAAATTACTCTTCACTAAGAGTTCTTAATTTGTTGTTAATCATCTTAAAGGAGGAAAATGTATAATGTAGTCGTTCCTTTTTAACAATTAACTCTTATGCAAGATTTTAAATTTTAGATGCGACTTGGCGTTACATTAACGTGACAAATCAGTAATTTTGATATATTGAGGGATGTTCGCGACAGAGCTATAAAGTTTGACGCAAGCATGTGTCGCTACTTTTGAAAATCGCTGAAAACCCATATTCTATCTATGATGACTATTTGCTTGCATGCATACTTTCCCATTTCCTGCAGCCCTGCGTGCTGCGTCAATATCCATGGCTGTCTATTTCCGACACACATTCTTTAGTAAAGAGCAGAGTTTTATATTTATGGACATTCTTTTATAGCTTTGCGGCTATATTAGATCTTTTCCTTTCTTTATTTCCAGCAATAATTTAATGCGATTCTTGCGGGTGTGTTAATGTCGCGAGTCCTTAATGCAATGTCTCTTAACAAGCTCACGAGCTTATTGAATACCACAAAGGAAGAATGCGCAAAAGAGAAATTGCGTTCTGTTGAAAAAAGATTTATGTCGTTGCTCAACGAAGAGAAAATAATGAGGAGAGACCAAATGTTGTCGCGAAGGGCTACGTTCTGTGATGCAATTTAATTCAGAAAAAGCGTGCTTTTGCGAGCATCTACGTTTTCTTTTCGTTTACTTTTCGTAGTCTGCGTATCACAAGAGAACTGATGCAACAACGAGGAATTAAGGACAATGAACCTTTGCTGAATTGAGCTCGGATACGAAGTAAAGCGAGACTCGAGACAGTGTATTTTATTTTTCCTTTCTTATTTGATAACGCATCGATACCTCGATACCTGGCGCAGATAAATCGAATTACGTCCTCGACAATAGAATTAGTCGGCCAGAACGGGAAATATCTGCAATTTACTTTTATGAAGCTTTACCTAGTGCACACGCGTCATATGGCGTAGCAATAACCGACGTCTGGAATTTTTAGATCGCTCCCAGGAGAATAAACCACGTCTGAAAGCAGTTAGAGGAAACATTTCGGCGACATCGATATCGACAATGAGTGTTAAAAATAGTATTGTAATCAAAGATGGTAGATAACACCTAAGAATTGCTACACTGATAAAAAAAATTTATTAATCTGAATACATATTTAGTCCGATACGTGTAACTAAACATTTTAGGTAGTTTAACTAAACATTAGTTGTTTCAGCAATTATTAAGTTGCACTAAAAAAAGTATAGTGCATTCATGTCAACTATCAAAATCTTTTAATCAAGAATTAATTAATTCAACTAATTTTTAAATTAACAATTTTTTTTCTCAGTGTCTAAATTTCAATCGTACAGCGAACAAGCGCTCGAAAATTTTATTTTTTATATTTAATTCTTAATAAATAACCGCATGCAATAGCGTCAGGAATGAAAAAGTTAATTACAATAGATATAAAGTTATCACGCCGTTGTTGATTGGCGATAGTAACTTGAGTTATTTTCGCGCTCGCATATATCTAATTCCACCATCGCCCACTCCCCCCGCACGCGCATTTATTTTTTCTCCTCGTAATATCATACATATTTCATATTTCTGCGGATATTCAACCGCGCGCGGCATTGTTTACGGAAAAAATCGGCGAGTATAAATTCAAAAACAGCATAGACCGTGCCGTTGCGGGTTACATCTGCTTCGCGTGGAGAAAATCCCGATCGTTTTACAAGCTCGTTCGCAGCTGTATTCTCTTCGTTCGGCGATCGCCGCCATCGTTGCGCGACTCCGGCCGCAGAATAAAACTACAATTCTCCACTGCGGGCTTACCATTTCGACGGGTCAAACAAAGCGGTTCAGCAAAAAGGGATCGGAGTAACAGCGAGGATAGAACAAAATCGGGCGTCCTGCACGACGGTAGCCGGAGGCGTTTGCAAGTTTCAACTGGCCGGGCGTTTAATACAACATTTGGCCAGGGCGTTTAATTCACTTTAATTAATTCCTTACCACCACGACTCGCGATCGAGCGCGTAAATCGTTCTGAAGTCGACAATAGTGCCGGAAAACACTTTGGAGTAGGTTCCCCGCCGAACCCTTTATTGTTTCCTCGAGCAACATTGTTTCCTTAAGAACCTTCGATACGGCGGCTGCGATCTTTCATGTACCGAAAAGCTGCATTCTCGCGGTGAACGATCAGAAGGTAGGACCCGAAAGCCATAATTCTTTGTCAACGAAAAAGGAATCGCAACGTCGTCGTGATATCCGAACAGACGTACAAGACGCGATTTTCGATGAATTAAAAATGCTCGGAGCTCTTCTCAGTAATCTATCCCGTGATTCGTCTTTTATTTTTTCTGCTCGTCCCTTTGAGATCAAAGTTCATTATCTGCAGCAGATCGTGAACTTATTTGACCGACCCGTCTACGAGAGATATTGCAGAAATTGAAATCTAATAATACGCCATTCCGATAGCACGTTGAATCGTTCTAGATATGGACCATTTTAAGATGAAACCATCCGCTGCATGCTATGCCATCGCCGTAAGAGCACAGGCGCTGCAACAATTGCGTTATTTCGATATATGGGCTCTGCTCGCGATACGGAAAGTGTACGCGGAGGTTTCCTGCTCTCTATCAAACGATTCCGCATCTCCTCGCTACATTTATGATTCTTTTGTCATCGATTTTTTTTCTCGGCGAACAACGGGAGAAATTATTCTTTCCATTTGCTGAGTTCTACTACGTTCTTATCAGGCAAATATACAGTTTGCTCTTGTTTCGTCATGTAAGTTAATTGTACGCATGATACTTTTTTTACAATTTTTTCGCTTATACAATTACTTTTATAACGTGGTCTTTTTTTAATTTAATTTTGTGTTTAATGAATAAATGGACGGTACATACCGCGATCTCGAAATAATATTCGGTAGCAGCGCGTAATATGGAGAAATAAATTGAAATGTCTATCGTCAACCACGCCTCTTGTGTGGGTTCATTGACGCAGAAAAGAGGAAATGAAATTTCAGGATAGACATCGCGCGACGTAAGGCATTCTTGCACTTTAAAAATATCGCCATTCGCTTATTGACTCTGTTACTTATTTCTCTTTGACGCAACGAAGCGTGCTTTAATCTTGTATTAATTTCCTTTTCAACTTCTTGTCAAGCTTTGCGTGTTGCTTTACATATGTATAAGAAGTCGATTTTAAGCCGGTTCGAGGGATACCTGTATTTGTAAATATTCTGACATGTCTGCAACAAAATATTCATTTTTAATTTTACTCGCAAAGAGATAGTGCGTGCGTATTTTTTTGATATTTTTCTTTACGCAGAAAACATGGTATCAGAAATCTGATAGCTACCTAAAACAATTCTTTGTTTTAAATTTTAGAATACGCGTTTGATCACAAAGAAAGAAAGAAACGTTTTTATATTTTATATTTCGTTGTTACGTAAGAGACTAGGATTGTGCGCGAATTTCTCCTATACAAGATGTTCCATAAATTGAAATCTTTACGGCTTTGACTAAACTTATCCGGGAAAAAGCATCGCGCGAAGATTGGATTACGTTTACGAATGAATTCTGCGGCCACAAACATATATGTTCTATCGCTTCTCATCGTAAAGGCGCAAATACGATTGCTTCGCTGATTGTATTGCTCGAAAGAAATATCGCGAAAGTCACATTTGTAACGAATTGTATTTAACAGGATATTTAATATAAAATAGTTTACAAATTTACATGTGAAAATATATAGTAGCGTATATAGTCAGCGGTTATGAAAACGTTAAAGTCACTCTCTCTCGACAATACCGGAACTCTGGAGGGTTTCCCATTACATTTTCTTTTTGTTCTTTACTGCGGAACATTTTCGCGATTTTTCAAGCGTCTCTTTCTCTTTCTCTTCATCTCAATGTTTAACCGTCGCCTACGATTTTTACGCTCCCCGTATAAGAGATGCGGCATGTTTACTAGAAATTTTTACTTGCCAGTCCTTTTTATTCCCATTTCTCTCTCACACAGTTCTTCTTACTTAAATATTTTATCTTGTATGCACGAGAAACTCTGAAGTCTGACGTCCCGTTAAATATCCGATCCGACTAACATCTAGCGCGGAAAAAAGGAAATGAGAAAAGCTCTAAAGACAGTATAAAGTATAAAGACAGTGTTTCTCGTAGAGGAGTTTTAATAAATAAATGTTGAATTTCGCGACGACCGTAATCTCTTGGGAATACTAGCGAAAAATACTCACAGTTGAAGGAACACGAATGAAACCATCAGTATGAATTTACGCAACATGAACGATATTAATACAACCACTTTATTTTCTGATAGCACGAGAAAAATCGTGGTAAACGCAAACCGCGAAGCAAAGGCGATTTTACCTTTGCGTTCCGGTTTTTATAGCCTGAAAAGCGTACACCAAACGTACGTTTTATACACAGCTGAGAGTAAGTAATCGCCGTTTCAAAGTTCGTCGCTTTGAAAAGAGGGTCCGATGACGTTGTCTCGTAAGTAAGTTCGCACCGCGTCGAACGAGAGGTGCGACACGTTCCTTTTTGTCACGCCATGTTACTTCGCTCCTGCGAACATTCAGCGGTCTCCGTCTTCTTCGCGCCGCCTTCCAGAAGTTCTTGAATTTCGCGGAACGTCCGACCTTTGGTCTCGGGCACGATGAATATCACCATCACGAATGCCAATAAGCACGACGCCGCGAAGAAGTAGTAAATGACATCGGTGCCCAACCAGTCGCCGATCACCTGATACAGCTTGGTTACGGCGAAGCCAAGCACGCCGTCAAAAATGATGACAATAGCACCGGCGGCCGCCTTCACCTCGGTGGGGAACAATTCGCCGGTCAGCGCGTTTGGTAGAGTACCCAATCCGATTTGATAGACCACCTGGAAGACGATCACATCAATTACCGGAAGAAGATTTGCTGCTGATACATCAACGCCCCTCGCGTCTAGCGTAAGGTACGTCGCAAGAACCGCCAGGGTAATGGAGGCGCCCAGAGTGGAAGCGATCAGTAATGGGCGTCTTCCCGCACCCTCGACGGTCGCAGTTGATAATCCGCATGAGACGAGGCTCACCGCGAGCACGAGTATCGTAGCTATGCTAGAGTCAATGCCGATCGCCGTTTTCTTGAAGAGCACTTCTAGATACTGTATAGTGCTGAAGTTTCCACTAAGTTGCTGCGTCGCGATTAGACCGAGTATAATGCCGAGAGCTCGGGTGTTGCTGGGTAACATCAGCAGCTTCAGCTTAGCCATCCAGCTGCGCTTAACCGGTTCCGTTCGTGCTCCAGGACCGGTTACTGGAGTATTATCGCAAACGTCCTCGATAAAAACATTACGTAAAGTGTATTCCAGTTCTCTCCTTGCCTCGTCGCGATCGCGAATCCCTTTAAAGAACGCCAGGGATCTGGTGGCTTCCGCTCGGCGGCCCCTGGCCGCGAGAAAGGCGGGGGTCTCAGGAAACCAGGAGAAGCATGCCACGAAGATGATAGGTACCGTAAAGAGTACGGCCGTTAGAGCTTGATACGATATCCACGGACCGATACTGCACGTCAGCAAGGAACCGGTGAACACGTTCACGGCGATCAAGGTGCCAAGGGCACCTCTGATTTCGACGTCGGCAACCTCCGACACGTACATCGGATTGGTGGTATACGCAATGCCCACGCCGATGCCGAGGATCACCCTAGAGACGTAGAGGGCAGCGACGGTCTGGGCGAAGAAGACGACTATCCAACCAACGATGAAGAAACCGCTGGCTAACAGAAGACATCTCTTACGTCCATATCGATCGGCGAGGCTAGCGCCGAGAAACGGACCGATCATCGAGCCGATCACCGTCAGCGACACGATCCACGAGCCCTCGTCATCGGTTATCTTCATGGGAACATCGCTGGCGCCGGATGTGAGCCGCGAGAGCGACGTGGTGGTCCATCCGTAAACGGTGCCGACCGCAACCATGGATAGAGTTGCTGCGAAGTTGAGATTGATGGAAGATTAATGGCGGTTGATTGAACAATTGATTTTTTTATATCACCTAAGAGCGCGATATCTCATGAAATATGACGCAAACCTGATATGCACGCCAGCCATTGCCTCCATTGCGTCTGTTTGTGCTTCGTCGTTTTTTCGTCGCAATGCTTGTCCTGGGAAGGCGAAACTTGCGTCACGATCTCCCCTTTCGATCTCGCTTCTTTTAGCACGTTGATCTGCGATAAAAATTGATACAGATTTTGTTAAGAGGAAAATGACAGTTTTCTTTGCTGCTATGCGATGTTTATAGCCGCACGAGCTAAAGCAACACGAATATTTTAGCTCTCTTTCTCCTGCTTAAAATTAGTTTTGCAATTATATTAAATTTCCTTCTCTTTATCTAAATTTTGCGACAATTATATATTAATGCTACAGATTAAAAATGAATCACTTTTTTTACCACTGAAGTGATTTACGAAATATTTCTGCGAACGCTAGAACGTCGTTGACGATTCGACAATGCACCTGATACTTGTGCGTACATCTCCTTGCGCGTGACAGAATGCAGAAGTCTTTTCCGTGCGAAGCAACAGGTGATAGTGATTAATGTGGCATGTAAGAAATCAAATGAAAACCACAGTTTTCTCTTGAAGAACCCAGAAATTCCGCGACTTTGTGATCTATATTGACATGCGAAAGAATTATCCTCGGTAATCTTCGCTCACAATGTAGAGCTGAGAAAGGTTTTAGAGTTTCATTAATGAGAAACGTAATGCGTCATAAGAATGTTTGCCAAGTTAGTCTCGTGTAATCGACGTTTACCGTTCTCCGATCGAGCATGGCGCCAAGATGAGGCGGCGATCGACTGCACATGCGCACTGGCATTTTTAAAGAACGATACACCGCTCTTCACGATCGCGTGTCCGCCCGCGACATAACCTAGCTGGATCTCATCAACGGCAACTACACGAACTTATCGCGATGGCTCGGCGCACGCGAGAACGTTGACTTCGATAAGCGTGCGAGCAACAGCGAAAATGTATCTTGCCTTTTGCCTCGTGGTACTCACCAGGATTATGGACATTATGGTGTTCGCGCACCTTTTCGCGATTTTTCGGAGCCACCGCGCGAATCTGCTGGCAAACCGTTTGAAAACGAAATTAGACGGAACACCCATGCTTGTCCCGGAATCGACAGGACGCCGTCGATCTTTCGTCCCGAGTTTATTTTCGGCAGCATGCCGCGAACGTGTGCGATGCGTGCATCTGTGCAACAAAATGGAGCACACGAGGCACACAAGGCATTACATAACACGATATCGGTCAATGCCCCGTCGCATACTCCAATGTGTGAGCGTTCCCCATTAAGTGTCCTGAGTATAGCCAAACGTGGTGTGATCGATCAGCCCGATCATATTTGGAGAGATCCTTTTGACTTTGCGAGATGCATGAAATTTGAATTTCTCGATTCACGTGAATTCTCTCTCTCTCTCTCTCTCTCTCTCTCTCTCTCTCTCTCTCTCTCTCTCTCTCTCTCTCTCTCTTGTTTGAAACGCGATGCCTTGCCAGTGAATAATCTCGACCGCTTTAGCAAGTTTAGTTTACTAAGAACTATTTTATGAGGATATTTTGCAAGATGCGCATTAAGAGATTGCAGGAATCTTGTACATTCCGTTCGTATATTTTCCTACTTCACGGGAAACGATCCGTAAGAACTGTGTCCTCTGAATCGCAAAGCATGCTTACAAGACATTACTCAGGTATTAGTTTTATTCGCGGATTGCGATTTAGAAAAACAAAACAACGAAAGCTGGAAAATTCCGAAGAAATTCGCCCGTAGACATTCGACATCGCATACCCTATCACGTGCACTCGCGCGTACGCACGCACGCACGCACGCTTCCGTGAAAGTGAAACGCTTATCTACCATTTCTGCTGCGTACATTCGTGCATGCACTCGTGCGTGCGTTCGTCTACGCATAACCTCAACTAAAAATGAGTTTTTATCTGGCCGTGAAACACATCGCGGGAGAGCGATAAAAGTAACGCGAGCTCGACGAAAGCAGGACGAGATCGATACTCACCAACGGGTCCGCCGCTCCTGTCATACCTTCGTCGCACCGACGTCGCTTTAAAACGACAAGTGCGATCTAATTATAAAAACAGCGTGCCGCGCGCGATTAACTAACAGCTCTTCTCGGAGATGACCACTTTCCGCGATTTAGTTATTTCGACCGTGTTCGTGGAACCGGATACGTCGGCGGGAAAACGCGCATGCGCCGACACTCTGCTTTCGCGCTCGCGTACATATTGCTCGTCTTCCTTTCTTTTGCATCTCCGTTCTTTCCGTTTTTTTTCTTTTTTTTACATCACTCTCTCCCGATGTTCCGCGTTTACGATCCCTCCTTCTAGCAACCGCGATATTTATAAACGTCGCGATGGTGGAGGTCATCGGTTGACGGTCTTTCATTAATGCATTCCAATCGTGAAGATGTTGCAGAAAGCAATTAACGAATAAATGATCTTTTCTGGTTGATTTAGAAATGTATAGAAATTGATAAACAATATCTATCCATTAATTATTATAGCATTAATTAGGGTAAACTCGTATAAGATGGTCATACAGGAAAGATGGCCTATACGTTCTTTTAATCTAGCTCGCCATGAAACATCGAATGAACATGAGTTGGCTATCTTTCCTATATGGCTATCTTACCCGAGTTTACCCTATTTAGTTGTTACAAATTAATTGATAATATTAACAAGCAATTATTATAACAACTATAATTATTGCTACATTTTGAGCAATTTCGTGCAACGAAAGGTAACAAACATAATCAAGGATAAATTAAGACATGCGATAAATTTTACTCTATATTATTAGAAATTAAATAAAATTCAGTTATTCAAAAATTGCAATAAAAATAAATGTTAACGAGGATCTTGTTAATTTAATATAAGTGTAATGAATACGTATATAAAATTACAACTAATAATATACTAATAATATATGTAAATTGATTATCTAAATATTGTGTTACGTGGTAGCAAGTGTCGATTTCGTTCGTTTACGGCTTACGCGGCAACAAGAGAAATCGGAGCAGCGGTGCATTGCAGCTGCGACGCGCGAACGGAACTGTGTCACTTACATTCGTGGTCGTAGCCATGTAAGACGAGAATGGAACGGCTGTCCTATTTCTTCTGGCGATTCCGGAGCTTCAGCCTTCAACGAATCCAACAAGTAGTTTCCTCGAGCTTTATCGAATGCCTTTAATTTCAGGTCAGCCGGGTATCGATACTTTCAGTTGGAAACAATACGATATTGGAACACATACGGGTAGAATGTGGTCGGCGGTGTCGCTCCTCTTTTTGGCTGGCTCTCACTGAGTTTTCCGCTCGTATAGTCACACCTTTCGGAATATTGCTTATGTGTGTGGTGTTGTTAACACATTTAATTATATAATTATTGAATTTCTCTCGTTGTTTTATTTTTCTCCAAATCATAATCGAAACAAATATATCGAAGACGAATAGAAATACACGGTAACAATATTACTTCACTGTTTCACAATATAACACGTATTTATTTTACATATATAATTATAAAGTTTATTCCGAAAATATTTAAATATAAATACATTAATTAATACCGATCGAAGATTATTTTCGTCTGTATCTGTATATATGCTCGCCGCGATTGCACGAAACACTACTTCGATTGACAGTCCAAAATAATATGTTCAATTTTTATTACTCCGTCGGTTTTTTCTTTTGTTCTTATTCCCGTATCTGTTTCGCGACGTATCTTCGCGAAGTTTTCGAAGATTGAAGCAATTAAGCGCCTAATTACCAGCCGTAATTATCAGTCGATTTTAGCGGCTAAGCTTCTCGCTGCTTCCATCGCCCGCAACTAACAAACTAAACACTGGTAACTTCTGAAGTCCGAAACCGCATTGGATCAAGTCAGCCGCGTCTTATCGATGCGGTCCGATCAATCTAATATATCTGTTACTTCATAATCAGCTCCAGAACCGTGTCACAGACGACTCACCATCGCCCTCGCGTCTAATTGGCCTTAATTCGACTGCCGTTAATTACAAGCTAGTGCACCATTAAGTACTACTGCGCGTAGAAATGATAACTGAAGGCCCTCGTGACACGCGTCTTCTTTCGCTGATTGGTAACGAGCAACAGGCAGCCGCTCGTCGTTCCCACATAGTGGTGCGATTCATGATTGATGGAGAGAGGAGACGCATCTTAGTGCCTCCTTTATGTGCTTATCTCCCGCGTGTTCTCCATTATCACAAGCGGACCGATATTTTTCCCCGTACAAACCCACGAGGATTCGTCGCGGCTTATCGCACCTCGCGCGTCTGCGATGTATGTATGTTTCTCAAATAAACTGTGACAACGGATACAGTTGTTGATTGTCGCCGGCGAGAAAATGTCAAGCATCGAGTTGAACCAATTTATCCAAGTCCTGTCCGTCATCGTCGAAACCCATTAGCGTCGAGTATAGAGGAAAGAGAAAAACACGGACAAAATAGGAATTTTGTCTTTGTTTTTTTTTTTTAATTGGATAGGCGAAGGATGGTCTGGACGTGAAGGGTACCTTTCACGTTCTGGAGTACCTTTTCGGTTCTAGCGGCGGAAAAGGGAATCGATCGAAGTCTTAATCGTGCGCTTTCGGCGATTCAATAACGGGAACAACGAGCACGCGATGCGTCAAAGGGATTTATTGCGTTTCGGAGTTAAGCTGATTGCGTTTCAGAACGGATAGTTTCGGTTCTCTTGGAATACGCACGATCTGGGATAATCTGACATTTCAAAGCTGTGGCTATGCAGGAGTTTCCAGTGATTCAAAGAATTTATTCCGACGTGACACATTAGTAAACTGATCTTTGATTGCTGCCGCAGTCGGACGTGAACTGACGTAGATTTTTAGCTGCAAGACACGTAATTCGTTAACAAAACTACTGCTGTCAAGAAAATTCCATTGTGTCCGTCCCCACTTCCATATCTATAACAACTTAAAAGCAAATTTACTTGAAGACTTTGTTCTGATAAGTTAATATGTTGATAATGCCGTTACATTGATTATCACTTACTCAAGCAGTTTAGACATTAAATTAATCAGATTTCTTTTTGCGACAGAAGACAATAGATTGATAGAAATTTTAATTACGTACTCCGTCTTCTGAGATTGCTAAGATCCATTCAACATGTGTGTCAACTTAATTAATCATAAGAGTACTGACAGATCAAGCTTGATATATTATTAACGAGCGATGAACGTCACGTTGCGCTTGTTCCATGATTAATTTCTATGCAAGCTTCGGTCTCAATTGGTAAATACAAGTGTAATTTCAATGTAACAGAAATTTATATTTGTAAATGGAGTACATTGAATTGTCCAAACGTTTTAATAGAATATTGCATCAATCTAAATTGAAATTTATGTAAACTTATATAATTTGAAATTATTAAATAGGTCATTATTATATAATTGCTGTATCTCATTATTTACACAATTCTTGAAAAGTAGTTATTCAATATATTTTGCTATTAGCCATTTTATGTATAGTATGATGTTGTCAGTGAGATTGTTATTATCATCACGTTGCATTTCATGCTTGTTATATTGCGAAACAAAATGTCTCGCTTTATATTACTCGCATAAAACCGTCATCATGAATGTATAATTAATTTATGAATGTTATCTTCTTAATTACTGAAAATCGTTTTTTACCTTGCAACTGGCTACATCGAGATAGACTTTTCGTCGATTTAAACCGATTTTGCCACCGTCATTAGTGAGATAAGAACATCTTGATAATGGCAATTTCGTAAGAATTTCTCAACCGATTTACAAACAACTACGATCCGTTTTTTGTAACTGTTTCTGTTTGCCAAGACGTATGATAATAGGATTCAATCTAGATTCTGGATTTTGTCGATCCACCGAGGATAAATCTGGACTGGAACTGTGAACTGCCCTTTCAGATTACATATACGAAAATATCTATTTCTATTTTAGTTTTATATTTATATCTTATAACGATCCTTCGATTTATTTTTCTCGTTATCTCTAAGTGATCTCACGTAACATTATAAATCACTTATAAGTCTTGAGAGAGAGGAAAATTTGTATTAGACAAATTTATTCCACCCTCTCGAATAAAGTAATGGCAAGTCTCTTTACCGACTTAATGCATTTCGCGACAAATTGTTTCAGTTTACGTTCCTTACAATTACGTAAATCGTCATTGTCTCAACTATTTCTGTTCAACAACTGGTTGCTACGCCAGTTGCGCGAAGCGAAGGCGCTTTTGATCCTAACGAAACGTAACGCCGTGCGATTCGTGTCTCAAGCGAAGAATCGCGCTTGCTCGTGTTTGAACGCAGCTCGGCTGGCTGCGCTCCCGCGTCGTTACGTCGCGAGCGTAAAGTTAATTAAAGTAATCCTCAGTTAATCGGCGTCGCCCGGGGCCCGGAGTCCGCGCGCTCGCGCGCTCATTATGTCGTCCTTATACAAACGCGAATATGTGCGGCAGACGCCTGCCGCTCGGAGCGATTAAAATTTAAAGTGGCGCGCACGCAATTTGCACGGCGAAACGAGCCTGGCGAAAATATCGACCTGTTCCTTTTGACTTTTTCCTGCGTTTTTCGAGCCAAAGAACGCCGCGTTTATTTGCCTGTCCGCTCGTTAACGTTGCATCTGGTTTCGTTATTTTGCAGTAGATATTTAACAAAGTATAACGTACTAACATTTTTAATAGATAATAAAATTAAACTCTATTATAGTTCTATTAATTCTTTTATACCTCCATGATTTAAAAAAAAAACAATCTGTATTGAGATTGATGAACCGATTCTCTATGGTGATTTCAACGGCTTTAATTTGATTATAACGATTTATGTAATAAAAAAGGTCGATTTAGATTAATCGCAGATAGAACAGATTATTCGCTCGAAATACTCTAAATGTCTGCGTAACTTATTGAAATATTTTTATTTATTTCGTGCATGGTTTGCGTGTTATCGCGCTTTGTACAGTCTTCCATATATTGTTCTGCGTATCGAGTGTATAAAGCACTATGTCGAGATATACAGGATGACACTCGAAGCTTATATAACGATTTCGATGAAATATCGACGTTTCAATCCTCCCCGTTCCTTTAATCTTTTTTTTTTCTATCTCAGTTTCACTGATAAATCCATTTATCCATCCGGGGCACAGTCAGACATCCATTAGATCTCTTTTTTTCTATATCAAAAAGGATAGAAGATATTAGAAGTGAAGAAAGGGATACGTTTATTAGGCTTTTTGCGTGACAGTTGACAGATTTTTGCGGTAAGATTTTATATCGGGATCGAAAAAATAAATATCGGGGGAAGATTCTTGTAGGAAGATTTACGGTTCCGCGTCGCTAAATGTGCGGAAGCCGATTTGATTAAATTCACATTGGTATGAATTTTGCCTCAGTTGGGTTTCAGGCGAGTCACGTTCGATTTTGCGGCGCTAGAGGTGTGTTACCGCCGCGCCGTAACGAGTGCGCTACACGTCATATTATGCGGAATAAATCAGCGCCGATGCGGGATTATATAAGACATTAATCTTTTCAAGACGCGCGATTTTTCACCCTCTTATTGATCTCCCGACAAGAGCAATGACTTTCGACGTTTCACGGGCCTGTGGACGGCTACATGTTCGCGATGAAAAATTCATGAGGCGCTATGTAACGCTTATGTAACACGCTTGCCGTACATAAGACACGGTTCGCGGTAATCTCTGATTCGTATCGACATTGTGTCACGCGAGTCATAATTGTTGCGCTCACTGAAAGTATGAAATATAGGATTGAATTATTTATGTATACTCTCTTTGCCGTGTACGATGTCGTAAAATTATGAATTCCTTGTTTTAAAAAACACTTAGAATAATGAATATTTTAGCGGTATTATTTGCTGTTTTATAAGCCGCGTAACGAGGCTGCTATTTGTTGTAGTTTTTTAGAGTTTCAAGGGTATAAAAGTCAGACGAGAAAGAGAGAATTCATTCTCGCAGTAAAGTCAACGTATATTCTCCATAATGTACGTTCTTGTAAATTTTCGCGAATTACTCGGCGAGAGTTAATAAGTGCCGGCTCTCCCTAACTACGTTGATCTCTTATATTAAAATTCCATATTTTTAATTGTCTCATTTATTATCCTTCATGTGATACGACTTGCACATGTTCATATTCGCACATGTAGCCATTCTATTTTTAGCATTTTATTTTATGTGCTTTATTTAGCTTATTTTGTAAAGTCGCAAATTGAACCGCATTGTTGTTGAAGCTTTGTGAGAAGCCAATGCGTGAAGTATTTATTGAGGATATTTGCGATAAAAAAAAACTGCGGCGTTGGTTCCTCTTTAACGGCGCCGTATGAAAATCGATTTGTTTATGAAGATACAACGTAAATAAAAGTGCAAATATTTTCTCAATTGTATAACTTTCCAAATAAAATAGAATTTGCTTGTATTATGTTTCATTTGTTTTATTTACTTTTATAATGCATGCGAGAACTACAGGCTGATAGTGTATTAATCGTGACAGAAATATTAGAAATTTGATAAAGAAAAGTTAACTAACACGGGCGTTGATAATTGTGAAGACGGTTTTTATGTAAGTGAAGATGCGTGCAATTATAATTTGGACAGCCGGTTTGCACTATCGCATTAATCATAGCTTCGTTGTAAGCCTTTCAGCAATGATAACGCAATGATAACTTACACAAACGACTGATTTACGACCAGAATTGACAGTCGCTAGACCAGGCTGTTAAATGTCACGATTAAACCCGCGCAAACTCGGACAGCTCGTGCTTTCTGTATAGCGGATTAAGTAGCGATCAATGGCTGTGATGCGAATTAGAATGAATAAATACAAATCAATTGCAAAATACATAACAACAAATTAGCAAACGCCAGATTAATCTGTCCAGTCCACTTCAAATAGCTTATATATCATTTATGATGCGCTTGAAAATTGCTCAATATTCCTTGCAGCATTTTCTAAATAATCTTGTGGATGATGCAAGAAGACTAAAATACTACGCTTTCGCTTTTGCTTATCGAAAATTTTTCGAATGAGCGATAACTGCATTACGGGTCATGTTATTTAATTAGGCGAACTAAGTCCACTTTAATTAGCTTATTATTTATGATGCGCTGGAAAATTGCTCAATATTCCTTGTAGCATTTTCTAAATAATCTTCTGGGAATGCAAAAAGACTAAAACACGCGCGATTTTGCTTTTACTTATTCGCCAATTTTCCGAATAAGCGATAACTTTGCATTAGAGGTCATGTTATTTAATAAGATAAATTTTTCATAAAATTTGCTTTCGCGATTTCGTAAAAAGGAAGAGATAAAATTGCTGCAAAAAATTTTCAAGTATCCTATCACACTCCACAATATGATATGGTAGAAGTGAAAACTACGTGTCGTGATAATTCCCTCTTTTTCCGCATTTTTCTCGTGATGAGTTCCATTAATTTTGCTTTTACGTTTTTCCTGACTCGCTAATAGCGACAATTACGTGGTTTTCGACGCACGCGTTTATGCTTTAACTCCTCGTATGGTGCAGTAATTAATCGGAGCATGCAGCGAGTCGCGAATGGAAGTCGTACGCATAACGTAATCTCTAATGAGGAGTCATGTCGAGGCTGAATTTTTACTCGCTCTATATGAAGTACGCTTATATGTATGATTATTGAGCCGTATGATCGTCAAAGCTACTATATGTTATCAATACTGATAGCCAATGTCAGTAAAATAAAAGATAAAAGTTTTACGCGCTACATCAATTGACACTGCATGAAATGATCAAGTTACGAGATAGATAAAATTACATTGCTGTTTGTTCGAACTACACTGTAATAGATGATTGATATATCCCGTACGCATCTGTGCCAAAAATAATATGTAATTAAATTATCAACATTTGTTAAATAACTCGTGCCTTCTGCAGATTTATTCGCGACGCGTCATATTCTAATTATTTTCACGGCTTAATAGGCTTATATAGGACTTACCTCACGAGGAGAATGATTTTGCAGTCTAAATGCTCATCCATCCTCGCTTGTCTCCGCTGTTGTCACGGAGGCGACAGCAACTTGGTCGCAATTTAATTGCTGTCCTTCACTTTATTCGTCCAACTGAGAGAGAGTCTGGCTATGGAAGTGATGAAGAAACAGAGCGCGATGGGGTGAGCTTAGAGGGAATGGAGTGCGGTGAGCAGAAGGAAAAGAGCTTAACTTTACTTTGGAACTTTGGCGAGCAAGGCTATCCCGCGGGAAATCAATGTCTGACGGTTCAAAGAAGAAAGTCGAAGAGGACGGGACGTGTATGCGTGACTCGGTTTATGTGTGATGGTTAATTTGATAAGCAACTCGCGCTGGCTATCTCATCTCTCCATCTCTGTTTCTTCCACTTTGACTTCTTCTCGCGAACTTTTTGTCCATCGCTTTCCGATCAAACTTAAGGACGGTGGAGCAGTAGGGGATGCGGTACAACAAAGAAACACTCTCGAGTAATTAAATAGGAGATCTGCATTTTACAAAGCAATAAGTTACACGAGAATCCTTACACGAAACCAAAGCCCCAATTCGAGTCGTGGCACGCGTTTCTTGCCTTTCCATTTCGTGCTTTCCTTTTCTTTCATTTCCTTTATTATTATACAAATATGAAACATAATCGAGCCTGAAGGCAGTAGATCGTAAAAATAAAAAGCGCAATGTGTCCTTTCCTAAGTATAATAGAAGATCGTTCTCGAGCTAATTCCGCGTGAGAAAATATACGCGTGGCATACATGTGTGATATCGAACAAAAATACGATAATAAATACCTAATATTCAAATATTGGGTCGTCGGTATTAAAACCGAGAATAAAGTTTCAATTTATTACTTCGCAAAGCTCATTGCAAAATTCCTGTTTATACTTTTCTAATGAAAAGACACGAAACTTTTTGTTTACTTACTTGTATCAAAAATGCTACGTTTCGATTTTTGTTCGATAGCGCAATGCGCGCAATTCTCATCGACATTCACATTTCGCGTTTGTGAAGAAATGGCTCGAATTTCTGTGGAAGACTGGAAAGGGACGACGTCGTTGTCATCGACGTTTCAAAAAACGGATAGAGATAATAGCACCGCGGACGCACGACCAGACGCGGCGTGCGAATATTAGCCACGACATCGAGATTTTCAGGGAATTATACATAGTTAGCACCTAAAAAGTTTATCATTGCTCGTAGAGAGTGGCCGCGCAATTAATTAGCTTATTGGCCGTTACTTCGTAAGTTTGATTTCGTCAACCGCTAGCTCCTGTGCTAGTTTAATGCGCCTTCGAAATGACTCTATTCCCTATAACAATGAAGAAAGAACGCCAACTCTTTCAATAGCGTTGTTCAAGTAGCACAAAATTGATATCTATCGCGACCACGAGCTGTAACCGCTCTTCGTTTTTGCCAGTCTTTCGTCTCTCCAGACTGTGATCTATCACTTTTACGATCATACATTAGATACGAGCGGCTATAGGGTTCACGTTCTATTCGATGTCTCGGATGCACAGGAAAGTCCATCTACGATTTGATTTATTGATCCTGATTCAGTCGTACCTTCATCATTTTGATCGGACTCGAAGTCCGATGATGGCTCGGATCAATCACTAGAGAAAAAATATTTTTTGTTTATAACCCAATCAAACAGTGACAAAATTATTCTTTAACAGATGGAATGTCAATATGTTTAAAATACATTTGTAATCATTATCCCATATTTTAATATATTGTATATATTACCTGTCACTGTTTTCACTGGTAGCTTCCTCGCTACAGTCCAAGTCAAGTTCTCCTTGAATAGCACTTTGTAAATCGTCGATCCTCTGAAGTGCCAATCTGAGGTCGTCTCTAGCCACCTTGGTCTCAGCCTCTGCGGCTTCCAGAGATTTTTCTATATCACGACGAGCACGTAGGGCCTCCTGTTCTCGCGATATCGCCGCGCTAGCTTCGTCGCGCGCGTCGCGCAAAGATCGTTGCAGTCGTCTCGCCGCGTCCTGGGCGGTTTGCTCCTTCGTTCTGAGTAAGGCTGATTCCGTTTGTAACTTGTCGACGCTTTCCTTCAGCCGTGCTATTTGTGTCTGTGAAAACAAAGACGAGGCAAATAGTTATCATTTAGTAGTGTTAATTTATTTATTCAAAGATCACATATTTTGGAAAAAAATTAATTTGAAGAGAATTATTTTTTAAATTTAATATTTAGTTGAAATTTGGATTGACAGAGTAAGTTCTTATATAGCTTTAGTCAAATCAAATCATTTATAGTTAATTGTGAAAGGTAGAGTTCCAACAATACCTCCAAACGCGCTCTCGTGGTCTGTTCCAGTTCGAGTTTGCTTTCGAGCTCCTTGGCACGGAACTCTAAACGTCTCGTGGCAAGACTGTTTGCCGTTGGATCACCGAGTTGCTCCACTGATTCTAATCGCTGTGTTAGTTCCGCCAGTTGGTCCTTCAGCGATGACTTCTCCGCCTCGAGTGCGGCGATTTGCACTTGTGCCTCTTGCAATTGGCCTTGCTCCGCGGAAACTTGTTGCACCGCGGCTCGATATTTCTTTAAGACCTTTAATTGGGAAATAAAATACATTTAAAAACCTACTTTATAATTTTTATTTAAACAACATAGTCACCACCAAGTTTAAAATGTTGAAATTTTTAAAAATTGTGCACTTTATAGGTACTTGAAGTCACGTCCCGCGAAAATTGATAACGATCGTTTGATTATATTATTATGAATTATTAACTTGCTGTTTTTAAAGACAAAGAATAAAATAACATACCTCGGCAAGCTCCTCCTCGTTTTCTTCCAATTGAGACAACAGCTCCGAGCGTTCGCGATTGGCTGCATTGGCTCGCTCCTCCGCCTCGGAACGGTGTCGCATAGCTTCTTCCAGACTTGCTTGCGTTTCGTTTAGCTCCTGCTCCAACGCCTGTTTCGCTTTAATCGCTACTGCTCGGGCGCACTCCGCGTCTTCCAATTGATTTTTCAACTGACGCAACGCGGCTTTACCCGTCGAATCACCTTTGGATCTTTCGAGCATTGTTTGTGCATCCCTGAGTAATGCCTTCGTTCTCTTCAAGTCTCTCTTCAATCTGTTTAATTATCAACATATAACGAATTGTTTAGTTATTTTTAATTTTTATTATGCACATAGAAAAAAATTTTTGTAAAGTAAATTATGGAACAAAATGAAAAAGAAAAAAATATAAAATTTTGTGAATTACCTTTGCATGGTCTCAGCTTCCGCTGCACGATCGGCACGATCTTGTTCCTCCAGAGCCACTAAACGGCGCTCTAATTCGTGCTTTTCTCTTAAAAGAATTGTCCTCTCCTCATGTTCATTCTCCAACTGCGACTCGAGAGCTTTAACTTTCTTGTGCGCGTTTCCGCGAACGTCTTCCAGCTCTTCGTCGCGTTGCTGCATTTCCTTGCGCATTTCTTTGCGCTGCTGCTCGATGCTCATCTCCAGCCTAAGTTTCGCCTGCTCGAGCAGCTGCACTTGACCGGCCAGGTCATCTAACTCTTCCTCTTGGTCCTTCGCGCGTTTCTCCAACTCGTGCTTCGCTTTCTTCAATTGCGCAACTTCCTCCTCCGTTTTACCGCCGAAAGTAAGTTCCTCTAATTCCTGAGTCAATGTGCGAAGTCTTTCCTCCTTCAGCTCGATCTCTAGTCTTGCGTCCTATTATAATAATATATTCAGATATGTATAATATTATGTATTCAACTTTCTTAAGCTGGGAAAAACGAGAAAAATGAGAAGAAGAATGTACTCACGCTCAGATTCTGTTCCACTGTGAATTTTTCCGCGATCGCGATCTCCTTTTCCCTCGCTAATCTTTCACGTTGTGCTTTCTCTTGTCTAAGGTCATTCATCAGATTCTGAGTCTCCGAATCAAACCTAAATGTGATTATTAGCATAATAAGTAAAACATGTTTATTTCGCGATTATATGTAACAAATTTTATAAATTGTTAGCACATATGTAATAAATTTAACATATTACGTCTATATTCTTAAAAATAGATAAATATATTTATTTAAAAATAAATTAAGGGTTTTAATAATATTCTCTGCGAGAAAAACATTTTTATATTTATAATATACAATGATCTATTAGGATTAAATGAATAAATTAATTTAATTAATAAATGATAAATAATAAACAAATTTATGTTTGAATGTAACGTAAATTAATTTTTTAATATGTATTGGGGGGGATGAACTGACTGAATGAGGGGAAAGATTTCGGGAACAAATCCAATCTTGCTGTTGTAACGAGATCGCCAGCGGGCGCGTGCTGCATTTAGATTAACAGGAAGCTATCTTCGCAAACGGTCAATCGTGATTTACAAGCACACCGGACGCGTCGCCGAACGTTGGCAGTATACATTGGGTGGCGTCACCGGCCTGGCGAAGTGCCAGGGACACTTGTTGCCACGAGTGAAATGAGAATAGAGCGAGCTACCACCCGATACCGACTCGTCGACCATTAGCCGTGGATTAAATGCACAAGTATATCTCAAAGCGTGACAGAACGTGCAATTCGCCCAAACTCTTGTAATTTCGTTGACTTATTGGTTACTAGAAGACTTACTTGCGCTGCTTCTTCTCGAGGAGGTTGTTCCTAGCGGTCTGTTCCTCCAATAGCAATCTTAGATCATGCATCTCGCCGTTCAGTTTTTGAACTCGTCGCTTCCACTGTCCGACGACTTGTCGTTGTTCCTCCACCTCTTCGTAAGCATCGGCCAACTGCTCGGCAAAACGAGAAGACAATGATAAAGGTGATGCTCGTCATGATAATAGGAATAATTTGACGTACCTTCTTTTCCAATTGTTTCTTCAGTCCAACCAGTTGCTCCAGATCGTCCTCGTGCTGTTGCGCCATTTTTCTCTTCGTGAATTCGAGTTCTCGGATAGCGTGCTCGTACCGTTGCCTATAAACACCGCCGTCCTCACCTTCCTCGCCATCGGAAGCGACCCCGTTCAAATCGGCAGCCCTCGCGTAGAGCAATTCCATCTCCAGCCGTTCGGTCGTCTGCTGAAGATTCTTGTTAGCCTCAGTTACATCCTGCAACTCACGCTCGAGCCGCAGTCGCTCCGATGTCTCGGCATCGATCCTCTCCGCCGCCAGTGTCGACGTAGAATGTTCCTCCGCGAAGTCCGCGGTCATCTCGCTCAGCTGAAACAGAAAAACGCGTAAGGAAATCGAATACGACACGCTATACGCGAACCACGGATCAACTTATGTCTCGTATTTTCTGCATCCCCCCCATTCTGAGTCTTTCAGTTTTAAATATTTTTAAAGTTGAAGTAAGATAAATCATATAATCGTATACACTTCGTATAGAAATTATTTTTATTGAAAAGTTTCCGATTTTTGAAACCATTGTTTCTTTATAGCTCTGCACGTTACGTTACCTCCTGCATTCCATCAGAGGTGCGGTCCTCCGAAGCGCGGGACAGGGAGCGCCTCGAAGGACTCCTTGCTACGCTGTTCGATCTGCTGTAATACTGATAGCCGCGTATCATAATATTCGTGGCGCTCTGACTCCTTCCGATCACGCTGCGAGTTTTATCACGCGCGTGCGGAAAACTTATCGGCTCGTCGTTCGTATCATCTCTGTGACCAAGGCTCCGCCACTCGTCCATGATGTGATCGGTACGTTTTAAAAACTGGGAGATTTTCGACGTGAGATACGACGAGGCGGTAGACGAATCTAAGTGGGACGCGGTAGGTCTGAAGGATTGCTTCACCCTCTGCCGTTCGCAGCCCAGAACGAAATTGAGACTCGCGTCGAAGACTACCGGCGCTTGTTCTTTGACCAGAACGTCCTCCACCGACGGCGAACGCGTGCTCTCGCGAGGGTACGTTCTCCGCGGCGGGGTCGAAAAGGTCGGCGACTCCAGCCGAGACAATCGGCTTCGCGAGGAAAGAACGGACGGCGATCTCATCCCGGTGGATAGGGATTTTGCGCGATAAGAAACGCTGGAGGAGACGCTGCACGGGGAAGGACTCCGCATCGTGTGACTCGTACCGACAACTTGTCCTCTGCTAGACGGTCTCTTCTGATGGTTACAATGCGGCGGCAAGGGTGGTCTTTTCGCCAGGCCCTTCGCGGAGTTTGATAAACTCGGCGAGCCATTGCTCATCAAGTCGTTTCTTTCGAGCGATTCGTCGGAACTGGTGGATGTTAATGCGTTCATATGCCGACTACTATGAGACGGAGAAGGAGTATCCGGGTACCTCGTCGGCACGGAGGGCATCTTGGCGAATACGTTGACGCAGGGATGTGAAAATCGACTCAAGAATATCGATTTGATGTAGGATTAATCCAGTCATGAGAGCGTGAGATGGATTGATTGAACTTTCGAAGCTGATGTCGCGGAATTGGCATTTTAATCGGCTTTCTTTCGCAGCTTCATTCGCTTTGCTGAATTAACGGCCGAGATGCCGGAGACTCGTTACATTACTACGGCGAATTGCGTAATGCTGAACGACGACGAGGACGCCCGTGTCGGCAAGGAGTCGCGATGCAACTGCCTCTTCCTGGGTCGGCCGATTCGCCGCTGAAGGCGGCCGGTGGAGGCGGTCACCTCCGAGTTATTCTCAGGGGAAGACGGCGAGAAAGAGAGGACGGGCGAGGGAGATGAAGACGGAGAGAAACGTGCGAGACGGTGATTCTGGCTATTCGCCAGATTCTTCGTAGATTTCGTGAGAAAAATATCGTGAAAGAGAAACGTAAAACTAGCATTTTGATAGAAAATTTAGGAACTATCTCTCTATATTTATCAAAGTAGAACAGACGAAGAGAGACGGAAAGAAAAATTGTCGTGTCGTATAAAATAGTATGAGATGTGCTAATGCGAGACAGAAAGAAAAATTATTACGCGAGATTTATCACCGTTTACTAATTAATGGCGACTAATAAATGGTGGTTTTACTTAATTGTTTGTTGTTAAACGATAAGAAGGTTCGAAATGGTATTTCTTCGAGCAATTGTTGTTCTTATGAAGATGCGTTGATTGCCAGTGTTTTTATACATTAGCCGCAGATTAGAATGGTAATGTAACGCATAGTCTAGTGGTCGAGTCACGATAATAGTTGCGCACGCTCGATACGAGCCGTCTGGCATGCTTAACCCAATTGCGCGTCGTGCGTGCCGCGAATGCCTAATCGGGCAGTTTGAGCTTAATGTATCCTTCGAGACTGCCTCTATTAAGTTCATCATGCGGTCACACGCAAAATCGTTGTGGTGGATGGTAGAACAGAGAGGCGCATTTTGCAGCACGAGCCTTCCCCCGGTTCAAGTAACGGGCGTTCAAGCCACTTAAGGTGTTTTAACCGTCGCGAGAAAAAAGATATTGCGCAATTAAAAATGAGTATCCATGTTGGATGGTCTCGCCGCGTTAACTTACCTTCGCCTCCAGCTTGTCGTTGTCATGCTTCAGGTGATTGCGTTCCTGTTCCAAGCGTTCCACTTTTGCTCTGAGAAGCTCGAGCTCTTCCTATTGAAATGAAGAAAAAAAAATGTATTTAAGATCGATCATATGGAGAACGTACGTATTATATGGAAAATATTTTTCTCTCTCACCGTTCGCGCCTTTAGTTGATCTTCGGTCCGATGGACGTTCAACAAGGGCGCGACTTTCACATACAATCTCCACCAAGGCCATTCTCGCACGGACATTAGCTTCCTCACGTTCCTTTGGATGCATCGCACTGCAAGATCTTGCAGCTGTAAGAGAATTTAATTTACGATTCGATCCGGATTGTCATTATACAGACGGTCGTTGAAGCGTCATAAATTATAATTAAGAAAGCCTAAACGGCGCGAAGATATCCATCGCGCTCTTTCTTTCGTTAGTTGCCAGATTAGTTGCCAGATTAAAAACCTCGGGGATCTCTATAAACGCGCAATCCTTTGTAGATTTAGAGCCATTAGTACGAGTGAGATGGCAATTTTTAAACACGTAGAGTAGTAATTTCTACACTAATCGAGTAAAGTGAGGGAAAGTTGCAATTTGTTTGTAATTTCTTACGTGCGACTAAAAGCTTTCTTTCTAAATTTTAACCACGGTCATGCGGCGTGTTTCAATTCGGAAAGAGATAAGTGACCCACTTTCAAAGTGTTGAGTTTGCGCCGCGCTAAGTAGCCTCTGCATCTCGCCTGCAGCAGAATGATATGGCCTGTGAGCTTTTCGTCCCTCTGAGCCTCCAATCGTTCCAGGGTGCCCGATCTGAAGAATATCTGCGAACAAGAATAGATGCATCCGTCGATTTATTCATCGATTAATATTAATTGACGCCTAGACTAGCCATGACTAGCATTCTATCATTAAGTTCGTCTTAATTAAATGCGCTTTTGTCTATTTACGTACATACGGATAAAAAAACTGCATATTAAACCCGAGTTCAGGGTCGGTGATAAATATTAAAATATGCATGGCATAGTTTCAGCTTTCATCTCGTATGGTAATGAAGGATAAACACATATAACTTCTAGAGCGTAAAGGCGCATCATGTACCGCGAGATCTCGATTGCATTAGAGAGGATATGCTTTTACATAAGACTATGCAACTAATAGTGGATATATTAACAGTTATGTTGACAAAGTTACTTTCAGTTTTATATATGTTATGCATCGTTATGAATTATTAAATAATTGGTATGTTTCAAGAGACTCTGATTATTCGAAAATATAGTGATAGTGATCTATATATAAAATTAAAATATTAATTAAAGAAATAAATCTAATTTTAATGATGACTATGCTGTTATGCCGGATCTCTTAGCATTATCATTATCTTAATCAGCAAAATCGCGATTCTTTCCGCAATATGATGAACAATACTCGACACGCGAAACACCCGACGCGTCCTAATAATCTAGTCAATCTTCTAACTACCGGGCGCTATCAGTATTTAAAGTTAACGATTGTGCTATAATCACTTAAGACGGACCTGTCGTTCATTTTCCGAGCATTTGTCATCAATTTGACAACAGTCAACACTGTTATCGTTGCAAGACGTCAAACGACCTCCCCGGTTAACGGCAATATTCTTCTTTTCCGGTTCGGCAAGTCTGTGAACGATTGTCGAGTCGAAAAGCTTTACGTCGTCGTCTTGATCGATTCTATCGAAGTACTGTCGTCCCTTGAAATCGTTCGTCTCTTTCTGACTTTGATTCTCAATAGTTTCCTTCCATTCCACCTCGTTTTCGTTACTTATGTGGCCGCTATCCTCCGAACTGTTTCCATCCGACGTGTATCCGCTGTACTCGTTCGCACTCTTCGACTCGTTTTTCTTTACGGCAGGCGTTTCGATGACAGGAACGTCCGAGGGTTTTGCCTTAATTAAAACTTCCCGCGAAGATTCCTTGGAGGCTTCGGCGTTCTTGCAATTGAAGAAGTTCACCAGATGCTCGATATCGTTGGCCTTCTTGCCAACACACTGCTTCCTCTTTGTCTCCTGCGCGTCATCGACGACATCGTTTCCGGTTTGAGCCGTCTTCGACAGATTGACGGTTTTCCCGGAATTTGCAACGTAGATCGTTTTCGCGTCAGAATTCTGATTACTTTTACTCTGTCTCTCCCAGTTACGCCTCAGTTCTTGAATGGAAGTCTCCTTACTTCTCTTCGACTTCTCGGTAATTTCTTCCGGCTTCTCACAGTTCTTCATCCGGTTATATTCCTTTTTCTTTGAATCTTCTTCAAACTTTGTATTATCTTTAAAAACATCTATCATCGTCTTTTTCTTCTTCAATTCTTCGTTAATTCTCGGAATTTCCTTACTCTTGTTGTCCTCAGAGTTATATCTCTCTACGATAAGATTAGGTTTGTCGTCGTGCAGGGTCTCTCGATCCTCGTAGACAATTTCCGTTCTACAGGGAGGAGCGACATCCACGACATCCAAAGATACGACCGTCTCCTTAGGTTCCAAGTCGTCCTCTAACTGTGCCATTAATCGCGCGGCTCTCTCTTCCAGGTTACTTGTCGACGTCGAGATCCTCGAGGCGCTCAGCTTCAAGGTACGATCAAGGGTCTCGCGACAATTTTCGTAGATACGCTCGTCCGACGTGGCGTCGAGATCGAGCTCGAAGCTAATCATCTGGCCAACTGGCTCTCCGACGCGATCTACTTGCGATAGATCGGCGAGAGATCGGCCGAGACCGGTAGATCGAGCCGCCGGAAGTGGTATCTTGCTCGGCCTGGAGACCGAGTTTAGCCTCGCGGGCGCACCGTAAGACTTCCTGCATTGATTATAGTCCACTTTCGGCGTCTGAACGTTCCAAAGGCTGGTAGATCTGTTCATGAACGTGAGACTTTTTCGCGACAATTCCGCCTTCTTTCCCTTCTCCGCCGATCTTCTTTCCAACGGAATTGGAATCCATCGTGGGGATATTGCGGGATTTGTTTGATTGTCAGCGGACACGGAGTTCAAGCTGACCGAACGATCCAGGGTGCCCTTTCGTTGCGGCGCTTCAGGCTTCGCCGGCATCTTGTCGGGCGTATAAGTGAGACCCTTCTTCAGCAACGCTCTGTCTTCTAATATCGTGCACGAGGGAGACGAGCTGACCGACTTGCAAACCTTCTTTTTGTCGTTGCTGCGCGCAGGAGAAGAGACAGTTTTTGCCGTATCCAGTCGGGTCTCGCTCGGGGATCGTTTTGTTGTAGGCTTCGAAGGCGACGTAAGTCGGGACTTCGAGGAATCCGAATTGTTAGAGCCATGACGCGGCGAATTAATCGTGTCATGGGTCATCTTGATGGATATTTTCGAGATTATTGGCGATTTTCCAGATGATTTGACCGGAGCAATCGCGAGATTCGTCGCTCGATTTGATTGATTCTGCTTTTTGGCGGGTGAAAGTGACGCTTTTGACACGTTCGGGCTGCTCTTGGCCTTAACTAAAGGCGAGCCACTGCCGCCGACCGCGCACTTAGATACGTTATCGAACATGATGAAAACCTGAAGTTAAATTCGATAAGGGAAAGAATAAATCGTTACTTATCGCGGGGATAAAGTGCTTCAATTTTATCTGCTATAGTATTCTTACTATAACATCTGTTATTATTATTAATAAATCATTCTGTTTCGTCGTATTGTTTATACGCACTCCTGAGTCAATTTTTTGACGCATTGGAAATAAATTAATGATTTTTATTGAAACAAATTTAAATAGCACGTGTAAATGTACGCGTTTCGTACGTCTTCTAAAAAACTTAATTTTGCGGCTTCTTCGTATGTTGTTTTTTTCACATCAAAAATGCAAGTATTTTAATTTTTAGTATCGTCATTCTTCACTTTTTCTCTATAGTATATTAGCTTCGATAAAATCTCCGACAAGAAATCGAAATACGTGCATCTGTCTTGATATTACCACAACGTTTTTAATTATATATCAATTAAGCACAGTCTTCTATCCATCAATTTTCAATTAATCATGTTGTACATGTCTATAATTTTCAAATCAGTCACATTTTTGAGCGTTTAATTTTATTAGATACAAACCAATGAGACGAAAATAAATTACAGTAAACAAAACATTATATAAGCTTAGCTTTGAACTAATTACTTCAAAGATTGCTTATAGACAGATCGCTTGTTTATAAACGATCACTTCTCATCTGTAAACAAGCGTTATATTTATTATTTTCACCTCTGTAATTATAGCACTGTTTCAAATCGTGTTCCTCGCAATCTCTTCGCGCGATATGAAGCAGTTCATTATTTCGCGCATTCGTACATACATGTACGAACGATGTGTGACTGGACACTCATAGGCTTGTCGAGACGCCGGATTTAATTACAAGGTAATGTAAGATCTGCAAATGATATATTTTTAATCACACGCGAGAGGATCGGTACTTAAAAAGTTTCTGGCTTATCGTCAATGCCAGATCGTTCGCTGCACTTGTCGCCAACTCGAGATCGCACCCTCGATCACTGCCATCAAGGAGACCGCGATAATTCTTGCACTTGCGGACGTCGCGAGATGAATGGTTTTTGGTGGAGGGCTTTTTCTCTCCTCTGCCGCGCGCAGAACGAGCCGCGACTAAGTGCCGTAAAAGAGCCGCGTAAAAGTGTACACACACCCGACTGCGAGAGCAGAAGTGAAGAAGCGAAAGAGAGAACGGCATATACGACACACAGAAGGGAGGGATGAAGGAGTGAGGGAAATAAAGGGGAGAGGATCTCGGGGGACCGGCAAGGGGGAAAGGAGTAGATTATCTTGAAGCCGGTTGAACGCATCGGCCTGCAACTCTCAACTGGCAGGAAGATACAGCCGGTTAATGTTCGAGTTTGCCAGCTTATCATTTTCATTGAAGGGGGTACGTCGCGTTTCTTCGTCCCGAGACGCGGCAGATAAACCGGAAGGCGTAACAGCGAGAGAGATTCTCTTAATGTTTCGTTATATTGAGAGGTTTTTTTTGAGACAAGCGGTATCGAGATTATGGTGAAAGAGAGATTTCGAAGTGCTTTACGTACTTCTAAAGACAGATGATGACGAAACAGATACATATATTAAATCTTGAAGTTTTACCGAAACTGACGAGAATTTTTAATAACGTAAAATAAAATCTCTTACTTTTTACATTATTCTTCAATTATACTACTATTATTAAAACTTTTATTATTTAATCTTTGTTATGAAGAAATTGTATTCTGCCTAATTAAAATTATCTCAATTCATGGCTTGAAATTTGTCAGAAGTTTTGTTAGAATTTAATTTTCTGATATACCAGTAGATTACGTATTTTATGATGAAATAAATAGATCGTCAAGAAACGCTAATAAATGCAGAAACCGCGCGTTAAATGTGCTGTAACTTGGTTAATTAAACGCGCAACAGAGATATTGTGTAAAGTATACATTTGGCAATTCCGACCGTGTCTTCCTCCCATTAATTACATGACGGGACGACGCAAATCTTCGTTTCGAGATAAAACACCCGTTAAACGAATGTCTGTACTAAAGTCGACAGAAACGAAACGTTGAAGTCTTTAAACATTTTCTTCATTAATTTCGAGTGAGACGATATTTCCTGCGTCGAGATAAAGCAACCGTTACACGAATGAGCCAATCAGTAAATATGGAAATTATATATTGAAGATTATTTTAAATCTGTTACTCTCTTTGGTAAGAGAACCTTATTATATGCAAAATAAATTATGTCAACCGTGTCCTCTCTTCTTCATCGTCTTAAATCGAAACACACTGTCGCTTTGTATGCAGATAAAAAGTCCACTCAGAACGGGATTCATTGATTAGCGATATCGACGACGAAAAGTAATGATGATCCGATGGTAGTCGCTGACCAGATGTGAGAATGATAAAAACCGGCTATAGCTCTCAGAATTACATTAACACAGAAGAAGAGTATAATTTACTGCGTGCCAGATAACATTTGTTTTTATTATTTGACTTTTTTTACGTAATAATGTGTCTCTCATACTCGAAAACATAAGTACATTTATCGAAATAAATTATCTATTGTACAATTTTTATTTATAGAAATTAATTGAAAATTGAAAAATCGAGAAAATATTATCAAACTGTATAAATATTGACAGGTCAAAGTGTTCACTTTAAGCAGTTACGTTCGAATAAAGCAAAGGCCAAAACCACAAAGTAAAGACCATCGATCTCCGCGCGGGTCAATTCGACTACTTTCCTGTAACGATTGTACAGGATCGTAATACCGGCATCTCTCCGTCGTTTGGCAATGAGAAAGCACTCGAGCGGCTCGGTGCTTTACTTCCAAGCCGATGACGTTTACCGTTATCGCAGCTAACAGGTACCGGTGGCTATAGACTTTCTCCCTCTCTTTCTCTCGCAGGTTAATTAAGAAATCGACGACTTTCTCTCTTTTTCTTTCTCCCTCTCTCTTTCTCTTCTTCCCTCGGCTCCACAGACTTCGCTTGTGAAGCGCAAAACGTATGTGCTTCCCTACGTCGCGCCTCGCTGACCTTCGTGAATTTTTACTGGGATTATAATAAACCGTTTGGTATTCAGCGAAATAAAGGAATTCGTCTAAAGCACCGTTTTCTTAAGAAATAATTACGAGAACAAGAGGTATTATAAAATCTGCAATTAATTTTGAGCAGATTCGATAATAAGTAGCTTTATTATTTCTGGTACCGAAAGTTCAACGACACGAATTGAACGAATCGTACTTCAACAATGCGAATTACAGATTTGAGAATATTTGTGCCCCATTTCTTATAGTTTAAAACG
The DNA here is from genome assembly GCF_030848805.1 of Temnothorax longispinosus. Classification (NCBI taxonomy): domain Eukaryota; kingdom Metazoa; phylum Arthropoda; class Insecta; order Hymenoptera; family Formicidae; genus Temnothorax; species Temnothorax longispinosus. Next base: position 25,933,704 of record NC_092358.1, read on the forward strand.
CAGGACGTATAAGTCGTACGCTGACAGCACCTTTTTCTCCGAATGTCCTAAACAATTGATTATTTATCTTGAGCAAACATTTCCGCCGATCACCATCAGAACGATCGACCGGGATTACGCACTCGCACTCAAAAACGCATATATGCGTTACTCCGCGAACAATTCCGGAGCGAAAAAAAGCGACCCTTTCGTTCGCGCTCGCTGCGCAATGTCAAGGCCGAAGGATGGTCGTCGTCCGACGACGTCTCGATCTCGACCGAGATCAACCGCGAACTGCAGGCATGGTCGCACAGTCGTCGCATCGCCGGAAAGCTCGTTCCGCATCAGGTGCACGTCCCTCCATTTCGTCCCCACCATGCAGGTGATGTGTCACCAACACATGCATAAATCTATTCGAACACGTACATGGTCCCCTGCTCCTGCTGCCCGCCACACCGGCACATTCGTGTACCGCGAGATATCATACAATAAATCTCAGGTGTCGGAAGAGGAGCGACTCAATTAATCAAAATCGTGCGATTACGCAAATGATGAATAATATTGACTCTCTAATGTATTCCGATTATGGGTCTTCGACGTTCCGACTTTCGACTCCGAGTGTTTTTGTTGTCGCTATAATCTTCGCGTGAACAGTTATAACGCGCGTTCGTTTGAATATGCATGAGAGATATGGTATCGAGAAAATTTCACGGATTCGAAAGTGCAAGGGAAAGGGATTGGAGATTTGGTGTGTCGTGACAGGTGGACCTTGAATGGAGTATCGAGGCACTGCCAAATGGACCGAGGACCGGTCCGGACCGGCAGGCCCCTCTCTCTCTCTCTCTCTCTTGTTTTCTTATCTACCCGAATAAGGCACTCGGCGATTCCCATTTCGCCCGCTCGCTTTTTGCCTTTCGATCTGCTCCTCCTCGACGAAATCGTCCGGCGAAACGTCCGCGGTTAGTCTTCGCGAATAGAGACCCGAGTAAAATAATAATTTGCAGAGAAGAGAACACGCGTAGGCCGCGTGATGCATACGTGAGAATTCACGATTTATACAAGAAATCCAGGAAATCGCCTTTTCGCCAGCTCGCGCCCGGCTCGCGCCGGCCCCGCGAATTTTTCGAACGTATTGCGGAAACGGGGACGTGGGGCCGTTCGCCTCGGACACGTAGAAAAGGTCCCTGCATCTCCGCCGTTCGTCCGTCGCGTCGCGTCGGATCGATAGATCTTTCGCGGGGATAGCTGCGGCGAGAAATTCGAAGCAGACGCGCGGCCAGCGCGTTGGAAAGCGGCCGGCGAGAATGTCCGCTGGCCTACTGACGAACGGGAGAAAGGAGAGACGAGACGAGACGACGAGAGAAGGGAGCCACATAAGAAGAGAAAAGAGCTCTGGCCGCGTTACGAAATCGCGAACTTCTTTCCGATCCATCAGACATTTCCACGTACTTTTGTTTAATCGGGACGGAATCCGGCGTCTGCGCTCGCGATTATTCATATCGTCGTAAAGTTTATCGCTCCTCTTTGGCCGAAGTCTTATCAAGGTCCATTTCGCGCGTAACGTTTCATTTTTACGCCTCGCTCCCGTTCATAAGAGTGAAGTAAGGACAGCTTATAAATTGCGCCGCTCGAACGATTTTGCCCGAAGCATAGAGAGTAAAAGAAGAAAGTAAAAAATAACTCGTTTCGTGCATTATGCTCGTCGCACGTCTGATTTCATCGTGGTGTGATTTTCTTAACCGGCAATTATCTCTTAGAAAGTTGAAAAGTATATTCACCTTTATTTGGAAAATTTTCGATAAAACATTTGAAAAGTCTCATACTATAACATAAGCACAGTATCTAATATAATTTGTAAACCTATCGACCTAATAATTTAGTCATAAATATTAATATAAATATACACATATCATATTTTATGCTAATCTTATCATATCCATTGGGAAAGTTGATGATAATTAGAAAATTATGTCGCAAAACACCTACATCCACACGCGTATACGGAAAGTGAAAAAGAACCCGATTCCGTGTTGTATTTATGACCGATGTCTGATTTAATCGTAATACACTTAACGAGCAATTAGTTTTCTAGAAAGTAGAGACCGAGATCCAGATCCGTCTCGTAAATGCGCGCGATCCGTTCCGCGCGCCTGGCGAACGCGAGCCTTATCAGAAGGACATCGAGCACCTACGCGCGATAAGCCGGGCCAATTAACGGTTGGATGCCGCCGGTGCCGCTGCCTCGCAGCCACGTTTCTTCTCAGGGGCCGAAAGAAAAGCACGAGGAAGTTACGTCTAGCTTGTCGCAATTAACCGCGCGGGGTGGGTAGAAATAAGGAATCTGACCCCGACTCGGGGGCTCCGCAGACGACGCCGAGGTTGAGCGATGCTGAAGAACGCGGTATGCAGCGTTTCCGCTTTCCGACAAAGGGAAAATAGAGCCGTGTGAAAAACTCGACGGTGTGATGCACCCAACGTGCGATACACGCGCTCGACATTTAATCGCGCAAGTAGCTTCTTCGGTCACCCTGTTCTTTCTGATATTTGACGAATCTTAAATTAGCTGAACTAATCTCGAGAAGCTATAAAAATGGCTTCAGAATAACGGATATAAAGATGATACAATTAGCGTCGAGAAGATTTCAAACGTCCTGTAACATGAATTTTTTGAAAAATTGAAAAAAGGATAAAAAAAAATAATGATAACAAACATGATGTATCACACGAATATTATTAGAATGAAATTTGTGTATTCGGAAAACTTGTTATGAGATATGTAGAGATAGTCATATATTGACTATTGTGTGTTGTTGATACCGGATTTAATTTGTTACTCCTCCGCATTAGAGTGTCGATCGTGGGTGGCAGGATAGATTCCGCGATCTCGATCTGGCTTGTTGCCGAGATTGTCGTGCGAACCTGACCTAGGCACGCAAGCTTGTTGGATAACTAATCGCGTTTCTCCATCGGTGTACATCGTGATTAGTAGTCTACTGTCACTAAAATCCCTTAACACTACCAAGTGCGAATTGATAGTCGGTTGAAATGCGCTCTGGAGCTACGTGAGATTTGTATGCACGTCTATATCGTGTTTTACCCGTAATTTGCAGTAATCAAGATAAGCTGTAGTACATAAATATAATGAATCTTTCTTCCATAATAGCAAAAGGCTAGGAAAATTGAGATAATTTAATTCATTTATCAGTGAATCGTTGAAATGTATGATTTACACAGTTTGTATTAAATTATTAATTAAAGATTACATAACGTAAAATTTAATCTTTATGATAACTCTGTTAATATTATTTTCGTACAGATCCATTTTAAATGTTGCGGATTGACTTGTAGATTGATTTAGATCAACTGAACTGTTTTACTATGATCTAGCACGTGTTCTATCCTGCGTTTTAATCGGCTAATCAGCTCCTAGCTTAAATTAGTGTTCGCTAATTTAGATCACGTTGTAATATGATCGTTATGGCGTGTACGCGCACACAAAGGATCATTAATTGTACGGTACTTGCTCGGAAGAATCAATATTCTAGCGAAGTTAGGGCACGCTCGCGCCGTTTCCACTTGGCGCCTCACGGAATTACTTGGCATGCCGATCGCTCGAGATTCGAGACACGCAGTAATCGAAGGCACGCGCGTTTCAGCAACGGTCGCACTTCCGCCATGGAAACGTTGGCGCCGAATATTTCGGTAACCGTGACGTACGTTTAAACGGACACGATCGACTTGAATAACGCTATGTCCGAAAATACATTGATGTCTGTCGTAAATTCACAGCTTGATTATTTTCTCGGAAAACTCGACAAGAAACGCATTTGAAAATATCGTTTTTTTTATATTTTTGAAAGAAAGGGTACCTAGGGACGATAATGAGTCTTAAAAAAAAAAAGATCGCGCTTAGAAACGGAAAACGTAGTTCATCATGATTGCAAGGCTGCCATGACCGACGGCGGGAAATTACAGCCCCGACGAGAAGGGAAAATAAGATGTATTACGAACCAGATATACCGGAAAGAGCTGAGCTTAATGCAACGATGTTGCGTAGAGCATATTAATTCGCGGACTCGCAGTCGCGAGACCACCGAGCTTCTTCGCGTCGCGTGAACAGGAACCGGCTGCTACGCGATGCAGTAGAGACAGACTATCGAGACAGAAGCGAGGTTACCGTTTCCTCGGGCGGGATATGTAACTCCGGGAATGACATGGAAAAACCTTGTTCTCCCGGTCATTCTGGTTTTTTTTCCGCTTGCATGGCGATAACGCCGTGAGCGGACCAGACGATTGCGCTGGCAATGACGGGAAATGAAGGCGACCACGGCGTCGGCAAGGAAAGACTGTACGTAGACACCCTCTAAAATGACGGGAGATTCATTTGACGGTCATGTAATTTGCACTTCGTAATTATAACGTTCCAGGAAATGTCACCTCCGCGCGAACGTCGTTATGTCACGGATAAAGTAATGCGTGTAATTTAATCCCTCATGTCGTATTATTTTAGATCCTAACAACTTCCGTGTTTTCGTGCGAAGTTTCCACTGGGAGGGGTTTTATTTTTAGTAATTAGGATGTTTCTTCCGAGAAGCTTTCGTAAAATCTCTCGGTTACGTGCGAGGATCTCTTTTTAAAGTTGCATCTCGTGCAGGTGCACTTAGGTGGGAAGAAATGAAAGGCCGAACGAGATGTAAGGAGGCCTGTGATATCTTCGCGGTGCAAAACTGCAAATGGATTGGCCGGAGATGGCGAACCAGTAAGGACCAGTACAGCAATTTGTATGTGGGCCACGAGAAAGTCACAAGCGTGCTTTTTTTCCCTCTCTCGGGATATATTTACGATCGGACAATCATATATAATACTGGATTCTATTGTCGTTTTTTTTTACAATATAAATGAGAAATGCACTTTTAAAATTTAAAAAAAGTAACAAAAATAACGTGGGGCTTGATAGATCCTAATAGTGCTGGTAAAATTCTGGGAACATATTCGTCCTCTGTTAAAAATATTCGCGACGTTGTGTATCGCGAAAGAGGCCACGTGTATTGTAAATCGCTCGTCGGAACATTGGATATTATAGATCAGGCAACTCTAGATTATACGGCGATTCGTCCGGCGCCGATACACAACTTGGCATGACGTCGATAGTTTGCAGCTGTTCCGATTAAGCTTCTGCGGAATCAGGAAGCGGTAAATGCGTACGCATCCATATGAAATGGGCGCGATGACTTTCCATTTGGATTACAAACGTAGGTTGCGCGAGAGAAATAGTAGCGCGTAAGACCTTTATTATGAAAGATGAAGATGACTTCAACCTGCGTCGTCAACATTTAATTCGCATTTCTTTCTCGGCATGCGGCGTGACCATGAATTCGCTTCACACGAGGATACATAATATATTTTCAAGCAGGCTTTCAAGTGGACTTATTTGTAACCATTAATATCTAAGCATCTTCTCGGTTTTTCTTTTAGATAAACGAGCTCGTGACTCTTCTTTAGTGGAACGCGCGGTTTCTGGGACACTTTATATATCGCCATTATCTCGTTTAAATTCCGGCATACTGCACACTCAGACATTCGTTAATTTCGATTTCTTTTGTAAGACTTGGTTCGATGGACTATTTAGAATTCAAATTCTGCCCGCGAGCATTTGTATAATTATCAATAGATTATATCATCGCATATTAAGTGAGAGATCTATGAAATTTATCTTTCTATACTGTTCTACGAGTTTTAACAATTTCATGAATTTTAGAATATAAAAACTAAAAGATGACTTATTAATATAATTTTCTATAAATGAATATCTTTAAATAATGCGATTGTATGACTTTTCCAAATACTGTATTTATATATTGAACTTCATTATATTTCTTCAATTTGCAAGTATGTTTTAACAAACTGCAGGAAACAGATGGTACTGGTCGAAGTGTTTTGTATTATCCGTTTCTTTGGGACAGACGGGGGATTTCGTGTAGAGGTGAAACGAGGCGTCAGGCAAGGCCAAGGTAAAGGTAAAAGGTAAAGGAGGAGGGGCCCAGAGACTGGAAGAGAAACGATGCGCGGCGAGCCGCGCAAAAGTCAACGAACCTAAATCGGCGTGTACGCGATAATGTACATAATCCAGGAACGATTTCCTCCGTAAATTTCGATAAGTGTAATTCACGCTACATTTTTAATCGCGGCGCGAAATAGAATTAATGTTTTAGTGTATATTTTAGTGCGACGTTAGATGCATAGTCCTGACGTTTTCGAGATGATGCATCTGCGATAAATCGTTTCGGAGCACGCATGTGTTTAGATATATCTAGACCCGTTTATTTATACAAAACACGTGATAAATAATAAAAACGTGATTTCTTTTAGATGGTATATAATCTAAGAATTAACACATTTTTGGGATTTTTCGCGTGCATCGATTTTACAAATATAATCTTAGTTTGAATCTTACTGGAGCAGAAATCTGATTTATATCTCTTGCTGTTAAAAATCACGAAAGCTCGAGAAGAATGGCCGTATTTATGTAACGTATGCATGGATATACGTCATAGAGAGCCTCGCTGAGCTTCTGCTGTGTATGGTTATCACAGACACAGAGGTAAATGACCGCCGCATAACTTACAGCGCGCAACGAGTCGTTCGAATAAACGGAGTTAACGGTTGATCGTCTCGTATAAAAGATGCACACAGAGTCAGTTTTAGGTATCGCTTTGTGCCTGTTTCGCGCGACGGCCATCACACCGTGCACTTCACCTTCTTAAAATAATATTGCGAGTCACTGTTGTGACATGTTCCCCTATGAAATGGCATTCATACGCCAATAATGATGTAGAATGCACGGGGCATATTTTTAAAAAGTTCCAACACAATACCGACTGCGACATGATGACTTGAATTCTCTCGCAGAAACTTTAAATTCATCCGACGTATTCTGCAGTAAAACGTCCTGCAACGACGATCTCGTTCTGGAAGAAACGTTGCTTCCTAGGTGATAGTTTTTTCCGTCAACACGTGTTCATGAATAACGTACGACGAGGAGCGGAACAAGTGTAGATCCCGCGAAATCGGAAAGTCGTGGGTTTCGGAACAACGAATTTGAGGCGCCGACATATGAACGGGAAAAGAAATCTCGACCGACATTGTTCTCTCAAGGTGGAAATGGTGCATTCGGATCGCGTGCCAAGTGCGTTTGCCAGTACGTCGCTTAATTTATGCGTAAAATTTACATAAAGTCTGCCTTTCGACGTGGCGAGTCGCCGCGCCGCAAGCTACGGGCACTGCAAAGTGAAAGCCGCGAAGCTCCGCCGGCGAAGCTGGTTTTGCGTGTCACGTACAGCTGGTGAAATGCACAAACAGACAGATCGCTTGTGGTCCTTTTCCGTAAAAATGTACGAACCTAACAGGTGCGACGAGACACTGTTACCTATTGCCGATTTGACGACAAATATTTACTTTCCATAAAACTTCCACGCGTAAGCAAGAGAAATTTATGACAACGATTAATTTTGTTTTATTGCAACTCGATAAAATCTCAAAAGAGTAATCTTTAAAAGTTTAATCGCGGAACGTTTATATACAACTTTACAACGCTTCTTCTAACGTAAAGAAAATTATTAACAAAAAAAAACTGAATTTTTGATTTTGTCCTCGATGCACGTTCACGATTCAAGTACAGAGAAATCGTATCAGTTACGATGAAGGTGTGCGAGCGAGTATTCCGAATTGCGGCACCTGTAACACAGAATACGATCTGACGGCGCGTCATCGACTTGTGGAAAGCGCATTTCCGCAGGCGAAATTACCGAAAGAATAAGCGCGTGCGACCTCGTTGAACTCCACCTCCTTTCCTTTCCTCCTAATTTTCACTGTTTCGTGTAAATTCTCCTCTTGGCGTTATGTTCAGCCTGACGTGAAACACGACATCTTCATACCTCGTTATCAATCGAGCTCTTAAAATAATACTGATCTGATAATAATGTAATTATCAGAATTGGAGTCAAGATCGAAGTAGAAAGTAATTCTTGTTCAAATATAAAACTCGCGATTAACGATGTTGTGTGTTTTTTTTAAACAGAAACGTAGCTTCTTGAAAGGATGATGTTCTCTCTATAAATATATTCTTGAATAAGCCATAAGGTCTGAATGTTTAGTCATGCTCCGGAGAACGGATGTTGATGGGCTCCCGCGAGGCGGCGATGCTCGATCGTCTTCGTGACGAGAACAATTATCGGCTCGCGGAAGCGTCGGCCGCGATGATTTGCACAACGCCCATGGACGCGGCCGTCATTTTCCCTTCTGAATTCCATTAACGACTTCTTGGCCGGTCAGCGAAAGTGCGTTGACACGTCGTCTCGAGCTGCGAGACGAAAGCGCTTTTCTGCGCGTGTCGCGCCGTAAAACGACGTCGCTTCTTCACCGCGCCAGAAAAAATCTGCGCGGCTATTTGCGCTCGGTGCGTTGTAAAAATTTATAAGCTTCTCGGGTCGTAAAACTATTAGAAAGCGGGTATTATACTCCGGAGGTCAGAAAAAAGAGCCGTGCGTGCGCGCGGCATACGGGATGTCACGATTTCGTGAATAATAAGACGATAAGCTTATGAGGTACAGAACACATCATGGCTTTCTACCAGCCCTCGTGTTATGTGTATAGCTCGATCGTTAACGTACCACTTCTTCTCACCATCCGACATAAGCGATTTGATAAATTATTTATTAGTCTCCGCTCGACCTTATTTTACCGCGATCTTTTCGTATTAAGTAACTTCTGTCACATTTTTATCTTTTCTCAGAGGTCATATACTCAGCACGAAGCATTTCATACTTGATAAATTTCTTAACAAACTTTCTCGCAATAGATATTATTCGATGCAGATTACACAGGTGATTATTAACGTTTTCGCTATTTTTGATGGCGCGTCTAACTTTCTACGTTTATGCTGGAAGTCCGAGTTATGCGTGTTCTCGAAGAAATGTTTACTCACCTGGCTTTGACCGACTCGGTAGGACGCGGGATCGACATCGACGGTGAGAAGCATGTCTTCCACGGCGCGACGTTCATCGGTCACGGGGCTTCCGGGCCGTGCGTTCACGTCGCTTGACAACAGTCCAAATCGACGTCTGAACTCGCCTAAAGACATATGCTTCGGGAATCCAACCTTGTGTAAGCGGACAGCGTCGATTATCTGGCTCCCGCGAATCTGTACAAGCATGTCGGAATATGTGCATTTAGATACGATATTAAATCTAAAAAAAAAAATAATAATAAAATACTAGTGAAATTAATTAAACTTTATAAAAGCGGTGCTTGGAAAGTATCTCCGATAATGTGAAACTGATGTCTCATTGTTCTTGTAAGATTTTATTTTTTACACTCTTCTTTAAAGGATTTAATAATATAATAACTTTACCTGAGATCGTAGAAGAGGCACATTAATAACGCTGTCCTCGCTCTGATTCGATTTCACGGAGAGGAGACTCTTGTTGTCCGTACAACCGGCGTTATGTTGAGGCAGAAGGCAGTGCACAAACTTGACGCGAGTTCTCCGTAGTGTTTCTACGAGGCCATCCTGGAGACAATTAACGCTTGTACTTTTCCGCTTAATGTGTCGGAGATGTATAAATGAAGCGAGATAAATAAAGAATCATTCGATTGTTCTTACTAGATAGAGACCGAGAAAGAGAAAAATCAGCAACACCACAAGGTAGTATCCGACCGTCGTAACGCAGATTTCACCGAACATTTTCAGCGAGTATCTCGCGTCTCGCTCGGGGCGAAGGTCAATTCGCGTTAAGCTAGCTTGCACGACGCTTGTGCGGCCTTGCGATAATGTTTTATGGAACACGATAATTGTGTCTGATCTTTGACACCGCGTCGACCAATCCACAAATAGCGGCAAGGGAAATAGATCGACTTATCGATGCCGCGAATATTTCAAGAGTGATTCGAAACAAAATCGAAATTTCGCTCATAAAGGAAGCAAAAATTTGAAACGGTACTAATTCAAATTGCCACCCAGAAAGGCCTTAATACTCACTACGGTGAATTTCACTTGTAGACAAACGTTCTTTCTTTTTACGGCAGTGAATGTCCTCCGTATGCTCGAGGCTCGCCTCAACGATTGCGAGCCTTCGAGTCCCGGCATAGAACCGCATAAAGCACCGGAAACTCCAGCACCCCGAGCACTTACGAACAACATGCTTACATGTTCTCTAGAATTTTAATAACATAAAAATACAATAACGTAATTTATTTAATTAGTTATGGAAAAGTTCGATAAACAAGACTGCAACGTTACCTTGTGCTTTCCTGAAGTATCGTAATGGCACTCTTGGCGACAGGATTCTCACGTGTAGCCTTAAGCCAACCGGTCGCGGTGTAAAGTACAGGATTCGTTCCTAGTAGATGTTGCAAAACGAATTGATTGTTGCCCGGCGCTTTTCGTAGAAGCATTTGGTGATCTGTAACAGCAACGATGTATCGCATATACATTGTTTTCACACATAAAATTCATAATTAGCATAAATGTCGATAGGAATCAATTTTACCTCGGTCTCCGTAATGAGAAAATAGTCGATCCAGGAAGGTTTCGTCGCTGCCTCCAGGACATACGGTCTCCTCGTCCAGCAGCCACAGCAATCCTTTTCGTTCCATCTGCCTGCTGCCGCTAAGATCGCTTTGACTAGTTCGCAACATCGTCGCGCTTTGCGAGCTTCCGCGATCCAGGAGAGAAACCAAACCTTGAGGCGATCCAATGCCTTCCTCGTCATAATCGTCCTCGTAATCTACATCGATGCCTTCCTGGACGTATCTGATAAATTTTTACGAATTAGATAGCCGTAATATTTATGTAATAATGATATAAAAAATAATTGAGAATTAATCTTATAACGTTGAATAATATGAATAATATAGGCTACTTCTGATCTCTTCAGAAAAGATTAGAAATTTGAAAATTTGTTCCTCATATTTCGTACCTATCCTTTGGGGCTACCAACGTAGTGTGGTGAAACAGTAACTGCAAACGTTCCTGCAGGTAATTGTGACAAAGATCTTCGAAAGTTGCACCGGTTTGTCGACCGCATGAGGCAGGATTTTGAAAACCTGGCGAATCACACAGCAGCAAAGATGAGACTGTATGTACAGCGGATGATATGGATCTAAAAAATGACAAGGGTATTACTAACAGATATTGATCAAAAACTAAAGAAGAATCTAATAACTTTGTACAATTTAATTTTTATGGTTTATACGCTTTGATACAAAATTCAAACTTGTATAAGAAAATATCTCAAAAGTCATCAGTGTCTTTATTATTTCAAATAATATATAAAATATAATGTGAATGAAGAAATATTTTATGACTTTCGAAAATTATTGAACGAGCAAAATGAGTTTATTAATCTATTTACTTGTTAATAAGAGCTGCGACACAATGGAAGACTTCCGAGTAGAGTCCGACTAGAAGTCCCTCCAGCGCGTCAAGCCCTGTTACGTCTTTGCCCTGGTCCGTTGGGCTGGGTGTTCTCAGAGCCGGTCTCGGGGTGCTCGGTGTTCCGGCACCCCCTCCGTTTGAGGAGAACACCACTCGACTTAGTTCCTCCACCGTTGTGCCCAGCAGATTGGCGGCTTTCTCCGCGCACTCGACTCTCGCAAACTGCCACCTGCTCTGCGAGCTGGTGCCGGCTTTCACGGCGCCGGCACAGCTCAAATGATAAATGCCAGCCAGCACCAGCCAAATGACCTTCTCGTCAGCCTCGGAGATGCCGAGTATCCTGAGCGCGGCGACGATACGGTTAAACTCGACCATAGCCCGCTGTTTGTCCTCGTGCTTCTGCAGGGGCGTGACAAAGGGGTTGTTTTCGGCGACTAGATTTGTGAGGTGTAACTCTTTCCTCAACGCGCCCTCCGCGCCCGCCAGTAGACGGTAAACGGCGTGAAACGTCGGATCGCCGTTTGCTCGTCGACCTATCCTCGACTTCTCCAGCAGCAGTACCTTGAAAAAAAAAAAAAACAGAATATTTATTCATTTCGCGACGTAAGAGGAGAATGGATGGCACGAGGCAAAAATGTATTCTTCTCACTTGTAGAGAGGCCGATGCGATTTGACCCGACTGATCAAAGTCGAGGCTGAAGAGCTGCGTGAAACGCGTCGCATTTGAATTCATATGCGTTCTACTATTTCCGAAAGCCTCAAGAACCGTGAATAGCGCATTCAGCTTCTCGATCGTCAATATCTGTAAAAAGGAATGACGTTCGGTTAGAAACGATCTATATAGAAAGTGCTATAGTATCGCACATTCATGCTTTTACTCGCCTTATTAACTGTACCAGCGACCAGCACGAGATAATGAAGGGCGTGTTTGAAGTTCGTGGTTTTCCCCGCTCCGCTACGCCCGAGGAAAACCAGAGAATGGTCCCTGCGTGTCGCCAGCATTCCTCTGTAAGCCGACTGCGCCACGGCATAAATATGCGGCGGCATGTCCTCGCTTTTGCAACCTCGGAACATGTGCGCGACCTAAAATAAGAAGCGGAAAGCATTTATTTTAGATAAGAATCTTAAGCGTGAGAATGTAACACAGATACGAAATTCATTGAAGCAGATCGATAATAAATTTGTTTAACTCCTTCATAAAGCATAATAATATTACAATTTTATAATCTAATTTAAGTCGAATCGTTACATCGAGAAATTGTGGTACAAGTTTAAGTGAACTTCCAAAGCGGCCTTGCCTTTTCAGAATAAATCGCCAATGGCGCGACCGGATTGATAACGATCATGCTGTCTCCTGCGTACGTGTGTATCAAGTTACTAGCGTAACGTTGCCGCAGCGTGTGGAGAACGGATGATTCATTCAGAAATCGCAGCTGAGAGAGTTCCTCGGCTTTATCGAACTGAGGTGGATTGGCCTAAACAGATGCAAACATCAATAAATTATAATGACGCATGAGATACAACGGATCAAATCGTTTAGTTTGATTGCTCGATAAACGTGCTTAATAAGCACGCAGTCGAGAGCTAATTGCAGGAAATAATCATAATACCTTCTCTACATCCTCCTCGTCCACGAGCAACTCCTCTCCAGAGGTGGTCAATCGGATCCTCAGTTTTCCTGTGTCGGGATCGGCGGAACCGCATCTTGTGGCCGGAGTAAAACCTCCGCGATGCAATAACCAAATTCTTTCGGATGTTAACCATGCTTGTTCCTGCGCCAGATGCTCTTCCGACCGCGCCTGTGCAATATTAAAAAGAAACAAGCATATTAGCGCACGCGAATTATCCATAATGCATTCTTTAAAAAAGAATGATATTTCCTATATTGAATTGAGATTTGCCATGAAGGCCATGAAAGAAAATGAAGAGCTCGCGTACTTAATCTTTTTTAATATGCCGATTTAATTAGTTTTTTTAAGTGCAATCGAAAGATACCAAATATTGTAGCTGTTCAATTCTCGAATGTATTTTATTCAAACAAAGATCCAAGTGACGTTAATTGAATTGTCTACGTTCTTTGAACGTCTTCGTTTTCGCAGTCACGCGAGCTCCTCGTCCTTTTTTTCTACGGCGCGAATCGATCGATGTAGTCTTGAGCTTTATCGAAGTTTCCCCGCTGGCAATTTACACGGACCTAGCGAGGACAGCTCACACCTACACGATAAAAGTTGAATCGGCGACGTCCTCGACGATCTCGCTACCGGCGGCTGTCAGTCGCGGTGAATCGTTATGAAACGTCTTATTGCGTGGCTGCGCGGCGTATTACGACTACAGACGAACAGACCTGCGTACCATTAACTGCGGCTACTCATTAACATCCAAATGGCATTCGCTCGATCCTTTCTATTTCTATCTTCCCTCATTTCATGTGTCCTTCTGTCCCTCTTCATGAATGCCTATTATCTCGGAGGCATAGGAAATAAGCTTCGTCAATTTGTTGCCTTATCGAAACAACGTCTGCGTTAAAATACAAACGACTTTATTGGCAATATTGGCAAGTTTTACCGAATGTTGTCAGTAATTGTACAGTGTGTAGACATTAATTGAAGTTGTATAATTGTTTAGGCAGTTTATTAGTGTATCGTTAGATTTACACGAACGAGAGTTAAACGTATCCCGCGGCTCCATTCTCTTTAAACCCGTGAATCACCGAGTCGGTGCAGCTGCGAGTTCGCGCGTATCGATTTCCGCATCGAGCAGAACGGTGACTCGTGTGGTTCCACCAGGTAAGGAAGACAGACAGTGAGTTTCCTGGTATACATACATTACTATGTATCAGGTCTCGGGGCTCATTGGTAGCGCACAACGCGCCATTGTTTCGCGAATACGCGGCAAACGCCGCTCCTTCAAAGGCCTAAACGAGGGGATTGTTTGAATATTACGAGTTTGCCCTTTAAACGCGTTTCACGCGCTCTCACGCGATGACAATTTGCCAGAAATTTCCTGGAGCCTTCTCTCAAGGCGCATATTACGTTAAAGATGAAGCTTTATGCTCTAATCGCGAGATTACACAGAACATCTCAATTCGTTTCGTCGAAATTAATAGTTTGGTAAAGAATGGCGTGATTCCTAAGGCAAAGTAGTAGAAGAAAAATTAACCATTTCTTGTATCCTATATTATTTCGAAACCTTTGTTTTATAAAAATTATCGACATTTTTCTAATTCTCATTTTCTATTAGCAAAAATTATTTTCTGTTGGTCCAGGCTGATGACTTCAGCAGCCTGGACGCCGATCTCCTTTGAGTCCTTCGTGAAACGTACCTCGTCCATTTGCGGCGTTACTCTATTTTCCAGAAGGACCTCAAGATGCTTCATGCACTCTTCTTCGTCCTTTGCGCGACCACTTTCTCCGCCACGTTTCACATTCTTCATTATATCTGACTCTATTTTTCCATTCTCCCGTATTTTCCGTCTTATCTTCCTGGCGAGGGCCATCTCGAACAATTCCTCCCATTCGATAATGTCCTGAATCGGTTTCGCGCATCTTTGGTGACCCGGCCGACTCCGTTTCGATACTTTCTTCGCGTTATTGGCCCAGCTATTTTTAAAACTGAACATCCGGAGCCCATTGTCCGCGCTCGGTATCCTCTGCTCTATTTCCGCCGTGATCCTATGCCACTTGCGTTCCTTCGGCGTCCTGATAACGTTACTGTCGTCCCAGCCCTTCTCCATCCGTTTGATTCTGTCGTTTACGGATCCTACGCGCAAAGTGTCCGCCCAGCTCTCCTTTTTGAAACTTTTCGCAGCTCGTAATGACGGCGAGCAATGATTGCTCCCGTGAGATCCTTTGATCCTCTCTTTGGCATCGAATTTGACGCTCGACGCTCGTTCGAGGCCACGATTCGAGTTGCTCAGTCGATTTTCCGAACAGCCGTTTTGCCCGATCTCGGAGGAGTGCATGCTGTCGCTGTCGCTGCACTCCCACGAGCTCGTGCTATTTCTGCTGTGCTTCCTGTCGAGGACAACGCCATTGCTGGAAACGCTAAACTCGTGCTGCTTCGAGAAGTCTTGCGCCGGTGACTTTGGGATCTTTTGCGACGGCAGACCTTGACGATTGTGTTGCTTAGCTATCCCACTGGCGTGAGCCTTGCCTCTGCAAGATCTGTGAAGAAGATGATGCGCGCCAAGCGACATATTGTCAATCTCATCTCTGCTGCGCGGCATCTTCTTGGTCTTTCCTCAGAGAAGCGGATTTCACGTTGTCACTTTTGCAACGCAATTATCATTAATCCCGACGGAATTCCTCTCACGTAGTCCGTGGGTTCTCTTAAGTTTGCTTGAGAATTTACATGTATAGAATTCTTCATTAACCGCTGAAAGCCGAAAATGTCTTCGTCACTTAGCGCAATAACGTCAAAATTATTTCTTGAATGTAAATTGTTTGGTAATCATGATACTTCGTCTTACTATATATGTTCTGTCTCGATCGGTATCGACTTGTCGTTAGTGAATCATTATTTTCCTATTAGCTCCACATTTTTCTTATATTTACGACAATCGAAAGCACTTAGTTTCCACTCGCGAGTCACATGACATATCTTCGAAAGCAGTTCTCGACCAATATCGCCGATCATCGTCATCGAACTCGGTTGAAATGTATTAATTTATAAAAACGCAATTATCATCGCGCGAATGTCAATTCCCCGGCACGTTTTCTTCGGTTTCCGTTTTAAAACGTTTCGGCAAACGGCTCCCGTCCGCGAGAACTGAGACGCGGCTTCCTCCAGGAGGTTCTCTCATGACTCGTGACGACGGCGACGGTCACGAGGGCAGGACTCGATCACGAGGAGCATCACGGGGGTCTCCCGAATGTCGACTGAAGCAACGCTGGTGCTCCGAGACAGAGACAGGTCCTCTCGTTGAGGAGAACCGAGGAGAACGAGAGAGGCGTGTGCCCACGAGAGCCGCCCGGGAGTTCTTTCTCTCCATCACGAAACGTAATTCTCCCGCTCGCTCTCCACGTTCCTCCGTCCTCGTCTCCCGCTTCCGTCGCGCAGACGTCCCCTCTCTGTCCCCCTATCGGTCGGCCGACCATACGCTCGGCTTCGGTTACTTCAACGTCCTTCCTCCGCGATTTGCACAGACGACAAACAGTCGGCTAGTAGGCCGATCCGATTCCGCGGCGATTGCGGATCAAGATGCGATTAGCGCAAATTCGAAGGTCTAGGCGAGATAATGCGACATCTAGAATCGCGATTTTTCGCAATTTAACGTCGTTTGAAGCGTTTTGGTTAGAGAAAGGAAACTAGACTAAATACATAAGTCACTGTTTTCAACATGAAATGCTTAATGCCACAATTTTGCATTTAATTCAAAATTTATTAGAATGTTTTAATACGTTCATCCGTCTGATATAAATCTAGTTTGAAGCTAATGATATAGGTGCATTCATTCAGTCTGAAATTAAATGGCAAGTGCTTCCTCTTTAGAGGCCGCGGAACTCAACCTACGGAAGCGTAACGTGAGTGCAACCAAGAATTATTTCTGAGAAATACTCGACTCGATCGTTCGCTTCAAATATATGGAGCTGCCGTTTACAGTGCAAAGCTCTCGCGCTTTCGAAAGCTTCGAGCGAGAAGCGGAGGAAATGCCGGGAGCAGTACAGAAGTGTTTATATATAGCTTTCCTCAGAAGGGAGTTCTAGCAGGCACGGGAAATGTATTATTTAAGTGACTCTCAGTCTGATCTTGCCTTTCAACATGAAAATTGTACAATAAGTTTTTTTTTAATCGTTTTATATCTGCATTTTGCATTTCTGCGTCTTCTGAAGATGTATTCCGCTCGAATACTCCCTAGCTTTTTTCTCAATTCAAGTTTTACGTCCCGCTATGCGACGGAATTACATCGCCATCGCGACGTCTTTATTTTATACATGATTATATAGCGTGGCGATAAGAAAATCGGTCTCTCAAGCCCGAGGAAAGCATTCGCGGATTGGTCACGTGCGGTGCATCGAAGCGACGACTCGTGCACCGCACGTGCTGCCGAGAGAAACGCATTCGTGAAGATTCGAGGGAGCACCGGGCCGCTATTTTAAGAAACTCGTAACACGCGAGATTGCGCCCGACCAAAGCGAGTTACCCGACGGGCGGACATTGCCACAAACATGCGCCTGTACCGAGAGACGTAATATAACGGCGCGGCGCGGCCGGTGTTCAGCTCTTTGCGGTCCGAATATCACCGCCGCGACCATACTGGTCGCAAGAAACGGCCGCAGGATTTCTCGATGTACGATAATTCGCTTTGCGTACCGGCAATATCCAGCTATATATACGCAGTACGATGGCATATCGACTGTAATAATTTTGATAAGGTAGCTCTCTGTTCTTTTAGCTTCTTTCCTCATATCAGATGAAATTTGTAGAATATATAGAAGCCACGTGGAAGAGATAATACCATTCAAGGATATGCAGCGCTGATCGGCTCTAAGGAAAGAGGCAATTAGTTTTCTAAACGCGCTATTCTAAGTTTTAAATTATGCTAGGCCGATGACGCACCGTTGTCATTGTTCGGCAACATGTGTATTCAATGCGGAGACGAGGAACGTCGTGAATCGATCGTGACGTGGGTGGATTGCTACACGACAATTTCTCCGTTACATTTTGTCCGCGCGTGGGACGCGCCGGATCGATGAATTAGAAGCAGGCAAAAAAAATTTACATACACCGTGCAGCCCCTAAGGCCAAGATCTCTTAAAAGGAAGAGCGAATTGGGCTGGCGCGGAATCTCGTCGTGGTTTGTAATGGCTTAGCACAATTTAGTTAAACGATATATCGATAACGATAAGTTATAGGGAAAAAATAGTCGCGACAATGCGATTTGCTTGCATGCGTGCATAAATCGGAGAAGCCGAGATTAGTAACACGCAGAATGACGTAGGCACATCTGGCATGAATGTCTCGCGTAAACACCACAATTATTATTATTATCCTTAATTATCAATCGTCAATATCGGAGTCGCTTTTTTCATTGCGACATACGTATCCGTCGATCGAGGATTATTAATAGCGAAGCTTTTGCATAGTTCAGAAGTTTCCAAGAGCGGCTCCTGATTCGAACAGCGTTTCTCACGGTGCGCGATGTACGACCATCAGGCTTCACGATTACATTGTTCCGTGCAGCGACTCGCGCTATGCGCGCCTTTTTACGCTGCACTTACTGGAGAACGGAATGACGAGGAGATAGGTGGAACAACTGGAATTAAAGTGTAGGTCGAAACGGCCGGTGATCCCTCGTGGTGCATAACATACGCGACAAACAAGGCAAACTTGATTTGACGCGCCGCATTCAACGAACAATTGGATTTCAATAACCGTTATCTTCTAGCGTAATACGGCGCGGTTACTGTCCTATCGCGCTTCCGTGCCTCACGTTACTGTCTCGAAGGAATTACGATCAATTTAGGGATTAATGAATCTGTCATTCCATGTAAGTGAACGTCACTGGGGTAAATGCAGCGATAAATTTCGCCGGTATTTTGCGTTTAAAAGCTACAAGGATAAATACAGCATAAATTTCGATGAGAAACTATCGAAAATACCGATAGAATCCACGGGGGAAGGTCGTTCGAGGCCGCACCAGGCTCTCGAGAGAAGGAGAAAAAAGAAGTGAAATGGAAAACGAGTCCTTTAGTCGCTCACGCTGCGCGAATTGCTAAACCGACCTTGTGCGTTGTAGCGATTGACGTAGGCGTGGTTGCGGCCGATGAAGTTGTAAATGGTGGATTAAAGAAAGGTATCTCCAATTCTCGCTGCGAAGGGAAAAAAGGAAGAACCACAAAAATTTTTTTAATCCATAAAAAAAGTCCTGAAGACAAAAAAACGCATTTGTTGGACAAAATAGCTATTATTAATATTCGCCTTTAAGTGGACAGACCAGATCCGAGAAGAATGCAACAACGGCAGTCCTAAGCTAACATTTGAGTAAAAATTTTATGTTGTTTTTGACCTGTTGGTAAAAGAATGATGTTCGATGACTCACGGATTGACGGACAGACCGGACTGACTGGTACGGCCACAGCAGACGCGAATCGTAAATCTATAACAGCGCGCGTACTCGGAGCACAGTGCGAGTAACATGCTTACATGCGTGCGTCTAAACCATCTTGATCCGATTTGAAACAAGCACGCATAGAATCCATACACATATTCATCACAGTTACTCGCTTTATATGTTTGCTCCATTTTCTGAGCGTCACCCCAACGTTATTTATTGATTTCTAAGATTCTCCTGACAAAATTACACGTTGTCAAATTTAAACTTGATTCCGCAACATGCGAGTTGTACACGTAAATAATCACATTTTAATATAAAGGCTGTTCGTATACATATGGTAAGAGAGGAAAAAATTTTTCAGCGTGTATATACCAAACGAGAAAAGTTACTCAAGACTTAATACTGATTACCCGCGATTCCTCAAGTTTCATTCAGGAAACAAAAATAGTCACGATTAATGCAAACGTCACGATGAGGATTAACTTCTCGGCGAAGTAAAGGAGAACATCGGGAAGTATACGGCCATCTCCGGCACGGCGGCGACGTTGGAGGCAGAGAGGCGGTGTCAGAGAGGCGCCAAGGATCAGCCGGAGCGTAATGCACGCGGAATCTCTCGCCTATATCGTAATCAAGATGCCTCTCGCTACGAGCCGCTGACGGCGGCGCGGGGTATAACGCGTTAACGCCGTCTCGCATCAACGTGGGCAGATAAGAGGGCGGGTGCGCGCATACGTATGTACGTACGTGGACTCCCAAGCCACCGCGATTACGTGCATAAAATACAAATTACGCCCGTCGTGCCGCACCGCGTCGCGCCATGCCGCGAATGCGGCGACCGACTTCGCCTTTTGCCCACCGATCGCAGCAACTGCATGCAAATTTATTCGCGCCGGCACAGCCGCTCGAGTGGCCTATTCATTTTTGCGAAATACCGCGACGCCGATGAAAAGTTAAGCGATTCGCACAATTTCTCATTTGGATTTTACGAGTTAAACTCTAATAACGTATTCGCGTCTCGTGTATTCATTAAATTCGAAGATGTCTCTGTAATTATTCCTCCGATTAAAAATTCGGGTCGCAGAATCGTCCAACCGACGGTTAAACGAAGGATAAAAAGTGGTTTCGTAATTTATTATCTTCGCTGCTAAAGTTTAATACGTTGGCTTCACCGACATGGTATGCCAGCAATAGCTCGCAAAGTCATAGACGCGTACAACGGGGGGCCGTTAAACTCGCGCAGCCCTCCGCTCGCGTGGGCAACCCACTTTTTTTCCGAACGCCCGATATTTATAGGCAATAATCTGACGTCATTACAAGGCTGTAACCGCATCGCGCTTTTAGTGCCACGTGTTATCATTTTCTTACCTCCCTCTTATCGGCAACAACGTTAGGCATCGATCTAAAGATTCTATATGAATTTGCGGCATAACTTCGATCGTTAACAAAGTCGAAGGGATTAACGACTCCGACGAGTCTAACGGATCGCGCGCGATTTTCCGGATGGAAAAAGAAACCTCGCTCGCGTTCTTGTACACGGCGGAGATATGATTATTAGCCTACATGTCGCGACGAACGATCGGCGCGGCGCGGCGCGGCGGGGATCCCCCGGCGATCGGCGATGTTATCGCGCGTATACCCGGTACCTTCCTCGCGGGCGTAATAATAGCGTTGCGGCGGTAACGGCGTAATTACTCACCACGTAGAGCGTAACATGCAATTCTAATTACGTAATTTGACATTTACGTAGCCGATACGTCGAGCGAGCGAACGAGCTGCCGCACGTCGCACACCGTGAGAGAGCGGAGAGCTTACACGAGGACGTGCACCACCCCGAGCAACTACCGACTTCCCATTTCGCAGCGGTGTGCAAATCCACGTTTAGCGGCATTCGCCGGTTCTTGGATTAATAAGATCACAAGATTGTCGGTCTGCGATTTTTTTCACCGGGGTCAACACCTTTCAGACCTTTAATATGCACGCGGCGCAATTATTCCCTCGTTGATCTCAGAAATAAAGTTCGCGATACCGAAATGACGAAAGACGAGATAGAAAATTCTACTTTCAGTCTTTAAATTCAATTTTTTAATTTAAAAAATTTGTGAAAAAATTGTTTAATGTTATATCTTTCCAATCTTTCTTTATAATTTAATAAGAACCACATAACTTATTTTTCTAGTGTAAACCGCACGGATTTTAAAAAACATTGAATAGATGGATCAAAATTTTTATTCAATGTATACGCGACAAAATTTTGAAAAGGGTACGTGCTTCCATTGCAAAGTAAGAAAAGCATTGTTGCTCGCTACGTTTCACGACATTCTCCACAGCGACGTGTCGGCAGCACGTTCTTTGCCGTGCCGCCATACTGTCGGCTTTATCGACCGTCAGTAAACATCATCGTGCTCGTTTCACTGTGCATTTTAACACCAACATAAGTCGCACTTTGTTAGAGCTAATTGCCAATTACGACACGTTGCTCGCGTTCGACGTGCGTACAAATTGCGCAGCGAGCGACGTGACGCCCGTGTTCACGACGATCGTGTTCGTTTCGTTCCCGAGACAATTGCGTTATTTTGCAATTATATTTATATCGTTGTTGTTTAAGCGAGACTGGCAATCTGATTTTAAATCTTGAGATCGACAAGCGAGCTTAAACAACTGGATCAATTAGGTGGCAATTAAATTACAGAGTTTCCTGTCAAAGTAAACCGTTTCACGTTTACCGTAAAATTTCCGGGGATATTTACACACCCGGCACAGACGTGTTATTTCTCCACAATCTACTTTGCGATCATATTGAAATAGAATATCATCAAACCGTCGCCGGGGGCTTTAATAACGTTCCAATACAAATCCTGTTAGAGCATCCCCACGAGAGAGAGAGCAACGTATACGAAAATATAGTTACGTTTAATGTACACTTTGACGTAATGCAATTTGCGTTTCACGTTTATCGATGAATCCAGAAATGCGGATGCGATACCGCTCATTCTTGGCGTGCTCCCCTTTACAACGGCATCTTCGATCTCGTTGCGATAACGAGTAGGAATGCGCGTTACGTCGCGTGACAGTTTAATTTAATGAAGGCATGGCTCGAAAGCCCGCAAGCTCGACTGCCAGCGAAGCCGGCGGAATAAAAGAGGACATTCAACATGTGCGGGAACAATATCGCACATATGTTCATTTCTGCTAATGCAAGCGTCAATCTCAAACGTTTATCACGTTTTAATATTTCTCTCCGTGATTTGTGCGACTGTCGCCTCGTTTATAGTAACTGCAGTTTCAGCATTCAAACGACAGAACTGTTCACCGCATTCGGGAAACTCGTTTGAAGTGTGTCAAATATCTTCCATTTTAGAAATCCGCTCAAAGTAATTGTTTCTCTTTGAATAAATTTTTTAAATTCTTTGAGACTTAATCTGCACATGACGTACTCTATGCGTCTGTGAAATGTGACCAAGCCGCCGCGAAAAGACTGCATTTTCTTGCAACGGGCTGCGCCCGTAGTTTAGATTACAGCTCGAAGTTCGGCGGAAACGAGGTATTACGGTACGAGGCAGTCAGTAGAGATGTACCGTTATGCGATTGCTATGCCACTGCGCCGCTCTAGGGAATGTGGGTGGAAAGTGAGCGTCTCTCCATTATTGTCTTCCTCTTTCCTCGCTGCCGCATCGCGCTGCAGCCCTGTCGCATTCCGCTGCAATTTTGTGCCCCCTTTGTGCCGTCCTTTTTATTTCTCCGCGTACCCTTCGCTAAGTCGATCGCGTTTTATCTCATTACTTATGCTCTCTTTATTTCTTCGCTCCCCTTTTCACACGTGTGACGGTGTCATAGAAATTATATAAACTATAAAAACTATAATGTATATTGATACATATAAAAAATATTAATAGAAAGCTAAAAAAGCCTGACGGTATAACGAATAATTTAACTTTGACGATTGAGGTAGTGGTAAACTTAAATAATACCAGTCAATAGATATCATTTATTTTCTTGAATTCCATTTCTTCGTGAAGGAATTTTTGCGTTGTATGTTGAAAGTTTGAAAAACGATTTAAATTATTCCTTTCGCGAGGCTTTTTTAGCAAACATGACTTATTAAACTCTAATTGCAAAGTCGATGAGAAATGGCGATAGGCTTACTGTATTTTGATGAAACCGCAAACTGCCGGATCGGCGAAGCGTGCCGCCGCGGATATTCGCAGGTGCCAATTCGACTTGACGTCCGTCACAACTGCCGCGTCTCGATAATTCCGATAGCTCGGCGACCGGCTGCACCTGCAACGAAATTAACATGTTAATATTGTAATGCGTATCCATCACGCGAGCACGCCCTTGAGCGTGCCGACGATTGCGGTAAAATTCATTTATGTTCGTTTATGAATAGTCATGTCATGAACGTCCACGTGATAAATGAAGCGACGGGCATTCGCTGCCACCGGAGAGATGGACGTGGATGCAGACATTTTCCAAGTGCCTATGGATTAAAATTTCGTTTCGGAATTTGCCTGGGAGTTTGGAATAACATCTCGAGACTTTTATCGAAAGATATTACGATATTTACGATATTTAAATTGATCGAAGTTGGTATTTCTACCTGTAAGGATTTTTTTACATATCGGAAAATCTGAGCTCTCTTTGGGAAAAAATCGCGATTCTATCAGTTATATCGGAATGGTGAAAATGGAATGTTGACTTTGCAGAAGCAATATTGAACGCAGTATGGACAGTATCCCTCGCCGTTCGTCTAATCCCGATTAATCACCGTTACGGACGGCTCCGCCTGTTATCGACGTGTCTGCGTGCCTGATACGCACACACTTTGTCCATCTGACGTGTATAACGGGGCACGCGTGCATACGCGCGACTTAGGCGCACGAGGCCGAGCTCGTGCAACACACAGAGAACAGGAAGCAGGATGTTGACCGAGAGGGGCCTGACGACGCGTTACCTATACATAAGTATGTAAATCACGTCACGTTTCTTCTGTCGACGCGACTGCCGTGTCGCGAAAAGACAGAGATCGGGTAGACGAGGGACCGGGTTCCTCACGTAGGTAACGTGCATCAGGACCAGCAACACCCGATAGATGCAGCCTTTCCCGTCAGTATTTCCCGCTTGCATCGTCGGCCGTCCACCGAGTTACCGCGATGATAAATGAGAATTGCGAATTACAGCAGGTATCTTCACGCTCTGATACGCCAGGACGGCTGCACGCGATATTTTCAGTTTTGAGACACACGTAACTTATTGAGAAAGACACCCGCCGCGAACGTTGAAGTTGTGAAAAATAACGCAGTTCTAAAATTCCTGAAGGAAGAGTTTTTAATAAAAAGTACACGAATTCTGGTACACCCTGTATATAGCGTATAACGCGCTCGATTTGCGAGTGAATTACATCCGGTTTCTTCCCCTCTGCGTCTCTCTTTCTCGCTCTTATTCTCATTTCCTTTCTCTTCCTCTCATCCTCTTACGTACCCAGCGTTTCCGGATATTTACATGTTTGGATTTGGGAAAGGTTGTGTTCCGAGCTGCTTAAGTCTTAATATTTTTAGATTAGACAAATAAACTTGATCATATATACGCGCCTAAAAATATTACTCGCTTCTCTATGTATGCATCGCAGCTACTTCTATTTTCTCCGAGAAACGTTCTGTCATCGTTCTTCAAAGAAATGCGTTTCTAGCAAACGCGGTAGTGCAGTAGGGAGACGCGCGTTGCATTTCATCCTGGGACGTTTTCTGATGCGCGTTGACGCACGAAATCCCCGGATTTAGCCATTCAATCCACCCCGGAGATTACATTCTGCGCGCGTGAGGAAGCAGTGAAAGGGAGAACGGTGCAACGGACGCAACGGACGGAATTACACATTTCGTTTCTGGCCGCGGGAACGCGGTGGCATTTTTAGCATTCCACGGCTACGGGGCAAGGTCAGACACGCTTGGGCATCTCCTCCTCCCGCCCAGAGACTCCTCTTTACTTTTACACTCTCCGTTCTCCCGATACCGAGCCCGGGGCCCGCAAAGTTGGCCCCCTCTTTATGAGACGCGCGCTTGCGGTGGTCGATTTGCTTGGTGGTGACGATAGAAGAAGATTCGGATTCTCGGTAAGCTCGCTATTTTCACACGACGGTCCCTCGTGTCTCGTGTACAGTTTTATTAGCGGGGACCGTGACTCACGATCTCCCGCTATATTCGTTACCAGCAGTGGCAATGAACCGGCCGACATCGCGCCGCAATTATTTGTCCTACGAAGCGCTCGCCCGCACCTTTTGCGGCTGGTCACTCATCCTTGTTCACAATAACGACGGCGACATGGTACAACGAGCGGTCAAACATCAATGAAAAGTAATGTCGGTTTTTCGTAGCCCACCTACCATTGCCGTTTAACGTCATATAATTATTGTTTACGCGAACAGAAAATGCGGGACTACATAGACTTTCGATCATGATCAATGAAGAAATAAGAATGTTTTATTCAGGAAAACGTTCAGTTGCCTTACGTTCTGTTTAAAATCGAAACGAAATAAAATTGGACGACAGTTTGTTGCTTTATTGATTACAACGCAGTTCGCCGCTGCGATGTACTAAAGGTCTACGGAACGACACTCGATCGACCCCTTTCTATGACCTCCGAAGAACCTAAGGATTCCTCGATGCCTTTCACCACGTTCAGCGCGGATTTCCCTGTGCGATACTGAACAACATTCATTATACCCGTTTTTCAAACGATATATTTAAAGATCCCAAGGTTGAGCCGTGAGGATCCGATAACGAGAAATGGTTAACAAAAGTGGCGATAACCTAATCATTGACAACTGATAATCGAACGTAAGGTCGTTGCGGTGCGGTGTCGTTGCGTCTCCCCGCGTCTCGATCATTAGAGTGACCGCTTTCCGGTAAATACCATCAGATTTATGCTAATAAGCTTGCCCCGCGTTCGGCAAGAGAAAGGTTTCATTCTTGGAGCACGAGGGGACACGACCGGTATGGTCTATAGAAGAGAAAAGTATGAGCTATAGAGTACTATCGCTTGCGCAATGTCCAAAGTACGTTCCGACTTCTCAAGTATTCTCATCATTCAATCGACAATTTACAAAGATATCAGTCACGTATAATTAGAACACGAGTATGGAATCTAGATTAAAAAATGTGCTCTTGTACATTCTATAAAATCATTTTTTTTAGACACGAAAAAAAGTGTTATATTGAAGTGTTTCTAACAAAGTATTAATTTGTATTAATTAATTTATGTACACTTTTTCCTTTAAAATTATTCCAAAAAAAATGAAGATTTTTTTTCACCGATGTATGATTATTAATATGAGAATTACCTTCACGGTGACGCTGTTGGCGGAGCTCTTGATAAGATCGATGATCTCCTCGCGCGACTTGTCATCCACGTTGATCCCATTGACCTCGATCAGTCTGTCACCGGGCAATAGACCCGTGTCATTGTTGTGCTGCACTAGAGCGCCAGGTTCGGCGAAAATCACCGGTCTCATCTGTGTGACGCCGTTCGCCGCCCGCTCGACGATCACGGCGCGACGGAGCGAGAAGCCGAAGTCGTTTCGCGGCGGAGGTTGCCTCTGGATGGTGAGTTCCCTGGGTTCGGGTAACTCGAGCGGCACGATCTCCGGGAGCTGCAGTTCGATCCCCTGCTCCTCGAAGGAGACCGACGACCGCCACCTCGAGAAACCCTGGGACTCGCCAACGGGCGACAGGCTGAACGGCGGCGTCGCGAAACTTGAGTTTGTCGTATCCGTCAAAGAATCCGCGGATGGACTAGCGCTGGTAACGACCTGAATATGGTAAGGAAATACTTGGAGGTTACGCATTAGATTTATTGTCTATTTAAGTCTATTATTATTTATTATCGATTTATGATTCTTAAAAGTATGTAAACATGAAACAGAGCGAATCTTGAATATAAAATACAAAATTATGGAATAATTTATGGCACATTTATTAGCAAGGTTTAAATCAAAATTAAAATTTTGATAGAATTTTTAGAAAAACTCGTTTGACGAGTTATGAAGATATCGCGAAAATACATTCTACGATCGCACGGAAAAAAATTGTAAAAGACATAATTCACTACTGCTTGCTTTATTATCGTTCCAACGGGATCTTCTCTGTTGACGTTGGTTTACGTCAAAATTTCAAACAAACCCATCACTTAGCATCTCATTACACGTTTCGGAAATGATCGTAATAATCGGGTTTCGCCGCAACTGATGCGCGGGAGAGAAAGCGGAACGTTATCTAACCTGAAGCAGTTTGGCGTCAATTTGATGATGATGATGCTGCTGCTGCTGTTGCTGCTGCTGGTATTGTTGCTGAATTGCCTGTTGTTGCACGGAAAGCCACGCGGCTTGACACACAGACTCCTCGTCGTTGCAGTCGTCTTTGTTCAGAATACTGTTCAAATGCGTCGGCACGTTCTGATAGGTGATCACCTCGTTCTGAAGGGTGTTCCTCACCAACAAATTACTGGCCTCCTGGTAACTGGTTTCCGTGCCGTTCGGCAACACATTCTCCTCCGAGAGAACGTTGACGGTACAGCTGTTGACGGTCAACCGCGGTCCTTTGAGGATTCCTCGCTTGGGCGGTTTCGGCGGCAACGGCGGTAGACACTTGCCGCCGGATTGAACGCCGGCGTGACTCGTCGTCGTCGACGCCGTGGTCGTGGTCGTCGTCAGAGATGTGAGAGACGCCTCCGACGAGTCGCTCTGCATCAAACCGTCGGGCGTTCTAGTCGCCCAACTGCTGGCGCCGGCACCGATCGCCGAGCCTGGACCCGCGTTCTGCGTGGCGTCCAGAAGATCGCGATCCAGATGCGCGAAAAATGACGCGCTGTAATCCGCGGTGATGCCGCTCGGTAACTTCTCCTTCTCCTTCCGACGACCAGGAATTTTCAGTGATCTACGAACCTGCAACAAAGCGTGTAAGAATGACGAAATTTTTTTTCAAGAACTCTCCCAAGCCAGGGGCACTTAAAAATGTGTACCATGCAAAATCCTACGAATTTTCTCAAGAAGCTTCTCTTATTCTGTGAACGATGCGATTGTAACGACTCGTTGTCCATATCGCAGAATAATTTTGCAATTCTTATTTTTCGTTAATGCAGTGCAACGAGTATGCGACCAGCACTTCATATCGCGCGTGAAACCACATCCGACCAGCGACGATACTGAATCTACAGAAAAGAAGCTTTTCAAGACGAAATCTTATCTCGCAATTCAGAACTCTTCATTTCTATCGAAAAATTCTCTTATGATCGATTAAGTTCTTTATAGTGTAATCACATCATTAACACACACGTTTTTTTAATGCACAGTTTATTAATAATATCAATTTGAAGAAAGCTACTGGAAAACGTTATCGCCTCGTGATATTGACAGCTCTGTTCATGCCGATAAGAAATATAATCGGAAGATATCGGTAACTTTGTGTAACTCATAAATTTGCAAGCAGTATCAGTGTACACCCACTTAGTCATCAGAAAATGCGATAACCAAAACGTTCATTCGTTACGAACTTAATATAAAAAAATCAACGACTGGCAGAACTCACAATTAAGATAAATAATATAGTTTGCAAAGATAAATAATATAATTTGTTGTGTTTTTCCAAATTGTAAAAAAGAGGAAAGGGATCGCAACAGAGCAAGGATATTTCTTAGCGAAAGTTCCCGCGACGTTTTTGCATTTACCTCATCCAATCGTAGGAGCTCCTCCGCGGACATGCTGCTGCGATCGCGTTTCTTAACATCCTTCCGCTCCTTCTTCTCGCGCTTCCGCTTCTCCTTGTCGTCCTTCTCCGCGGCCTTCTTCATAAAGTTAAACATCTTCTTCACTCGCTAAACGTCACAAGAACGCGAACACGAGAAAGAGATAACATACGATATCTCGTTTCTCGATTGCTCGATTGGCCCTACGCGACGCGATCGCGGACAGTCTTGATTTCTTGCACCTCGTAGCATATATATATATATATATATATGTATGTGTGTGTGCTATGTATTACGTATCACCGTGATTATGCAGCACCGTCTGTCAAAATAACCGGCGAACTTTTGCCGCGACTCGCGCGTGATCGGCGCTATTGGCCGTGCGAGACACGCCGAGTCGCGCGCATCGCCTCGTCACCGCCACCGCGATGCCCGGCACTCACGACGACGACTCGAAAAGCGGCTGTCTGTCACAATTCGTTCCGGAGTAGGCCGCGTCGTCCGTCCGAGGTAGGCTCTCCCAATGCCCCGGCTCGCCCCGCAGCGCACCGGTGCACCCTATTCACCGGCAACGGCGCCGCGTTCATCGATTTGCCCTCGGGATCGTCCCCTGGAAATTCATCCAATTCTAACGTTAGTCGTACTCGTGAGGTGCATCGCTAACAAGTGCGTGCTTAACGAACGATCGCAGGTTTGATCGATCACGATCGAGATTGAAACGTGCGCGGTATAATGTGTAGGTATAACAGAAAAAACAGAAGTAGCAAATTAAAACTTATATACTCGTATATGTATACGCAACAATCTATAAACTTCTTATAAGACTTTCAACTTTTTATTTTAACTTTTTTTTTCTTGGTTGAACTATATAAAACTTTGTTTAACTGTATGACTTTATTCAGGTAAGTTTTCTTCGTTTAACACAATATAATCCCATTTCAAGATTATAGATTGCGTATATATAAGTCTTGATTTGACACTTCTTTTTGTTCTGTGTGCGGGGCTCGTGATGCGCTCGGCGCGCGGAACAAGGCGGAAAGAGTTCGCGGCTCGCACACTTCCGGGATCTCCCCGACATTTGATCTCCTCCCCGCGCGATTAGCGCCAATCTGGAGGTCGCCCGGATGTGGTGCACGCAAGGGCGTGAACCGAAAACGTTTCTTCATGGTTGGACATTGCTTCCGGCGTGTGACTCGATACCGCGAGGCATGCGGAAACGAGGGGCGACGGCACGGGCAAAAGAAGCGGCGATAACGCAACCGTTGTTCGGTGCACACGCGTTCGGTTCGACTCACCACGAGGAGCGAAGGGGTTTTTTTTTCGTTCCTCTTTCTTTCCCGAGGTGCACCGCGAGCTCGCGCGAAACGCGCGAAACGCGCGAATGCGCTCCCCTCGCGTTCTCGTCATCGCGTGACGCCGCCGCCGCCGCGTAGTCAGCAGAAATAAAGAAAGTTGCCGAAGCAGTGCATTATCGAGCCGATTACCTCAACGATTATCGACACGCGCGTTCTTTATTGCGTGAAAACGAAGCTGACGAGCTGAACGATCAACCGTTTGATTTGGGATTCAATTAGAGGAGGCTGCAACTTTTTTTTCATACGACAACGAAACGCGGTGCGTCGTGCGATTATTTGCACCTTCGTTACTCGCCTATTTGCATGCCCTCGCGGAAGACAATTTAGAAGTCATAAATGCGTTCATGGGGTCTACGGGAGAGCGTAGAAAATTAGAAAGGCGACAATTAACTGCTGCTAATGAAACCGCACACATTCTAGAGATTTAATTGCACGTTCCTGTACAGTTCTTTGCGCGTGCATGTGCATACGCTGTGTGGTCGGGGAGGAGATAATTTAAATGTAATCGGGGCAACGCGGAAGCGTATTACGCAAACGTTGATCTTACATCATTAAACTAGCGCGTGGAAATGAACGACAGATCTGTGACAAAAAAAAATGTATCTACACGAAGGACGTAATATATCAAACACTCTATTCTCGCGCGTGACGTTCATACTGTTCATAGTAGCCGGCGTTGTTCGCGAATAACGATACGCGCTCGCTTTTCCACCACACCTTGCTCCGCGTTTCTCGCTCTTCAAGGACGGCTCGGAAAATCCTGTTGGGCGCCGGCGAATCTACAGGCGTGTCGATCGATTAGCCGGCACACTCGCGGAGCCGGCAAATTTTTCGGAGCACGCGGTGTCGCCTCGGCTCCGAAAATCCCGACGGCGATCGATGCCCCGATTCGCTCCGGTTCGCGTGCACGAAGCACTAAACCGAGCGCGCGCTGCGAAGCGCATCGCGAGCTTTACTACTGCTACCAGTGACTTTTGCACGGAGAGAAAAGGATTCAGATTTTTTTCAACGAGTCGCTCGAGAAATCCCAATCGTTTCGCTGTAATTGACAGTCATTCAAGTGTCTGGAGACCCGAAGTATCCGGCGACTTAATATCGCTTCACCGAGAAACATTTGGCTAAAGACTACATCTAACACCGGCGAATCTTCCGCGGCATGCGACCTTTTCGGCGAGTCGCTCGGAACGTCTCGCCGCGATCGATGCCGCGTACTCGCCGTGCCTTACACCTCGCTACGAGCGCGTGCGGTGTTCTCGTCTCTCTCATAGGTATTCGCGGCTCTAATCGGCAAAGGCGCCCTACCTACGGGGGTTCGACGAGCCGCATCGGTCGATCGAACCCAGGTGGAGAGCGGGAGCGTGGCCTGCCTGTTGTACGTTGTTTGACACGTATCCTACACGGGCGTTTCTCGTGCTCCGAAACTGACAGCGAGCGGAGCCAGCCAGCCGTGCGTATACGGCCACGAGAGACACGCGTCACATCAACGGCACCGCTACCACAACACCCGCCATTCGCACGAGCCACCACGACGCGTGCTCGTGCAGGACGCGCGCTCTCGCTACGATCCCACGGGACTCTTCGGTCCGATGAATCGAACGCACCTAGGAAGGCCGCGCCTGGGTGACTTGGTGATAGGCGCGAGAGCTGGTTCTCCGCGGCACCAGCACCGTGATGACCCAGCCGAGGTCGGTTCTCGGTCGACCTCCTCGCGGTGCAACGCGCTGCGACGCGAGTACGTGCATCAGTCGGTGGGGGGCAAAGGAGGAGGGGGAGGGAAGTTCAACAGCGGCGCTCTTTAAACGGCGTTATACTACGACTCGGTCTCGCACTCGCTGCGACACGGAGGAGGACTGTCATGGCAGTCATGAATTGGGAGCGGGGCCGGTGGCGACTGCCAGCGCCTTCGGCCAGACAACGGCCTGTTAGCCAGCACCCTTCTTTTCCAGACAGCCTACTCCAGCATCGGCGCATGCGTGCGCCGCTTTTTAGACCTTTCGATCCACCGGCGGAGCACGGCTTTAGCGGCATCTTCTAAAGCGGCCCAGGTCTTTGACTCCGCTCCCAGCTATACAGCCTTCTGAGTAGCCACAGAGAAAGAGAGTGATTTCACCGTCGGTCGGTTGGAGAAGGCAGTCGGGAATCTGCGGACTCTTGATGAAATAAAGAATTGGAGCTCTCATAGGTCCAATGAATATAACATGACGATTTAACAATAATTAAAGAATAAAGACAATAATACGATTAAGTAATTAATAGCATAATTATATAGTTTACTTTAAGAAAAGTGATATATTGATAACATAAGAATACAAAACACTACAAAACTGTGTTTACATTAATAGCATTCTTTTATAAAAATACTATTTTATACCTAATCATGTGCGAAAAACATAATTTGCGATATTTTTATTAACTTTCTATATTCGGAGCATTTTGATCCGATGTTTTTTTAAATTATAACATCTTTGATTTATTGTCGATAAACATACGACAGACTTCCATCCCGCCAGCTGGCAGCAGTTTCTATATACATGCATAGCACAGTTAAAATACATGTACAATCTCCGTCACGTTTTACGATCTATCAGCTGATGGCAGCGTCATTAACTGATTGAATCTGCATTTTGCATCTGCATTCCGCAGAAAGTCTAATGAAGCATCATGTGGTGTCGTAACGTATTGAGGACACGTACTATCGGCAATAAGCCAGCTATATTAGCCTGTCTACAATGTTTGACGAATAACAATCTCAATAGTGTCACGTTGAAGCATCCAGCGCGACGTTTATTTGTTTCGGATGCGCGTGAATGTACGATCGGCGATGTTATCGATCAATGGAGTCGCCGATTTGAGAGCGAAGGCATACCGGAGCCGGTGGAATCGATAGAGCACATAGTGGCGCACGTTATAGGAACTAAGAAGGTATTACTAATAGCGCTATTGTCTCATACATAATTGGTCATTGACGACATTCAGCGAATGACAATTAGGTGATAATTAGGTGACAATTAGATTCATTTTACGTCGTGCGTATTTTTTTAATACAAACGCAATTATACTTTTTGTTTACCTATTGCAGTATTTATTTGGCTCGCAGTATAGCTGCTTGTCACGAATTTCATGACTGTCACTTTTTAATTACTGAACATTTTAGTAGAATAGATCAAAGTTGGAGATTCAGGCGATATATATTAGAGTATCAAAGCAAGACAGTACAAATATACTTTGCAAAAAATATATTAAAAATCTGTTATTAGACTCTAGAACTAACAAGTGAAAAATTGCTCTAATTCTCTCTTATTACAGATAGTAGATATCTTGAATGTCAGAAATGATCCTCTCACCGCGAGTCAGATTGAAAAATTGGAGTCGTTATGCGAATGTCGATTGTCTAGGTAAGAGGTCCTCAAATATGGCCTTTATATGGTTCCATATACTGGATCAAACTGCGCGAAGACCTTCGCGCTCACTTATGAATGCCAAGTCCTTGCAGAATGCCAGTTCAGTATATTATCGGCGAATGGGATTTCCGAGACATTACCGTGAAGCTTGTGCCACCGATTTTTATTCCTCGCCCAGAGACCGAAATACTGGTGGATTTTGTGCTGAAAAGACTGAGTTCGTCGCAGGCCAACAGTTGCGAAATCCTAGAAATCGGTTGCGGCTCGGGCGCGATATCACTGGCTCTCGCTCATGCTTGTAAAAGAGTATGTGAGATGATAATTTTATTGGGCTATTTGTATCCTAGGAGCAGACTCTGACAATTAAGAGATAATAGAATAATATGCTTCAAGATAGAAGAAATAAAGAATAATACTTTTCTAGATAAAGTGCACAGCGATCGACGCGAGTCCGCACGCTTGCGATTTGACGATAATAAATCGGAGCAACCTGGACTTAACGAAGCAAGTTACAGTAATACATGCGACCCTAAAGTCGGATGCGAGTATCGAAGTTTCGAGTAGCTTGAATGGTGCCGATAATGTGGATTTAAATTCAAAACTATTCGATTTTGTGATCAGTAATCCGCCATATGTGCCAACAAAGCAGATCCCGGAACTTCAGCCTGAGATAAGGATGTAATGCGCAAAGTGTGACTGTCAATTTCGAATCCTATATAAATAATAATTAATAACATATTTATTATGTAGTTATGAGGATCTCAGGGCACTGGATGGCGGCGACGATGGACTGAAAGTGATCAAGCCGCTCTTAAAATATGCTGCCAAAGCATTAAAACCTGGCGGACGTCTCTTCGTGGAGGTTGATCCTACTCATCCGGAATATATACAATTTTTTACAAATAAATATCCCGATTTAAAGCTCTATCATGAACATACGTACAAAGATTTTTGTAATAACGATCGATTCGTGGAAGTAGTGAAAGTTATTTGAAAAAGCAATTCTTGACTTTACATTCGTTATATTACTTTGTATATATGTTTTATATGATTATTTTGTAAAATTGTCTTAATAAAACCGACACACACATATTAGGTTATATATATTATGTAAGTTTATTGCATATTTTATTAGTTATGTCTATAACTGTAACTGAGTTATAGATATGTGTCTATATTGGACGGATCAGTCACAAGAGTTTATATTAATATTTTTATAATTTAATTAGTCAAACTTTCTATCCATGAGTATTGTATTAATTTTTTCAAACTGTTTGCAAAAACTTAATACAAAATTTTATGTTTAATGTAATGATATATACAGTGACTGATTAATAAGTTAAATTCGGTAGCACAATTTTGACTTTGAACGACAAAACTATGACATGACTTATTTTTCGCCTCTTACTATAATGTTTATGCTTTCGATGTAGATATGATACGTGTAAAATGTTCTGTTTTGCTACATATTACAGTTCATATAATGGAAAACTTCGACGTCGAGTTATAAAATTTTGTGGAAAAGATTTGATTGAATATTTACATCGTTTTTGGACTTAAGAGTATATCACTTCGCGAGCACTTAAGCTAATAAATATTGCATCCTATTGTACTTGTAACTGGGCTCTACTGGGGCGAGAATTTTTCAAGTTCTTTTTTGATTGACGCAATCAAAGGTACCGCAGGATCCTCCGGTGGTAACCTGCTATCCGCTAATATACGCCTGGTGTCCACTTCCGGCAAGTTCGGTCTGTGGAATGGACCCGCGCTGAGTGGCCTTGAGCCCCAGGCACCGCGAGAATGAATCGATTCAGTTTGGCCAGTTTCCGGGATGTCCTCGTCCAGGCCTCTACGCGGCAATGATGTACGGGGTCGTGTTTTCATTTCCATCGTTGGCGTTGCTACCGGACTGCATAATTATACAATCACTTTTATTACTCGATTAATTTAATAATTTGTTTAATACACAAGTAATATATAAATATATCGTGAGATAATTTTTTATTTTAAGTCTCGTTACATTTCAGAAACTTATTTCTCATTCGTTCTAAAAAATAGAAAAATGTGCGTATTTGATATTAGTAATAATTTAGCAACTTCGAACTTTAATAACTGTAGTTACCTGTTAGAAGAAGAAGAAGGATATGTACCTGACGTGGGCGGATTTGCCTCTGGTCTCCGAGAGTATCGCGAGTGTGTCCGTTGTACATGCGACGGAGATCGGCGGCTGCGGCGGTCGTTGCGGCTCTTTGATCTTGACGTCTCTGCTTCCAAAGAGGCTGAAGGAGTCCTCGAGCAACTCGTGGAGTCTCCTCCTGGCGCGGCCCACGGGTCCGGGTGGTAGACGGTACACTCCATCGATATCCGTTTCGGATGTACCATTACCTTTAAAGTAGTTGAATCTTTCGAGAGATTGTGTGAAGAAACGAATATTCTTTACATCTTGCAAATCGATTGCGAACGAATGAGTTGATGTAACTTCGCCGTATTTTTCGATTAAAATAATTCCTACACTTTTACTTTACCTATTACTCATTCGTTCGTAATCGATACTGAGAGAAACGTTGGCGTCGCTGGTAGAGTATTTTTAAATAATAGATATTGATATTAAATACAGAGCCGAAAAAATAATATGTTTACCTTCTGTAGAGAATATCTGCTTGCTAAGATTCCAAACAATCGGCCCTACAGCTCCAGGATCCTTCGAGGCGCTCGATGTTCTTGCGAGGAATGTATCGTCGATATTGTCGTCTCTATCGTGACGCACTAATTCTGGGGAATCGATGTCTAAGTGTTTGACCTATATAGAGCACATTTTGTCATCAGTACAAAATACGACAGGATTTATATCGATTGGCATGATTTAGCTCATCTTTCGAAAATTACCATGACGGGTTCCAACACTCTAGACAGTGGTTCTACGCTACGCATACTAGGAAACTGCTTGCACGATGGCATTGATAAATAAGATCGCGGTGAAGCGGTGGATTCTTCCTTATGTTTTACATAACCGTTCTCCAGAGACTCGAGTGTCTCTACATGATCGGTTAACGAGTCCGGTGACCCGGCTCGGTCCATTGCGTTCGCTCTCGCCATTCTTCCATGAGACGCTCTATATTTCATATATAAAATGTACAATTATCGTATATATATATTTTATCTTTTAATTATATATAATTAATTTTAATATCATTGGATTAGTATTATTATTAATTTTCTTATGCGATCATGTAACTTAGCATATTAATGATTAGTCGTCCTTAATTCAGTTGCTAGGAACTTTGTTAATTACCTTGCTTTCTTAACTGCGTGTTCTTGAGTACCCCAAGGGGCCGAACCGCGAGTTTTTCTCGGTTCTTCGTCGTCGTCGCTGGAAACTTCGTGAATGCCTAATTCCAAACTGTCGGGCGTGTCGGGCGTGATCGGAGTTCTGGATAAAGTCCGCGGAGTTTGCCGCTGACTGGTACCATCGGTCTGCGAACAAGGGTGAGCCGCATTAGAAACGATGATATGCGATCCGAAGAGTAACAATTTGCTCAACGGAGTGGGAGTAATATTTTGCTAGAATCAATATTGTCCTGACATCGAGGAACCGAATTGTCTCCCCTCGTAATTTCCGACGTCGTTTCGTTGATCGTTCGCGTGCCGAAATGGTTTTAATGCGTCGAGCTTATTTCCCCATAATACCCCCGTAATCTTTATCACGCAAGGAAAGAACTTTAAAAATTATGAAGTATTCTTTTACGAGACACTTCCGCAATTCCACACGATGCGGTTTAACAGACGTATATTTTGTCGTTTCTGTTACACACGCTTTGCATATAACGGAAGTTCAAATCAACGCTGACTCGCGCTGTTAATTCGGATTTTTTAACGCGACTAAAAAATAAAAATCGTATTGCGTACCTTGACTTCTGTCTCTGACGTTGAAAAAGCAGCGTTATCGAGACCGGACGTTGTGGCTGCGTATTCGCGTTCCTTCTTAAGAATACTTTTATTTGGCGGTGCAACAACAGCGCTGTGCGCTCTTTTTCTTTTGGCAACCAGGATCAAGCCAGTGAGAACCAAGATTAGTAAAACGACACCCGCGCCAGCGGCACCGATTAGCAGCCATGCGTCTCTCCTCCGCGATAGAGCTAGAGGTCTACTCTCCTTCAGATAAGCTATAAAAAGAATGCAACATAATTTGTTTTTTATTATAATTTTATCAAATTTTTCCGAATAATTAAGACTTACTATTTTACTCACGTTCGCTTTGAATAATCACCGGTGCACCGAGTTCCAGAGCGACTTCCTGGGGCGAGAGAAGCGCCATATCCCTCGCGGCCGTTTCAGCAGGAACGGGCTTATCGTCGAGATGAACCGAATAGATCAATCTCGTAGCGCCGCCCTCGATTACGGTCGTATTCTGCATTCTAACTTTTACGACCCCCGGAATCGAACCGTCCGCGAAACGCGATCTCGAGCGTATATTTGCACTCGCATTTTTGTTATCGTTAGATCGGCTTCCGGAGATGCTATCAGTATTCAATTTTGGCACCAATTCTGGTGGGGATTGTTTGTCGGAATCGTCAATTCTATCGGGACCGAGGTGCGTCGGATCGACGGTTATAGATTCATCGTTCTGTATGGACAAGGATTTTGTTTCTCCTTTCAACGTTTTTATGATCTTCTTCAGAGCGAAATCATCTTTTGCAGTTTTTTCGTTATTATCGGTCGCTGCGTCGATGTCGAATGTCGGCAGCAACATCTTTTTCGGCCTGGGGATTTCGATCATTCTCATAGATTTGACTTGCGAGACGTTCGAAAAGTATTTGTTGTCGACTAATTGTAAGCTTGGGACGCTCGCTTCAGTTCCTGCGCGAGTCGAAGAATTACCGATGGTGCCAACCGTTAATTCGGATGGTTGAGCTTCGGTTGTATTTGCGGGAATCTCTTCTCGCGGGGCTCTCACTTGGGACGAAGTTCCAAGACGTTCTTGTATATTCTATGGATATTGAAAAGAATAAGAATATTGGAAGGAATTAGCATCTAAACGTATATTTTACCTTTCGATTAATAAGGCCGCGTAACAATGCGTCTCTTCGGGACCGTGGATCCGTCGACAGCAGACCGAGGTGCCGTTGCTGCTGTCTGGAAAACGCCGCTCGATACAAGCGAGCCAAACGAAGCTCGACTTTGGGTGGTACGGCTTCACCTGGTCGAAGAACTGTCAATAGCCAGTACCTATCAACACAAATTTAGCATTCTTTGTTACATATTGCAGAACGATATCTATAGATTAATATAACAAAGATACTTATTATATCAATTTATTTATCAAAATATCTTTTTGTCATTTGTTGACAATTCTCTGCAGTCTTCAATTTAAAAATATGTATAAAGTCAAAGGTAAAAAAATATATATTATTCTATAATAATTAACCTACCTTGGGCCTGGATCATCTCCGATAAGGACCCCGATGCTCTGATCCTCATCATCGTCCAACCTAGGTGTCGGTTCTATGCACGTGACGCATTCCGGATTGTAACTATCTGGACGATGAGGAGATATGGGGTCTTGCGGGCCCTTCTCATCGGTCGGGGTATAAACTGTGACGGTGTGAACGATCGTCCTTGTCTCGTAATAAGTTAAACCCTGATTGGGATCCACCCACTGCGGCGCGTCTTCCAAGCCGGTCCAAAAGAAATCTTGGAGATGCACCCGTCGTCCCGGTAGATGTTCGATCAGGATAACTTCGTCTTCTGTATATGAGCGAAAATCGATTTCTTTGTCTTTGTTACGTGTATAAGATCCGACGAAAAAGACGAATATATGGCGAATATACACACAATGAAATATTCATTATTGAAATTACAATATTGACTTCGCCTCTGCCAACGCTATATCTGTATACCTTAAATATCAATGAAGCAGCTGTTATATACCTTAATACGTGATCTTAAATTATTCAAATTATTGTCGCAGTTTTGCCTTCTGTAAAGTATGAATTCTTAATGTTCTACAATTACGATGAATATTAATGATTTCCATGAGTTACAAGACTCAAGAGAGAGGATCTCGTGTTCTACCATGAAAACTCATGTAACGATTCTGCGAGACAAGAAGGGCAGGAAAACACGGGTGCTTGTACGCGGAAGCTTTTCCACGAGGAATACCTCGTCGATGGGGCCAACGACCGACCGTCATGCGACTTATCGGCGATGTCACGACACCGCCGAGGATGAGCCGATCATAATAAATGCGACAATAAAGACGGAGGACTAATATAAGAGACTCCTTATCACGCGATCACGTGATTGAAGATCATAAATGTCATACAATCCATTCGTGAACAAAATTATTTTCCTTGGAACACAACGAATCAAAATCATAACTTCTGTTGTTATTATGTCATTCTAAGAATTCCAGTAATTTGGGAGTAACGTACTCTTGATCTGAAAGTTTTATATTTATCGTTTTATTTTAATGGTTGAAGACTACAGCTGAGTAAGAAGAGTAAGACAACAGAGCAAGAAGTTTACATTTTAGCGAACGGCACGATATTCGAAGTGAAACTGATTTTGGACTTTGGACAATTTTTCAGATTTTGCAAATTGAAATTGTCCAAATTTTAGGTAATAATATGAGCGAAGAGCTCAAATTATCGATCAATTATGACACTACGTGGAACGCGTCCGTGATCCATTCTCCTCGCGGAATTTTTTTCGCGTTGTTACGACGACCTGGTTTCACGCTTCGCTTGACTTTCCGGTACGGAAATATTGTTCAAGTTCCACGTATCCGATCGTTTATAGTTTCGCAACTTTGTACCTACGAACGAGTAATTCATTCCTGTCGCCAAATTCATCTGTGTCATCAATGATTAAGAGAATGCAGTAGTTCCGTATACAAATACAGTACATAATTACAGTATACGCTGCATTAACGTATATAGATGTATGTATATTCTTTTCCTGTCGTTGGAAAGCTTCATTCAATCATTCCATATATACGCAGAGTTCACAGTCACGCGGCATACCTCAAGTATTTTTAGTACGTGATGGTAGTGTTAAATCAATAGAAAACGGAGTTCCTATGGTGAGAATGAACCGAATTGATCGCTATTAACCCCCGTACGCCGCGCTGCTCATTCCATTGCATTCTCGTTGATATTCCCGTAAATTCACGAATATTGCATTGACATTTCTACTCGACACATGGTATCGAGACTATCGAGTAATGTTTACTCTTGACACTTGTTTTAAGAAAACTTAATTTTTCATGGTTATTTTACACATTTTATAAATATTACACTATACGACAAAGCTAATCGAGCAATAAGTATTGGTGTTTTACCACACAATCAAAATAGTAGTATCACGTACGTACGTATATAAGCATGCTGATAATAATATCGATTACCTGGCGCACACCTGCATAAGAACACTGAATTACTTAAGCTGTCTCTTAGGTTGGCGCCTGGTCTGGCAACCAACTCAATTTCGAATAAAGCTAGTAGCCCATTGACAAGGTCACGGAAGAATGCACCTCGCGCGGAAATGAGATCACAGAGCACACTGCTTGTGTTTTCACGTGCACGTGTGTCACGATGTGAAAGAACGGTTCCGAATCGATCGAGCACGTGGAACCCCACGTATATGCGGCCTGCCGCTGCCCGATTCACACACGCTATCTGTATACGCGCGTAAAATTTAGCGCGCGATATACCAGCACTATGGAATAAAAATATGTAACTTATTCGCGTAAAACGTAGACTCGTGTTTGTGTTAATAATGTCAACATCAAGTTACAAGCAACAACATCGAAAAATCTAAGTGTCACGAAATGGAACGATTTCCCTAATAAGATAACTCTTCTGCCCTGAAAGGATAGCAGCGTTCTGACGTTTCAAGCCAATAATTGAAGGGTGGAAAATAAATGCAAAAAATTTCAATTAAATTAGAAGCATATCCAAGCACAATCTGAATACAAAAGTGAGCACTATAATCTCGAAATGATAAAAAACGATACGTTTATATATATCTATGTAAAAAAACGTCTATCACTATTTTCGTATAAATTTCTCCATAGTGATCTACTTAAAAAATGCATCGCACTAACCGGCTCCTGGTGGCATGGACGCGAGCACTCTCGAGATATTGGAGTTCTGCAGTAAGAAGATCGTAATCTGCACGACGGTGCCGAAAGACGCGGATAGCGCTCCACGCAATATACTGCATAGTAGCA
Organism: Temnothorax longispinosus; assembly: GCF_030848805.1. Classification (NCBI taxonomy): domain Eukaryota; kingdom Metazoa; phylum Arthropoda; class Insecta; order Hymenoptera; family Formicidae; genus Temnothorax; species Temnothorax longispinosus. The sequence continues at coordinate 25,975,891 of NC_092358.1, forward strand.
TCGCGTTAAGCGCTCCCCGCTATACTGATTCGACGATACTACGGGGTGTTCCTCATGGATGAGTGATAGTGTCAGAGCAGAGTAGAGCCTGCGCAAAGGTTGCGTGGGTGAAAGAACCGGTGTGTAACGAACAGGTGAATAGCAGGTGAATGGGATTATACAGAAAAACATAAGAATAGTCATTGGCAGTTAGGGTTTTATTTCTATTATCTCTTCTTACCCTCCTGTTTCCACTAGTCATTTTTATGTGCAACTAATGTATTGTGCGAATTTATATCCATGAAATTGTATGAGTTTATACTTCAATACAATTTGCCTGTAATCCTTTTTACCTGCTGTCGCTATGTATATCAATGTGTATTTCTCTCACCGACTACTTATACGTACCGCGTCTAAAAAACTACCTTTATGATAATCAATAAATTGAAATTAAATCGCGACTAAGACTATTTTTGTAAATTATTTTTTAATAAAACAGTAAAATTCCAGACTTAATATAATATCTTAATATAAAATTAACACAAAATTGTATTGATTAAAAAAAATTTTTATTTATATTTTAATTTTTGATTATTTAAAATTTTTTTTGAACAAAATAATTACTGCTATAACATCTTTGAATAATATAATCAAGTTTTGGATTTATAATTTAAAAGAATAATTGCGTAACATACATTCCTATAAAATTTATTTTTAATCCTATGCAATAACTAAATTATATTGATATTTTAATACGATAATATTTAAAATCTAGCGCTTCTACAATCTGATATAATTATATTTAATTAACATACACCACTTTATTAATTTATTTGTCATTGCTGTTTTTGATACTTTTGAATACTTTTGAACATTTTCAATATGTTTCCGATTGATCGTAACTTTGTAATGCTTAATGTTCAGCATTGTAATGCGGTCGCTTTTGATGTAATACACGTCCATGTTTTCTTCAGATACATCACAGGTTGTTGATCCTCTTACAAGTATTATTAATTTTCGCTTCGTCTACATTGTTATTACACATTTAATATTACTACATTTATAATTTATTAATTTATGCCTTCTTATCATTTTATTCTCACGTGTTCACACTCTTATACCGTTTTCCATATTAATACGCTTTCTCATTTGCTCATACGATAGGCTCTTATTACATAATGTCACAGTTTAATGACTCTATATATATTTCTTATACTACTTTTTATACTCCACACGGATTCCAATCACGATCCAGTTATTTCTTACGTCCACATGATTCAGTATTAATAATGGCGCTCACGAAACGATTCAGAGTGGCGATGCAGCCTGAAATATTTCCGTGCTTAGGAGCTATTGATACGCAAAGTAGGATGCTCGTACTATATTCATTTAATAACACGCATATCAATTTCGCAGCATAACTCTCGAGACCTACTAACCAAGTAAATCGCATTATTTTTTAATCTCGCCTTTCACGGAGAAATGAAAAGATCACTAATAATTATAAATACATACTGATTCCAGGAATACTTTCATAATTAAACAATTTGCATAATGCAAATGGATACAAGCATTTAATTAAATACGATAAAATTTAATGTGTTAAGACATTCGCATCGAGCGTACATTTACTTTCGATGATAAAATAATAATTAGCATTACTGTAAGAGTAGTTCTAAAGTAATGCTCTATTGCGACATGACATCAAATTAAAGTTACATTACTTAGACTTCCATGAAGTTGCTACACGGTGCTGCAACCTATTACCGAACCGTCGAAGTTACATAGCGTCATACTTTTTGAGCTGTAACATGGTTTATGTTTACATCAATCAATCTCGATCACAAATATTTACAATTATGTGATCCGATAATAATTATATTATTTTTAACGTTATGTATTGTTATCTTTCTGATACAGAAAACAGCTATTTTTATATATTTTTTTTTCTTTTTTTCAAGTAATAACGCTCTATAACGTCAATGTAACTTCTTTTTTTTTTCGTTATTTATTCAAGGCTTCAGTATTCTTAGAATCATTAATTGTTGTCGCGTCTTACTTTATGGACGCAAACTTCGGAAGTAAATGTATAAGTTATTTGAGGACTACTGCGTGTAAGAGAAAGTGAAAATCAGGAACTATCAAGGTACTAACAGGAATAATACAAATTAATCGCATGACCTCGTGCGATCGGCGAAATGTCAGGGCTGCGGCATGTCTTAATGCCCCTTACAGATCTTTCTTAAGTTAGCTTAAATCGATGGCGAACTAGTCGCGTTTCGCTTTTACTGAATTTCGCATGAACGTATATTGTTGATACAAAAATTTATATTCTACAAATTTATATTTGTTCATATGTTTGATATTGTAGTATAGCATCGCTACAATCTATTTCTTAAGTATAACGCCGCTAGTATTTTACTTAAAAATACTGTTTTTTTTTTAATGCATGAGAACATGATCTTTTTCTTCGTTTTATTATATCTTGCGCGTTTCGTTCCGCTTCCTCGTTTTACCCTCGAAACTACTTTTGTGGATGCTACTTAATCATATACGGTTTTACATTACGTCATATATTTATATCGTGACTTTTTATATCTTCTCTGCATGGCACAGTGATAAAAAAAGATACTTAATCTCGCCGAAAAAAAATTTTTAAGTCACGACTCCAAGCTTCGCTAACAATACTCGCGTCGTAAGATCCAAAAATTGAGTTCCGCTCTGCACGCAAATGGCAATGGAACGACATCAACATCGGTATGAGTAATTTTATTGTTTAGCAGCGGTATATTATTTCCGCCGTTCTCAGCATGATCTTTTGAAAATATACTGCAACAAAAAATTTATCTCGCATTATCCCTTTTTTATTTCAAGCAAAGGACATTACGACTTACTTTCGCACAAGCAAATCCGTAAATAAAAATGCATTTTTAAGCGCTTTTTAAGCATTTTTTTAACGCTTATTTAATACTTATTAAAGCATTTTTTTACATGCTTTATTTTTAAATAAAAACGTATTTGCTGAAAAAAATGTTAATTTCCAATTTCCGCAAATTCAATATTAATATTGAAACTTTCTAATCACAAAAAAGGCATTACGTTTCACAACTTGCCAGCAGCTGCTTCGCACGAGGTTCGCGCGAGTTCCATTATCGACCGCGTGCACTTTCTCAATGTGTTTGATTTCAACGTCGCCGCACTTCACTCGCAAGTCCCTTTCTGTTTTCCCGTATCTTCGCCCGCGATTAGGCACCCCAGACACCTTACATATGTTAAGTTATGTAAAACGCGTTTCCACGAGCTTCAGAGCGCGGCAATCGCTGCAAGCCGTTACTTTGATTAGATTGAACTTCCCCCGTGATGCATACGCCGCTATAAAATGGCAGGCTTCCTGTCTCAAGAGAACAAACCCGTTTGACGATAATTTCTTATTTTCTAGAGAGATATCGCCGAATAATTTTTTCATGATTTGTCATGCTCTTAAGGATCTCTTAGATTTCAATTATAATGAGCGCTTCGGATAAAATGCTGACACTTATGCAAATCTCTCGATGACATTAACAACCATGTATTCCATCTTCGTAAATGCAAAAGAGATCGTACCTAGAAAGTATTCTATAAATATGATCCTTACGAGAGGAGATAGGTATAGAGTTTACGGTATTTATGAATTATGTATGATTTATCGAAAAGGAAATGCCGCGCGCGCGATCAAATGCTGAGGCAATATTTACACCAGGTGATTCGAGGCTGCAAATATTTGCTAAATCGCTGGATGGAACCTTGGATATTACGTGTGACTCATTGATCGAGTCGATTGAAGCTGCAAATCCAAATGATTGCACAATAGATATCGTTTAAATCCGATGGAGCAAATCGTCCATCAATCTTCTCAGTTTTCTCGTGATTTCTCTGTATCTGTCGTCATTGCCTCCGATATGAGGCAACTAATCCACTTAAAGTCATCGATCACTAATCGTCGCATTTTGAAATATTTGACGTCTGATGAAACGAGTTTGTAATACTTGTAATGTCTATATACGGACGTAGGTGCGCAAGGGAGAAGCAGAAGCACTCGCTGTTAGAGGCCTCATTCGCCTCTCTTCTCTCTCATTCTGTCTTTCTTTCTTCAGGCATGTTTTGGCCAGAAGTTTTGATAGTAAACGACGTAGTAAAAAGGACCGCGAGAGAAACTGATAAAATTTTATATCTGGCGAAGGAAGGAGATCATAAAAATGAATATTCTCTTTTTCTGTTTTCGTCCACTAAGTTGGGCGTTGGGCCTGTATCCCATCACAATCGGTCTTTAGCAAAGGTCCAAAGAGAGGCAGGTAGAATAAAACGCGAGCGATATAGGAGGTAGACGCGAACAGGTAGACAACCCGAGAGAGACGAAGAGAGATATGTCGTCGGAAGAGGCGCGAGAAAGAGGGAAAGGAGCGAAGAGGAGGCCGGGAGGAGAGTGGAAAAGACCCGTTCCTCTCTCTTTCTTCTTCGAAGACAGGCGAGAGGTGCCCGAGACACGAATTCAGGACGGAATCTGTCCGGCAGCGCGCCGGTTAGAAGTCGCTGGCCTCTCTCTTTCTCTTTCCGAGAGCGGAGCACGTTACCGTCCGCGCGGCCGATCCCAAGTCCGATCGTCGAGAAGGTGTGGCGGTCAGATAGAGAGCGGGGGATAGGAGAGGCGAGAGAAAGGGCAAGAGAAGATCAGAAGACGTCAGGGACCTTCGGAACGAGCGTGAGAGGTCGCCATAGGGCCGGGCATAAGGCCCCCGCGGCCAAATCTCGGATCGTCGCGCTCCTTCTCTCCCTCGTTCACTGGTTCCCTTTTTTTTCCTTCTCTTTTCTCTTCTTCTCTCCTCTTTCTCACTCGCACGCGGTATCCTCCCATTATCCCCCGCGGAATTTAACGTATCGATATGCCCGAAATGTGTTTCGGTGCGTCCTCGGCGCGCAACAGGTCGGCGAGCTGAGCCGAGGGGCCTCGAAGAAGGCCGATTTCGCTTCTTCGCGAGTCGCGAAGGGGCCCGCTCTCCTGGGTCCCCCCCTTGGTTCCGTTCCGTTCCGTTCCCGCCGTTCAGATCGGCGAGCGTCACTCGGCAGAACGGAGCGGCCTTACGGCCCCGTGCCCCGTGGAAAAGTGGTTAGGTTCTCCCGCAGCTGTCAGACGAGGCCGCGAGTTACAGGTGTGCATATCGTGTTCGTGCGCCCACGGTTCGTGTGCATGTGACGTAGTGGCGGGACGCGCGTGTTTCGTTGCCGAGGATCCGATAGATTTGCACGCGGATTTCGCGGACTTTTTCCTCGGTATAGCTGCGAAACGCGAGGCGAAGACCTCCGACATATATACAGGCAAGTGGCGATCTACGGTAGCGTGTTAGCATAGGGTCCCTGCAGTATATCCTTTCTCGCTGCAGGGACTAGGGTTCTCGGTAGGGCTACCAAGTTTGGACCGATTCTGATGAAATATTTAAACATCCTCAAATCATCTCAATATATTCTTCGATCGTTTGCCTTTGTTTTTTTAATTTAATTTAATTAAAATCGAGATTTTTTTTAAATTGAAGTGACGCCAGTGAATTTAAAGTGCACACGGACCTCATAAATGTGGAAATTAATTATGCTTAATTAAAAAAAAAAAGAAAGTTTGCAAATTATCAATTTTTCGAGAGTGTTTTCTGAAATAATCTAGCCATTCATGCGGTGATACAATCAAAATATTTGAAATTTCGTGCACGCGTATAGCATCAAGTGGAAAAGAAACGTGCAAAGCATGTTTATGTAGTTACGCACTAATGTTGATTTAAGAATCAAATGGAAAAACGACGTATTCGCACGAATACGATCTGAGGCTATTTTTAATACAGCGAATCTCAATGAACAAAAGGAACTTGCACATCTTGTCATTAAAATAAAACATTTCATGTAAAAAAAAAAGGAGTCGATCATGGAACATCTAAAGCTGATACTCGTCGAGATCGATTGAAAACGCACATTTTCCTCGGCGATCTATCTCGTCGATCGCGGCGTATATCGGCACACTTTCATCTTGCAAAATATTTTCGTTATAAACCACCGTCGACTTTAAGCATCAGTGGGAAATGAACCGCCGCGAGATGGATAACGTGGAAACGGGTTTAAGCGTGAAAGTAATTGAGGAAGTGGATGAACCGACAGGCTCGCTCATGCCCCTCGCACGACGACGGCGGTCAGGTAAAAGCCTGGGCTCGTGGAAAATTGACGTTTTTCCTCGATCGCGAGGCGTAGGGTATAATTAAAGAAGAATTATTCAGAAAATAGTGTCCGTTTACGTTCCTTGCGAGCGTAAGATTATCCGCAATTTCCGCAGGTTCGACGAACACTTCCGCGCGTTAGCATGCGCTAATGTTCGCATCATCGAATGGCTATATCCTCGCTATCCATCATACGAGATACATCGTTTCAGTCACATGATGTTACATCATCTCTATCACGATTCTTAATTCATATTATCGGAACTTTTTAAACTTTTTAATAATAAGAGATCTCGTAGCAACCGTCAAGGACGACGAACTGTAGCCACGCTTTGTGTCAAAGATTCTGTTAATTGTGTTGTCTTCCAAATTAAATTAGCGTCACGCTATTTATTTATTTGAAAAGCGACGTGAGCTAGAGTTTCACGACAAGAAACAGAAATATCGCGAGAGAATTCTCGTTTATAAGTTATAATTTTGTTTTCTTAAATTATAAATAAATTGACGGCACTCATCCGACGAGTCGATTAAGTATCGAATACGCCCATAGTAACGGGCCGTATCCACTATCCAGCGCATTCACCGTATCAATCCGTTTCCTGGATAACGAGTCCCTCCCCGTAGCCAGCCGTAGAGGACGAAATGATGAAATTCCGTTTATTTCCGCGAACAGTGAGTGATGGCCCTGCGCCTGAGGGGTAGCAAGGATGTCAAGAAGAGCTTCTATTACGTCTGGTACCTTGGCGCGAGGGAGGCCAAGGGGGTGGACGCGATGCCCGGTGCCATAGCTTATCTGCTGGAGCGGGAACGACTTCAAGAACCTTTCAAGGTCACACTGCAGGTGAGCGGTACCATCCTGAAATCCGGTTTCGGCGGCGCGCGCCGAAAATATCGCGGAAACGAATCGACCCGACGACGACGATCCACGCGTCCAACCGATCGGAACTCGTGTCGATACATTGCACCGTCGTTTCCGTTTTCCTTTTTCTTCTTCGTCTTTTTTTATCTTTTTCCTGCGTGTCAGCACGCGTGACAGTGAAAGCAGTTGCCGGAGAGCAGAAAAATAAGCGAAATCACGCACCTTATCCTGCAGCTGCAGGTTGGTTCGCTCGACGGGTTTTCGCGTCCGGCCGATTGCGGCGGAACGAACGAACGAAACGTTCCGACGCGGTTTGACGGCGCTTTGGTGCATTTTAGAAACGTGAGAATTTTCGGTAAACGCGCGGCCCGGCCGGGGAGAGACGCCATTAACCCCGATGGAACGCGCGTTTGCAATACATGTATACGGAGAAGGAAGAAGTCATCCGTATAGCACAATTTAATAATTCCCGTTAAAAGATCCTTGGTCGTCCGTGACTATTGGTGAAACGACGACGCGTTTTTTTCAACGTCATTTCCTTTCCGACAGTTACTACGTGCGTGCAACGAAATCGTTCCCCGAGGGGCAGCTTTGATTATGTATTTGTAACGTTACGCGTTCGCCGTAAATGTAATAATAAATTCACTGACCCGAATCTTATCAGAAACGAGCGCGTTGCTAATACGCCGCTTTGATGGAGAAAAGAGAAATTAAACGTACGGATGCCAAAACTGTTTCGCGACCGTTAAACGTGGACACGTGGCGTGCGCTTCCCCGGCGCATATCAAGTGGCGTCTGAAAATGGATACGCTCGCTCGTTTAGAAATCGCCGCCGCGCCGGTATATACGTGATGCAATAAATCTCGCTTCGAATCCGCAGTTTTCGAATCTGGACAGCGCGAGACATGATTTAGCCGTACGTATTAACGGTGTGAAATGAAGCAAACGGGTTCTTTGTAACGAATTTTTACCCTGCGTCGCATTAGGGTTCGCCAGATGCGCCGAGTCCGGGCTGTTAAAAGGAGATTACCGCGCGTGAACGGTTTACGATGAAAACCTGAGCAGTTGAGTAACCGATTAGGTTTTATCTCTAACTGTATTCGCACGTTATCGCGAAAGTTCATGTCAAATTTTATCGTTTGCTTTGTACAAAACTAAGAGATAAAACAAATGTAACATAAATACTTATATATTCAAATATAACATATAATATTTATATATTCTTACGATCTTTTCATTTCCTGTTTTCGCTGCTGGTTTTTCTAATTTGCTCAATGCCCTTGTTGTTCAGTCGAAATTTACGGCAAAGCACGTACATCGTGCGTAAAAAAAAACGCGTTATGAAACGAGACTAACTCCACCTAATCGTTGTGTAAGTTTAATTGTCAGCGTAGCGACGATGCGCGGGGAAAGTCCATGGTATCTATCTCTCGTGGGTGGTAAATATCCATAACCGGTCTCGCGAGCGTTTCAGCAATCCGAATCGTCGCGATGATCGACAGCGCGGTAATTAAGTGTTTTCGCGAAGTGGAACACATTGTACGCGGCACACGCCTTCTCGCATATCTCTCACGTGATTCAGTTTAAGTACAAGGACGAACGTTTGCGCGGGACGCGCAGATGAAGAACAAGGCAATCAAGAGAGAGAGAGAGAGAGCTAAAATTATGCGATGCGAGAATCTTTGATTATTATGAATTGATTACTAACTTGTGCGGACAATGCTATCGTCGCGCTTTTAAAAATTCAAGGAACGAAATTTTATTCCGCGAGAGACATGTATTCTTTTTATTTTTAATCTATACCTGTCTCATTAATTATGTATTTAAACGTCATGTGGAACGTATCGCAAAGTATCCTCGCGATGTATCGTACAAAGAAAGTCACGGTTTGCGCAAGGAACTCGCGCGCGAGCGAACTTTGCAACCAGCGGCGTGAACGGCGTGCATTTATATTTTTAATAGGTGAGCAACAAAGGTCTGAAGATAATACAAACTGTTCATCCTGGTGGTTCGACAAGGTCGGCGGTGAAGCACTTGGTACCAGGTCACGCGGTCCTGGCAGCCGTGCAGCGGGAGGACATCGTGGCCGCGACCCTGCTGCTGCCAAATCCGGCGACCAACAATCCCGTGCACGTGCACGCATACAGGTTACTACGTCAATTTATTATGCAAACTAACAGAAAAATTAATAAACGTAATAGTGATAATTAAATGTATAACTTAAACTAGCTAATCTAAGAGAAGTAATTTTCAATACATTCTAATGTTGATTTACTGTTAAGATTGACAGAGAATAAAACAACTCTCATGTTAACTAGCTCTGCTCTCTTTCCGTAGACGATCAGACATATTTGAATCACTTAATCATTAATCAGACAAGAGAGTGCAGTCCTTTATAAGAGTGTAGAGACCTTTATTAAGAATGCAGACGTAACATGGGAACCTAAGAGATACCTACATTGCAGCCACGCTATTTATCTATCAAGTCCGTGGCAGGAATTCGCGGTTAAACAGAGGCCATTCGGTTCATCGCCTCGATCTCACCCATTACGAGCCACGTTTCGTTCCTTAATTAACGACTTTCGTAATTCTAACGGATCGTCAATGATTTTCATAATCCCGCGGCGTTCGCACGTAGCTCAGCCGGCGTTATATCGTCGCGGCAAAGCGGCGAGCGGATAAAAGTATTCGGAGCAACCTTGTCATTAAATTGCAAATTATCAGGGCTATTAGTTCAACGATCTGCTTCACAGCGACGGTGATAATTAGCGCGCGTTCGAAGTAATTATTTGGAGCTCGGAGGTGTCGACCGAATTTTATCTCGTGCACGAGGCTGCGGGGACACAAACGGTTGTTGTAAATGTCGTCCCATGAGAATCGACACCGATTGTTCGATCGAAGTTAACCGCGAAGGCGCGCGATCTCTTTGGTATGCTCAATGAAAGTCCCGTTAAAGAACATTTTGCTGTATAGAGAGAAGAGCTCGGACAAGATATTACAGCTATACATATTATATCCCGCGATGTACATATTGTGTACTTCATATACCGGCGACCTAAATGAGAAGAAGTGGTCGATCTTTTTCTCGCTGGGAACGGCGATTGTACTTATCGCGGGCTTACATCTACACGTAATAAAACGCGCACTTTTCACGCATTTTTCATAAACAGAACAGCTTAATCCCACACTTAATGTACATAAAAGTTTTGTACCGTACTTTATCCACGTGATCTTGTTTTGCCGCTGCTCGATTGTTTCGAGACACTCGGTATAGCATTTGCGTGCGACGTTACATAAAGGGAGACAGGCAAATTACAATTCTGAAGTATCGCCATAGAGCCAACAGGATGAGATTACATCTGTCTCTCGTTTTACTCCTCCGTCATTTTGATGAAGGTAGAAACCTCGTTTTATCTTTCGCCTTGCTTTTCTCGCCGTTCCAGATGCGACTCGGTCGAGACCGCCGAATTGTTAGGTGGCCAGCTGAAAGCGCTGGCGTCACACACCGACAATTTGGCCAGGGTCACGGCGAGCGAGGGCAGAATCCGCAGTAATCTAGGCAGCGATGGCCGAAGTACCAGAGAGTCCGAGTCTTCCGAAGGTAGCGGTGAGCTCAGACACGACCCGGCCCAAACCACGACCATTTACGAGTCTTTGGCCGCCGAGTTGCGGGCAAAATTAGGTGAGTATCTTTTCCGAACATTGCATTTCCTTAACATTTGTTCGTCGTACAAGATTCCGTATCTATGTCGGGAGCCAAATGAAATATCTCGAATATCTCGAAGAATATTACGCGTATCTTGTATGAGATTATACAGAAAGTCATATTTTTTAAATAAGTAAAAAAAAAGTAGAAGTGTAAGATACAATATAAATTATACGATCGATTTTTGGGGATGCCTGAGAATTTCGTTCGTTTCTCTCTCATTGCCATTCATATAAAACGCTGCTGTCGCAGTTAGCGATATTGGCGCGCGCCCGCGAGCGAACGAACGACGAACGTCCGCGTACGCGTCATGCGTGTCAAGGCGACGTGGGTATACGAAGCAGACAATCGTGATGTTTCAGGCAGAGGCAATTCCGGTGACAATGACGTCGGCCCGATATTACTGCCGCCGCGCGACTACGATACCGTGCACAGGCACCGCGGCAACCTGGCCGGCATCGAGTTCAGGCGTTGCCTGAATCAGACCATCGTGGGTGGTAGCACGGCCATCGACAGGGGTGGCACGAGAAGCGCGGCCAGCAGCGGCATAGGGTCCGATAGCGCGGCAACGCCACCGCCTTATCAGACGCACCATTCCCTCGGCTTGAGACCGTCCAGACCGTCCAGAGATTCCTCTTCCGGTGAGTGACTTTCGTCATAGCGAAGATCTGGGAGATAAGCCAAATGAGAATGAGTTGCTCTCACCCTGTTAAATATTAAAGGATTAAACTTAAACCAATACCTTAAGTTAAATAACATTCTGTTATTTTTAACTCATGTGTGTCGAAATTTATTATTCTAATACAAGACAGTATTATTTTAACTCCATTGGTTTAGTTAAATTAATATATTGAATAGGAGCAGGAGCGACCTATAGCAATGGTTAAAAACGACTTAAAACAGTGCGGATGATCCTTATTGAAACTTTCTTTTTTCGAAATTTTCTTACCAAGAATAATGCATTTTTAATTCCAAGAATCTTTAGATAATTTTCTCCTTGATGTTTTTAGTAACTCTCAGTTTTTTAAATCAATTTTTGGTTTTGTATATAAATAAATAATTTCTGTATAATCTTGATATCGTAAATCTTAAATTTCAAAGCTTTTTAATTTCATATATTTTTTCCATAATTATTCGACAATTAAAACTCTCGATTGGCGCAACACGCCAGAACTTTCCGACAAACTAGAGCTTGTAGTGATATTAAGAAACACATGTATGAAATTAGGCGTTAGCAAGTAGGTCGTTGCAACGCGACCGTCTGAGAAGTATTTTCGCGACTCGCGGCCGTTGCGTCAAGTTACGATGCAACATCCCATTTCAGGCAAGAAAGCCTGCGTCTCGAGGAGCGTGCGTAAAATTGGCTGCGAGCGTGACAATTGCGAGTCTAGCGAGTGTGAAACTCGCCGTGAATATTACACTCGGCGGCGGTTCATAGAAATTCCGCGTCATCGGCCGATACCTCCGAGAGTATCGTTTGTGTGGGTACGTTACACGGCCGCGAAAATAGGTTTTCAGGACGTAAACACACGGGTTTACCTCGAAGCTGCTATTTCGTCGCAATTTACCTTCTCATTTGGCATACTTTAATGGGAAATTTATACCATGTCGACTCCGGCAATTAAATTTATTGCACGCCTTATTATACACGCCGCGATAGCTGTAACATCTCGAAAGTTGTACAACTTGCTCGATTTATATATTCTAAGACCGATCTGTAAATTGTGTCGTAAAATATCGAAAGTCGACACGGAGAGATCGATCTCGCGCGGGAGAAGAAGAAGAAGATTGAAGTTATATAAACGCGCCCGTCCGACCGGGGAGCGTAGAAGAAGACGAAGAAAAAAGAACTGCATCGTTACATAATTTGCGGCTAATTACAAAATGGAAAGTTTTTAGAATAATCTCGCGGTGCCGTTGACTGGACGCATCATTACGCCGGTTAAGCGGATAAACGCAAGCCGATGCTGGGCGCCGTACGAAAGTGAAAGTCCTCGCTTCTTCTTTTCGCGATCCGTCTCAGGAAATGATCGCGCACCCAATAATCATTCTTCTCGAAGCGAGGAGAATCACCGAGATCGGCGAAATCGGCTTTATGTGCGGCAATAAACGTAGAGAGCGAAATGATTACTCTTAAAAAAACTTACTGTCGAAAATTGACAAAATAACGGTGTTTTTGCCGCCATTATTGTCGGAAAGCACAAAAGGATAATTCAACCGATTGAATTTCTTTATCTTCCCGATGTTGTATCTTGCCTCTCGGAGAGGAAAAACTCTCAAGCGTATATATGTATCTCTCGCAATCTACATGCAGTCTTCTGCGCACGAAAGCGGAAATGATTCCACGGTTTAAAGATTCATACCCGACTCACGACCGGGGGGGACGACAAAAATTTGGGCACTTTCTACTGGCGGGACAGATTCCCATGCGTGCCAGCTCGATTCGAATCTTATCGGCTCTCGTAGAAAACTGGGCAGTGGCGAGCCGAACGGCCTGGTAACCCAGTTTGCCGGTTAGCTACGAAAAATCATTTCTCGTTGTCGTCCTCGAGCACGTCCGCTTTTTCCTTCCTTCTTTTCCGGCTGTTCCGCCACCGAGATTCCGCATTGAATACGGAATCGAGTTCGGCCTGGTTTGCCAAAGTGCACGTGGCCTTCTTTAACAATAAAATTATCTACTTTCACCGCGGTCAAGCCCGAAAACGCATTTGCGAGACACCTCTATGCGACGAAAATGCGCGAAAAATCGCACCCTCATTATAAAAAGTCGATCTAGGATCTAGGCCACAACGAAAGTTCATTCATCGAATTCAGGAAAGCTGATCATAACGCGAAAGAGTCACGTTCCGCAAACTGGCGGCCCCTTCGCGTTTCTATCTGTGTAATACATCTTGTACACTGTTTACGCTTTTCGATCTGCGCGACCGAAATTTTCTGCGGTTACAAATCTGTCAAAGTGGGCGGTGCGACCGCAGACAACAAACCGTGACTACCGATGTCCGATGAGGAAAGAAGACGTCCACAGGCTCACGATCCGATTAAGAGAAATTTACTTCATTTGCAATATACCCTTTGGGACGGAGGGAAAGAGGGAGAGTATCTTGAGAATGGGAACGCGGATAGAGAGAAGAGTAACGGTGATGTTTAGTATAAATGCTTCTTTATTGGTACTCGAGCCAGAGCGCCGCGCGCGCGCGCGCGTATGAGAGTCCACTCGGTCCATTCTACTTGCTTTATCTTTTGCACAAAGCAGCGCGGTAGTCCGATATCGCAGCGGTGCGCATTAAGATGCACGCAATGCGCGTATATCAAAGCATCACGCTCGTCCTCCGGGGCATGCCTACCTCGCGAGAAACGTGTTTTTAACGGACGACTGACCCATATAACGTCGCTGAATAAATTTCGAGATGAGCAGGACGGAAGGGAGAAAAAAAAAGAGACGAATCCGATATTCCCGCGCCGCACCGTGTACCGGGTTAGACGACACGCTCGGCTCCGGCGTCAAGCTCGTACGCGAGAGAGAGATTGTATTGAGCACCTGTTACAGTGGAAGGAATACCGTTAGGACGTCGTCGTGTCAGCGGCAGGTACCACGGCGGCACGACGGCGACGGGCGTACATATCTTCGGCTGGCTCCAGGGCTACGTACGGCCGCGAAAAAAAAAAACCAGCTGATCGTCGATATTGTGGCGGCCAAGACTTTGCACGAAAGCCCGGGCATCTCCGCGCGGCTTCAATAGACTCGCAAATAGAAAAATCCAAGTGTCCCACGTAATTATGTACCGTTAGCAGCGTGGAGATTCCCGCATTATGAAGAGTAATTAGCGAGCGATGCCAAAACAACGGCATTGAAATCGCGCGCGCTGCAGGCGCGTGATGATGACTCGACTCGAATTATTAAATTTGATTTTTTAAAAGTTTCCGATACTCTCTAAATTAAATTAAAAACTGGCCCATGCGTTCGGGTGATTTTACGGTAAGCATTTCTTTTCGAGCGGTCCGGCATGCATTAAGGCGGGTCAGTCACCGTGAAATAGCATGAATAGTAAGGTGGAAGGGAGATATTGTTTACTCGTCGTTATTCGACGAGACGCACTGGTGAGTCTCCCCAGGGGGGCAACGCTGAACACGTTCGAACACTCCGAACTAAGTGTCCAATTTCGAAGCTATCGCATGTGCCCGTTGAAGCTACATATACCGACCGCCCGCCTGCGTAAACTCATTTGTCGTTTAATGCAAACGACATCTCCCTACTCCCCAATCTGCTATCCGCACCGGATTGTCAGGATTCACTGATAATAGATCCGTCCTCAATAATTTCAAGAACCTCGTAAACTTTATCCTACGGGTGTCGCGACGTTAGTATTCGACTGTCATAGAAGTTACATGACTCCGCGCGACTTTTTGCGAAAGAAAGGACGATTTATTTATTTAATATTGAATAAATTAACTAGGAGAATATTGATTTATTCCGAGATGGGATAATCGAGAGACGCAACACGCGGATACGCATCCTCTTTCCGTCACGTTTACGTTTCGCATGATTAGAGAGGACGCGACAGATGCTGGACCGCGATGGTCAACACCTGATCGCGATTTTTTTTTTTCACTGTCGTCCCACCGTGTGAACGGCGCGCGGCGCCTCATTTGCTCCTACCAGAAATCCTTGCGGTTTAAAGCGACATGACATACTTAACTGCCTTCGCATGTCTTACAGTCACGATTCGCCTCTGCATTCGCCTTACGTAGCTGCATTTCGCGCGAAACTATTCTAACTGCCTTAGATCCCAGGCCGGAGATTAGACGTCAGCTTATCGCTTCGCGGCGATGCTAATCAATTACGTCTCTCGTCGACGTCTTATTGTGCACGAATTTTTACTATCTCGTTACTCGTTATACACCGTTATGTACACGCGTACCGTTTCGAAAGTCGCCGATATCGTGATAAGTAAAAATTGCACCGTTGATCACAAACGCTTCAGAAACTGATTTATTCGCACGGCGATCAATAATAATTCATGTGACTATAAACTATAATTCTAACTGTTCGTTTATCGAGAAAACCGAAAGCGTGCGTTTATAAAATTTGCAGAGGCGGCACTTGCGATGGATTTTACCCTCTGATTCTTACCTAATACAGTAACGGCGTTCCACCGTTGTCTTTTACTGCGTATCGTTGCGCAAAGGAGTCCTCTTCTCCGAAGAGGCGCGTTTCCACACGCGGATGAGAGAAGGCGGGGGCCGAGAGCGCCGCTCCGTGTCGTCGTTGTTTACGGCAACGGGTAATGACAGTTATGCTGATGATGATGATGATGAGACGTTGTCTTGACGACGACGACGACGACGACGACGACGACGAGCAACAGCGCATAAATTCGTGCGTGAGTCGACCTCGTGGGAGGCCGTTGTACGTACGGAATAAGGTTCCGCATTCTCGGCCCACAGCCCGAGGCACCTCTCAGCCTCCTCGTGTCTCTCTGAGCCTCATCGGTGTTTCTCCCCGCCCCTTCTGCGTCTCCTTAGCCCGCTACTACTCTTTAAATCTTCCTTGACCTCACTGAGATGCCAGATTCCGCGGGAATTACCATTGGCCGATTTTTCACAGGCCGAAATTGGAAGGACGAGTCGGCGGACGCTGTTACTTGAGATTTTAAACCATATCGCTGGTTATTATCTTATACAAAAGAAGAAGAAGAAGCGAGAAACTATTTTTAAATAAAGCTTAATACAATATTTGATTCCGCCTTTCATAAATAGGTATGAGATAAAGTCATCCATTTTTATGATTAAGCTTCTTATATTTAGTAAAAACTGCGATAAAACATTGATATGAAGAGTGAGAAATATTTAACGTAAATGGAGTGAAGTAATTATAATTAGAAGTAATTATAATTTATATGTTAATCGTTTTGTAGACGACGATTGGGGTGTGCCAAACGAGGATAATGATTATCTACCAGAAGTGGAGACAGCTGCGAGTCTGACATTACCGCGACTACCGCGAAGCCCCGAAAGGCTACCCAATCAAGTGAACAGAGGAGTTTCGCCGAGCTGTAACAGGAATCGACGAGCGGCGGAATTTAGACAGCGATCGCCGAGTCCTCAATATCAGCCCAGGGTCAATCCCGGTGAGGTGACCAGTCCCAGAGAGAGGTTCCAAGATGCCAAGGAAATGTTTAGGGCGATGGAGAGGGAGGCCATCGCCAGGCCTGTTCTCTCCAGGCAGAGAGACATCGATCATCATCCCGTACACAGGTGCGCTTCAAAAATAATGTTTCTACAGATAAAATAAATAATAAAATTTATAGAGCAACAAATAAAAAAAGTATAAAATTTATAAATAGAATAAAAATAAGGAAAGTTCGTCTTCTACCACACGGAAATGGTAAAATTCATTCCGTAATCGCAGATATTTAATACAAATGAATATTCTAGTTGGCGAAACGGGCAATTCGATCGCGAGTAAAAGTCGGAATGCAACATCGTCGTCGAGAGTATCAGTCCAGAGATCTTGAACGCGACATCGACCGCTGTCGCGCTTTTCGTTTTGCACATATACGGTCCTGTTCAGCTTTCCACGCTCGAACGGGTTTCGAGTAACAAACATTTTCACCGATCACACGCGTTCTCGTAAGAGAAATTTATGAAGATATATCTCGATGCGTTCGGGAATGTTTGTGGAAATTGCAGTTAACGTCGGTATCCTGCGTATCCACATTCTTTAACTTTTCGTAGAAAATCTCTCCTAAACTTTTTTTTTATAAAAAGAAAACATTTCCTCCATAAATTCTCGATTTTAATAAATGTGTAAGGTGATCGTATTCCAAAGAATCACATTTTTTGCATTAAAATGTTATTATTATTTATTGTTAATTGACCGAATTACAAGGACTTGTTATTCGACAGAGTCCAGTCAGCCAGACAAGTTCACGAAGATCGACCTGGTCGCCAATATCCGGCGAGCATGATGAACTCCATGTTCTCGCACGAGCATGCAATCAGACGAAGTCAGCCGGACAATCTTGATCGTGAAAATGTTGTGTCTTACAAGGGTAGACCACGACCCAGGACTCATCATTACGCGATTGAATGTCCACCCGAGCCGGAAACTTCGAGGCCGCGGCCAAGGAGCTTCTACGAGAATCCGCCGGTCGGCAGAGATTTCAGAGATCAGAGGAATCTCGTAGATCCGAGAGACGTAAGAATCGTTTTCGCGATTTAAAATCGCATTTAGCATTAGGCGTAATCTAACCATTATTCCAAATTTATGACGACTTTTGTATCTCTTCATTGAACAGATGCGAGAATTTCGGGAACGTGCGCAGCATACGCGGGAGTTGCGCGATAAGTTGCGAACGAGGAGCACGGCGTACCAGGAGCTGTCGGAGCACGAAAGATATCCTGGACTCGATCGCGAAAGTGCCAGACCGCCGTTGGAGATGATCCCGACATCCGGTAGATACCGTCACAGCTACGCCGAGCCGCCGAGATTGGGCCTAGCCGCGCTTCATCCTTACTGATGCGCTAGCTCGTTTTTTTAATTGGCGAATTA